>NC_091444.1:9697948-9997948 GCF_964237555.1 Oryctolagus cuniculus | reverse complement strand
TGAAAGAGTTATGTGTACCCCCATGTTCATTGCAACACAATTCACAATAGCTAAGATATGGAATTAACACAGATGTCCATCAACTATTGACTGGATAAAGAAATTATGTACATATTACTATGTAGTACTATTCAGTTGTATTAAAAAAAAAAAAGAAATCCTGTCTTTTGCAACAAGTTGGATGCAACTAGAAACCATTATTCTTAGTGAAATAAGCCAGTCCTAAAAAGACAGATAACATGTTTCCCTGATCCGAGGTAACTAATAGAGCACCTGAAATGTATTGGAAGGAAATAGACATTTTGAGATTCAATGACTGTTTATAGCCCTTGTCTCTTCCATTGAGGAACACTATTTTGCTGTTGCTGTTTTTCTCTTCATACTATTTGTTGAACTCTTTTACTTAGAGTAGGGTAACTATATGATCATTAAATATACTGAAAACTGATCTTTGTAAAAATTAAGAGTGAGAAATGTGTGTGGGGTTCAATAAATGTGATGGGATAAAATGGGTTTATTAAAAGCTATGTAGCTATAGAAAAGCAAAAAATTAAAGGGACGATTCAAATCTTGTATTTCCAGTTTCCTGTTACTGCACGTTGTTCCCACCTCCTCAAATTCCCTAAATCCCTATCACTCAGCCACGCAATGGTCAGCTGTCCATGGTCCAGCTGTCCACGGATAAGGTCTCTGAGGCTTTCCAGTGACAGCTCCTGCGGCCTTAGGTGAGCAGTGGAGCTTCCTGCATCTGAACGCCACAGACTGCGAGACGGCTGCTGCCCCCAAGTATCCACCTTTCAGTCTAGTGCCTGAGCATCCACCAGCACTGGTTTGTGTCACTACCAACATACGTTGCTTCCACGATTACGTTACAGCAAAGACCGGAACTCCCCTGCCCTCCTAGATCATTGGCCCTGGGGGAAGCAAGCTGCTGTGGGGTGAGCAGCCCGCAGCCCAGGTTTCTAGGGAGAGGCACTGAAACCTCCAGCTGACTTCACCCCAGGGCCAGGGAAGCCTCAGGATGACCGCAACCTCAGGGCAGACCTGAGCCAAGATGGGACAGCCGGGGGACTCCTGGACCTCTGACCCTCACACCCCGTGAGATCATCACTTTCACTTTATTCCACGAAGTAACAGGATACTTTGTCACATAGCAACCAATAGAGGCACACCCTGAGAAGGATTTTAAAGCACCATGAACACACTTCATCCAGGGTCCTCTGGGGCCCTCTTGTCTTGTGATTATGCCTGTGACCGTCTTCCATCCCTCCCACCCCCAAAGATTCAAGTTTTTTCTGAGAATGAATACTCTGGAACTTTTCTTTTTTTTTTTTTTTTTTAAGATTTTGTTTATTTATTTGAGAGGTAGATTTAAAGACAGAGGGAGAGACAGAGAGAAAGGTCTGCCGTCCGCAGTTCACTCCCCAAATGGCTGCAATGGCTGGAGCTGGGCTGATCCAAAGCCAGGAGCTTCTTTCCGGTCTAACACACGGGAGCCTTGGGCCATCTCCTATGGGTTTCCCAGGCCACAGCAGAGAGCTGGATCTGAAGAGGAGCAGACCGGATAGGAACAGCGTCCACATGGGATGTCGGCACTGCAGACAAAAGCTTAGCCCACTGTGCCACAGCGCCAGCCCCACTCCAGAACTTTGTGATACCCTAATAGCACAGTGCCTAGTATACGGCAAGTACTCTCTAAATATCTGCTAAAATAATTTGGCAGTTTAGCAGAGCATGCTAATGCAGGTTTGCTTACCTTGATGTAGTTAGAAAGTGACTTCAGAGCCTAAGAAATAAGTTGCAAAGAACAACACACACACAAAAGAGATACATTTCCCTGAAGAACTGGCTCAAATAATCTGGCACAAGGGACATGCCCATTAAAATAAGAACTCTAACAGGGATCTCTGATCTCTGTAATTTGGTTTCGCTGTCTTGTACCCACACTGACAGGAAAACATGTTGGGGGAAGGTAAGCATCAATGTGAAGTTAAAAAAAAAAGCCCATGGAAGAATTTGACAATTAACACGCATGACTGATATGATGTTGAATTCGAAAAGTGTAAAGAGATGGGCCAGAGCCGTGGCAGGCAGGTTAAGCTGCTGCCACCAGGGCCAGCATTCTACATCGGCACAGGTTCGTGTCCCAGCTGCTCCCCTTCCGATCCACCCCTGCTAATGCTCCTGGGAAAGCAGCAGCAGGTGGCCCACGTCCTTGGACCCCTGAGTCCACGTGGGGGACCTGGAAGAAGCTCCTGGCCCTCAGCTTCAGCTGGCCCTGCTGCCCTAGCTGCAGCCATTTGGGGAGTGAACCAGTAGACGGAAGGAAGGTTTCTCTCTGTCTCTCCCGCTGTGACTCTGACTTTCAAATAAATAAATAAACGTCTAAAAATGAAATGTAAAGAGAAACATCTTGACAAAAGTTCTCAGGAAATCTCAAGTACTTGGTTCAGATAATGTAACAACATAATTTTTAAAAAGTAAAGGCTTTTCTGTACTGAGACCCGTAATAAGTACCACTTTTCAGGGACATTTATTTAATGATATTTCTATGAAGATTTTTTTAAATGGCAATATCTTATTTAAACTGAGATGTCGAAAAATGTTTAATATGTACAAAACAAGGTTTTCTCTAAATACGGTAAACTCTTCCTCTTTCAGATGACAATCCTGTGTCTTGGGGAGCCCACGTAGGCAGCTCTTTAATAAATTCCATTACTTGGCGCTGACTGCTATGTGAGCAACATTATTATATTTTATATTGACTTCCGGCATGGGGTGAATCAAGTTGATCAAGGTTGAATCTTTTGAGTAAGAGAGTACTCAAAACTGGGATGGGGAATGTCCCAATGACACAAGAGACAGTCGAAAGGAAACTCACAGGCCAAGTGTGGGAGAGTAATTAATTATAAGTCTTTGAAAACAGCAGGAATCCGTGAGTTCAAACTGATAATAAATGCATTAACCTACAAGCAGATACATGAAAGACGGGCTCTGCTTACAGCAGGCCGCTGAGTGCCAGCTGGCAGTGTGGAGAGAGCCAGAGCTGGAAAACTCTCATTTTGCAATCCAGGAAAGACTAGCTCAGGCAAGAAATGTCAAAGGAAACTAAATCCATCGGAGTCGGACTGATAGAGGCGCAGTCTTTAGAAGTATCTCCCCACAAATTGCTTACTAACTGTGAAAGTGGAATACGGTAAAGACACAGTGGGGAAATTGGACGACACCTTGACCAAGTGATCGGAACAGCCATCACAGAGAGGGGCACGTGCACACCGCAGGCCTGCGGCTCCCACGCCTGGGGCACTCACCACCCAGCGGCACTCCCTGCTGGGAGAAAAGCCCTGAAGACTCAGCGTGAGCGACATTCCCCTCGCACACACCCGTGTCACGGCAGACGGGGGTCCTTCCACACTGGGGGCTTGGGACAACTGGAATTCATGTATGGCGCTAGACTGGAGGAAAGCATACCATAAAAAAGGACCCTACCGGGTCAGTTAACAGAACTGAAATGCGGACAGTAAAGTATTACAACATTGTGAAGTGTACTTACAATGGTAACTTTACTAAATGGGTATTAAAGAGAACATCCCCGTTTTCATCCAACATCTGGAGTTCCGGGACCACGATGTGTGAACTTAAATCTGAACTGGCAGGAAAACTCCTTGTGTGTGTTTATAGAGGGGGGAGATGGAGGATGCAAAAGCATTTAAACAGTAACAATCTATGAGTGCTGGCAATGTTAACCATCTGTGAGTGCTAGCAATGTTAACCATCTGTGAGTACTAGCAATGTTAACCATCTGTGAGTGCTAGCAATGTTAACCATCTGTGAGTACTAGCAATGTTAACCATCTGTGAGTGCTGGCAATGTTAACCATCTGTGAGTACTAGCAATGTTAACCATCTGTGAGTGCTAGCAATGTTAACCACCTGTGAGTGCTGGCAATGTTAACCATCTGTGAGTACTGGCAATGTTAACCATCTGTGAGTGCTAGCAATGTTAACCATCTGTGAGTGCTGGCAATGTTAACCATCTGTGAGTGCTGGCAATGTTAACCATCTGTGAGTACTGGCAATGTTAACCATCTCTGAGTGCTAGCAATGTTAACCATCTGTGAGTGCTAGCAATGTTAACCATCTGTGAGTACTAGCAATGTTAACCATCTGTGAGTACTAGCAATGTTAACCACCTGTGAGTACTAGCAATGTTAACCATCTATGAGTACTAGCAATGTTAACCATCTGTGAGTACTAGCAATGTTAACCATCTGTGAGTGCTAGCAATGTTAACCACCTGTGAGTGCTGGCAATGTTAACCATCTGTGAGTACTGGCAATGTTAACCATCTGTGAGTACTAGCAATGTTAACCACCTGTGAGTACTAGCAATGTTAACCACCTGTGAGTACTAGCAATGTTAACCATCTATGAGTACTAGCAATGTTAACCATCTGTGAGTACTAGCAATGTTAACCATCTATGAGTACTAGCAATGTTAACCATCTGTTAGTGCTGGCAATGTTAACCATCTGTGAGTGCTAGCAATGTTAACCATCTGTGAGTACTAGCAATGTTAACCATCTGTGAGTGCTGGCAATGTTAACCATCTGTGAGTACTAGCAATGTTAACCACCTGTGAGAGCTAGCAATGTTAACCATCTGTGAGTGCTGGCAATGTTAACCATCTGTGAGTACTAGCAATGTTAACCACCTGTGAGTACTAGCAATGTTAACCATCTGTGAGTGCTGGCAATGTTAACCATCTGTGAGTACTAGCAATGTTAACCATCTGTGAGTACTAGCAATGTTAACCACCTGTGAGTGCTGGCAATGTTAACCATCTGTGAGTGCTAGCAATGTTAACCATCTGTGAGTGCTAGCAATGTTAACCATCTGTGAGTACTAGCAATGTTAACCACCTGTGAGTGCTAGCAATGTTAACCATCTGTGAGTGCTGGCAATGTTAACCACCTGTGAGTGCTGGCAATGTTAACCATCTGTGAGTACTAGCAATGTTAACCATCTGTGAGTGCTAGCAATGTTAACCATCTGTGAGTACTAGCAATGTTAACCACCTGTGAGTACTAGCAATGTTAACCACCTGTGAGTGCTAGCAATGTTAACCATCTGTGAGTGCTGGCAATGTTAACCATCTGTGAGAGCTAGCAATGTTAACCATCTGTGAGTGCTAGCAATGTTAACCACCTGTGAGTACTAGCAATGTTAACCACCTGTGAGTACTAGCAATGTTAACCATCTGTGAATGCTAGCAATGTTAACCACCTGTGAGTACTAGCAATGTTAAGCTATAATACTCGAGGTAACTCTGGATAGAGGATGTGCAGTACTTTTACTGCATCTCTTCTAGAAATAGAAAGTTATTTCCAGGTAAAAAGCAAACAAACACTCAATCTTTGGGAGTGGACACTTGCCCTCGCAGCTGCAACGTCCATGCCCTACATCGAAGCACTGGGGTTTGAGCCCCAGCTCCGGGTCCTGACTCCAGCCTCCTGCTGATGCACAACCTGCGAGCAGTGGTGATGGCTCGAGGGAGTGAGCTTTGCCTCCTCTGTGGGAGACCTAGATTGAGTTCCCAGCACCTGTCTCCTGCCCAGCCCACTCAGCCAGAATGAACCAGCAGAGAAGAACGTTCTCTCTCTTTCTCTGCTACTCTGCCTCTAAGTTACAAACAAGACTAATCTTCATTTAAAAATACAATTTTTTTTTGAGAGACAGAGTAACAGAAAGAGTTAGAGACAGAGAGAGAGGTCTTCCATCCTCTGGTTCACTCCCCAGATGGCCGCAACAGCCGGAGCTGTGCCGATCCAAAGCCAGGAGCCAGGAGCTTCTTCAAGGTCTCCCACGTAGGTGCAGAGGCCCAAGGACTTGGGTCATCTTCCAGTGCTTTCCCAGGCCATAGCAGAGAGCTGGATGGGAAGAGGAGCAGCTGGGACTCAAACTGGCGCCCACATGGGATGCCAACACTTCAGGCCAGGGCTTTAACCCACTACGCCACAGCACCGGCCCCAAAAATACAAATATTTAGACAGAAGAATTACATCAATGATATTTTAAATATTAAAGAAATATTTTAAATATTAAAGAAAAAATTTTAGGATTCCAACTACTTCACTAAGCACTATATATAAACTTAAGTCCTGAGCCACCCAAGTATGCACGGCTGTAGCAGAAATAATTTTGATGTATGCAGCCTATTTCTTTTAAGGTCTCTGAGACTACTCCAACACTGCGCAAGCATTTGAAGTTCACAAGCTTCAAAAGCAGGCAAGAACGTGAGTATCTCTGGCATTACCCCAGCCTTTGATCCCACAGCAATGACTCTTCAGCTCCAGCCATCTCAAAGTTGGTTCCTACAGCACAGAAGCCCCCTGCACATTTCTTCTCTACGTGCTTTCCCACCCTGCAAGTGCACACGAAAAGGAACATGGTCACAACCACCCCAACGAGTTCTCAACTGCATTTTATGCTGCATACAAAGTGGGTCTGGACAGGAAAGTACTTGTGGGTTCCCTTATTTCTTTCCTTCGCCTGTTTAGTCAGGCACAGCCTCTCCCAGCATATAGGGACACAGACGACAATACCAAATGGCTTCATTCATCCTCTTCTGTAACCAACTACACACAAGTCCTCCTCTCCCTCTTCCTGCACTGCGCCCAGTTGTTCACTTTGGAAGGGTGTCCATGCGGTAAGCCTCTTTCTCAAACCTGTCTCATGTGACTCATCCTCACAGCTACCACTATCGGACTTCAGAACTCACCATCTCCAGTCATCCCACTCCACACACAAGCCCCCTGCCCATCCTCCAGCTACGCTGTTGCCAGAGTGCTCTGTCCAAGCGAGCACGCCGGCGTCTGCACTGGCGTGTCCACAGCCACACTATGCACGATAAATAAGAAGTGGAAGTCCCATGCCCAGCAACCAATGAACGGACAAGCCAAACGTGCCCTACACACAGTGGAGCATTGTCTAGCCTGGAAGGAAGGGACTCCCGACACATGCTACAGCACAGATGAGCCTTGTTAAGTGGAACAGTCCAGATATAGAGACAAATACTGACTGATTCCACTCGCATGAGGTATCTAAAGTAGTCAGACTCACAGAAATAGAAAGCAGAAACCCCTGGTTTCCATCGGTCGAGAGAAGGGAGCGAAAGAGAGGTGCTTGATGGGTAAGGAGTTTCAGATTTGCAAGGTGAATAGGAGCTGGAAATGAACAGTGGTGATGGCTGCAAAACAGTGTGGACGCACCGAATACTGCTGGGCTTGTACACGGAAAATGGGTAGAAGTTGTTACGTATATTTTGGCCACAACAGAAAAGAGAATACAGATACCTCTCTTTTATTTAAAACTGCTCAACAGCTTTGTGTCACCTTTAGACAAAACGGAAACTCCTTAACATTTCAGTGAAGGCATCAGCATCGCATGATCTGGCCTCTGTCTGCTTTCTATTCTAATCTGTTCCTATCACCCTAGACACATTACATACAACTAATCCCCTGGATTCACAGCTTTCTCTCATTCCTTCCACGTTTTTTTTTTTAAGATTTATTTATTTATTTGAAAGAGTTACAGAGAGGCAGAGGCAGAAAGAGAGAGAGAGAAAGAAAGAGAGAGAGAGAGTCTTCTATCCGCTGGTTCACTCCCCAAATAGCTGCAATGGCTTGAACTGAGCCAATCTGAAGCCAGGAGCCAGGAGCTTCTTCCTGGTCTCCCATGCAGGTGCAGGGGCCCAAGGACTTGGGCCACAGCAGAGAGCCACAGCACAGGCCCCAAGCATACAGTTTTTAAAACAATAGTTTCTAAAAATGTTTACCAATTATTATGACATGAATTTTATTCATTTTCTAAGTCAATTGTAAGTAAAAATTTTATCCATGCTACCCTAGGGGAGATAGAGATAAAACAAATTGCCTCATTGTAGTCATCATAATTACTAATGAACTGTGGACTCTAAACCTTACAAAGATCAAGGAGATACACTGTTTGGGAAGGAATATAAAGAAAAGTACACTTTGGGCTGGCACTGTGGCTTAGAGGAAGAGCCTCCACCTGTGGCGCCAGCATCCCATATGGGCACTGGTTTGAGTCCTGGCTGCTCCACTTGCGATCCAGTTCTCTGCTGTGGCCTGGGAAAGCAGTGGAAGATGGCCCAGGTGCTTGGGCCCCTGGACCTGTGTGGGAGACCTGGATGAATCTTCTGGCTCCTGGCTTTGATTTGGTGCAGGTCCAGCCGTTGCAGCCAACTGGGGAGTGAACCAGTGGATGCAGGACCTCTCTCTCTCTCTGCCTCTCCTTCTCTCTCTGTGTAACTCTTTCAAATAAATAAAATTTTTTTTTAAATAAAAGCATACAGTGGCTAAGTTTTCTCCATCACCCCATCTAGCAATCCATATAATACATCTGAAGTAATTTTCCGTTTCAGTACAGAATTTTAGTGGGACCATGTGGAATAGCAGCTAATACAAACTACTACAAAGGGAACATTTCCGCTCACTTACAAGCCAGAGAGACTGTATCATATGCCTATTTGTAGCCTAGAAGACCTCAGATCATCTCCTGTTTTGCACACTGAGAATTTAGATTCTGATGACTTTCATGGAAGGAACACAGATAATAAAGAAATGGAACAGGATGTTAAAATTTAAGTTTTGCCTGAGCCAGAAGATGTAAAAGGTGTGAAATTCCAAAACCCCATCCGCAAAATTTAAGGAGGTAATACCGGAGTCCTGAAGTGCTCCGTCCTGTCCCGTAAGAGGACTGGAAGGGCGGGCGGGAGGAGCTGGTCTCGCAGAGCGCTGTTTGCAGTGTTGTGGCTGGGGAGCTGGGACCCGCAGGAGAGGAGCTACTTCCTTCTCTCCAGCACAGTGGGGGCCCGAGGGCACTCAGCAACACCCTCTAGCAGGACAGAGGTCTCCCACTGCAAGAGCCGCCCCCTCCCCCCCCCCCGACGGTGGCCCAAGGCATGGCTGAGCGGACACTTCCCAGGGTTGAGGCATGGCTAACAAGGGGGAGGGAGTGAGCTCAGGGTTAGCGCCAGTCTCCTGGAGAAGCACCGTGACCTTGGGTAAACAGCTGAGGAGAACACCGTGGACTTAGGAGTAGAAGAGGGCATTCACAGCGCCACCAGGGACAGGCAGACGCCACCATCTGCAGAGGACAGAAGCAGCCGGAGCCTCTGAGAGTGAACCAAAAAGCATGCGCAAGAAACAACGTCGGCATTAAACCTGTGCTGGGCTCAGAGTGCGAAGTCGGCTTCCAAAGGTGCCAGTGCACAGGGGAACCTCCTGTTTCCTCCCCGGTCTTCTCTCCTAGCTCCAGCCTTGGTCGGTCAGCACTGGGAGAAGAGGCCAGGGAGCGAAGGGATGGAGAAGGAGGAACTGCCCCCCAGCCCCCCAGCCCCCAGGCCTGGTGATAGGACACTAATTGGGTGCCAGAGCAGTGAGTAGCCACTTTAACATCTGAGTTTAGACTGTATTTCTGACGTAAGTTAACCACAAACAGTTACATAGGAGGAACAGGAAACTAAAGGCCTGCTGAATTTGCACCTGAAGAAAAATAATTGCACAAGAAAAATACTACAATTCGACATCACAAGCAATGCTTATTTAACATACTGATCATACTAATAATGTTAAATTATACCAATAATGTTCAACAGTATAGAAATTTTATAGAAATTTATATTTAAAGAGCTTCTAAGATACTGTAGGGAAATAGCAGGGTGTTTTTCCTATTCGACATTTATGGGCTGAATTACGTTCCCCAGAATTCAAATGCTGAAGCCCAAACCCTCGGTATCTCAGAGAGGGACTACATTTGAAGATGGGGTTTCCAAGAGGTCATTCGGTTACAACCAGGTCATTACGGCAGAGCTAATAAGGAGACTAGGGCACACACACAGAGGGAAGGCTGTGTGAAGACTGGGGAGACCACGGCCACGGACAAGCCAGGGAGGGATCCCTCCGAAGAAACCCCCGGCAGCCACTGTGATAGCAGACTGCCCAGCTCCGGAACTCACTGTGTAAGCCCCAACCTGGGCACTTCTTATGGCAGCCCGGGCAAGGTAATCCAACACTGTACACAAATAGGGAGAAGCATGGAATTAAGTCATTTGAAGCAAATCTGAATAAGGTTCAATTTGCATTTTTGAAATTTCATCTCCATCAATGTGACGTTTGTTTCTCTCAAATACAAGCGTTAGCTTACTCTGCTCTGACAAGAGTTAAGGGTCTTGGAAGATTTCATCTGCTCAGCACCTCTCGACTCTCCAGGCGGGAACCCACGCTCGGGCGTCTGTACAGAGCGGGGCTTCTTGGAGTCTGCATGAATGCACGCCTGCTGGAGCCGGGATGGAAACTTCATTCCTGCCTGGTATCAGAGGAATTAGGTTTAGCGTCATTCAGGACGACCGGAACTGTATTTTAACTCACAATCTGCTTTCTCTCGGTTTTTAGTGTTGCAGCAAACAGAACAATTAGTGAACTGGCAGCAAATTCAGCTACTACAGGAAACCTTATTTCTCCATACTGATGACATGATTTACCTAGTTTTTTTTTTTTTTGTTTTGTTTTGTTTTGTTTTGTTTTTTAATGCAGCTGGACTTATTATGTAGCTACTGGTACAAAGTATAGCTCACCCAAACCCATATCACTGCATTTTATAATCATTAGCCAACATTTAATTGACCACCTTGAATAAACTCACTTACCAGGCCAATTAACTTGGAGGTACCATTTTTCAGTTTTACTATTTAGGAAGTTTTATCCGATGTTTTCTTAACTCTATAGTGAACACACTGCAGTTCTTGTACAGGTAGTAAGTGTAAACACCACTTTTAGATAGTGTAGGCTAATTCTTCTATGATGTGGCTTAACCAAAGACATACATGGGACCAGCACTGTGGCGCCGTGGATTAAAGCCCCAGCCTGCAGCACCAGCATCCCATATAGACGCCAGTTCAAGCCTTGGCCACTCCTCTTCTGATCTAGCTCCCTGCTGATGTGGCTGGGAAAGCAGCAGAGGATGGCTCAAGTCCTTGTGCTCCTGCACCCAAATGGGAGACTTGGAAGAGGCTCCTGGCTTGCAGCATTTGGGGTGTGAACCAGCAGATGGAAGGCCTCTCTTTCTCTCCAACTCTCTCAAAATAAATCTTTTTTAAAAAATAGACTTATACAAGGACTTAGGCTGAAACCCAGCTGTATTTTTCTTTTTAAGGAAAATGTAGATATTTTGTGGCATGTTTTGAAAGTTATTTATTTGAAAGACTGAGCAACAGAAAGGTCTGCTGTTTCACTCCCCAGATGCCCAAAACAACCACAGCCAGGCCATGCCAAACTCAAGAGCCAAGAACTCCCACATGGGGCAGAGAACCCCAAGAACTTGAGCTATCAGACGCCGCCTCCCAGGATGAGCGTCACCAATTTCAGGCAAAGCTGCAAAGCCATAGCTAGCTTGTAGCCAAGCTAATTCTTATTGTTTCACAATAGAATGGCAACACTTGCAGTCAAATGGCATCTATTCAGAAAAGGAAAATAACTATCATAGTCCTGTAGTATTCATTAGATATGACAGTAACTGGAAAACAGTAATTTCCGGGTGCGTGACCCTAAGCCGCTTCCATCTCTGTCCTGTCCTTTTCTGCAAAGTGAGAGAAAAATTGTTTACCTCTAAGGGCGCTGAGAATCTCCAAGTCAATACATTCAAGCACATGCCACCACTATGTCCGAGGCATTTTGCCAGGTGGAGAGATACAGAGGAACAGAAAGCTGGAACATTAACGAGACCCTGCAGGCTTGTGGTAGATTATTATACAGATGCCCAAATCAAGGGCATCTATGTAGCCACATCCCTTAAAACGTGACTGTGAGGATCTATCAAGAAGCAGAGCTGGGGATAAACATGTAGCCTGTGGTTAAGATGCCCACGTCCCACACCGGCCTTCCTGGGTTCCTAGCTCTGGCTCAGGACACCAACTGCCTGCTGCTGCGGATCCTGGGGGGCAGCAGTGAGGCTCAGGTACTTGGGTGCCTGCCACCCATGTGGAAAACTTGGATGGAGTTCCTGGCTCCTCACTTGAGCCTGGCCCAACCCCTGCTGTTGCAAGCATTTTGGAAGTCAATCAGCTGACAGGAATCTGTCTCTCCTTTCTCGCCACTCTCCTTCCCTCCCTCCCTCCCCCCCTCCATCCTTGTCTGCTTCTCAAATGATCTTTTTATAGTCAGCTCTATTTTCCCACCCTCTTAGTTCTGGCTGGACTCATATCAAACAGGAAGTGGGAAGAGGGGCAGGTGTCTGGTGCAGAGGTTAAGATGCCACTCGGGTACCTGCATCCCAAGTCAGAGTACCTGGATTCAAGACCCAGTTCCACGTTCAATTCCAGCTGCTTGCTAGCACCTGGGAAGGCAGCAGCGCTGGTCCATGCAGTTGGGTCTCTACCACTCCCATATTGATTTCCAGGCTCCTGGGTTCAGCTGGCCCAGCTTTGGCTGTCATAGGCATTCTAGGAGTGAATCAACAGATAGTAATTTCTCTTTGCCTCTCACAGTATCTCTCTACTATTCAGATATAAATAAGAATTTGGGGGACTGGAAGTGTGGCAATTCTTAGCCAACATCTCTGCTCTCTTTTGGTTCCTAAGTCTCAGCCATGAGAGCACGCCTGCTCCTTCCAGTGGGAAACAGCACCGTTACTCCAGGTGTGAGTGAGTTACCCACAGCCACAGGAATCAGTCCATTCTGCATGTCACAGCTGGCTGCCGGCAGCCCAACTCACTCACACAACCAAATCCCACCAAGATCAGCCAGAGCCCAGAGTCAGAGACAGCCCAGGGGCACCTCCAGTCCACACCCTCAAAGGCAAGAATAATCCGCTTGAGGGTGGCATGTTATCATGGCATATTATGCGTGCATAGGCTAACCAATATAACATCGACTGGCAATTCAGTCTGAAATCATACCTTAAGAACGTGATTCTGAGTGTAAACTTCAGAAGCAAGGCCCTTACTTAGTATGTGTAGAAACTAAGGTGACTCCATTCAGAGACAGGAGGCCAATGTCGACGTTCAGCCAAATTCTGCTTTAAAATACATTCCACGGGGGCCGGCGCTATGGCGCAGTGGGTTAAAGCTCTGGCCTGAAGGGCCGGCATCCCATATGGGCGCCAGTTTGAGACCTGGCTGCTCCACTTCTGATCCAGCTCTCTACAATGGCCTGGGAAAGCAGTGGAAGATGGCCCAAGTCTTTGGGCCCCTGCCCCCACGTGGGAGACCTGGAAGAGGCTCCTGGCTCCTGGCTTCAGATCAGCACAGCTCCAGCCACTGGAGAGTTGGGGAGTGAACCAGCGGATGGAAGACCTCTCTCTCTCTCTCTCTCTCTCCGCCTCTCCTCTGTGTAACTCTTTCAAATAATAAACAAATCTTAAAAAAAAAGGGGGGGGGGACAAAACTGGTCATATTTGCAGACCATAATGACCTATATAGAAACTGTCAAGAAATTAAAAAAAAACTTCTAGAAATATTAATTTAGTAAGGTTTTACGACACAAACTTGACATTCAAAAATTAATGTTATGTCCATATACTAACAATAAACACCTGGAGACAAATCAAAAACACAATGCCATTTATAATTGTTAAAAAGAGAGGCGTATTTAGGTATAAATCTAACAGAACCTATACAGAACTTGTATTTTTTTAAAGATTTATTTCTTTATGTATCTGAAAGGCAGAGTTACAGAGAGGCAGAGGCAGAGAGAGAGAGAGAGAGGTCTTCCATCCGCTGGTTCATTCCCCAGATAGCCACAATGGCTGGAGCTGCACTAACCCAAAGCTGGGAGCCAGGAGCTTCTTCTGGGTCTCCCACACACCGGTGCAGGAGCACAAGGACTGCTTTCCCAGGCCATAGCAGGGAGTTGGACTGGAAGTGGAGCTGCTTGAACCGGCACCCATATGAGATGCTGGCACTGCAGATGGTGGCTTTTCCCGCTACGCCACAATACCGGCCCCAGAACTTATATATTAACAACTAAAAAATTAAGGAAAATTTGAATAAGTGGAGACTGTGTTCACTGATTAGAAAAATTCAACATAGTAAAATTATCAATTCTCCCCAAATTGACCTATATGTTTGCCATAATTTCTGTCAAAATGTCAGCAAGATTGTTTTTGTAAATATAATTCAGTTTATCTCAAAATTGACATGAAAAATCAAAGGAATTAGTTATTTTGATTTCAAAAGAGAAGAAAATGGGAGGAAACATTCTACTCAGTATTGCATGTAGGACACTGCATTGTTTTTGAAAGGATACACACATTAAATCATTGGAAAACAGAGACCCCAGAGACAGACCCACACATAGATGGAAGCTGATTTTTAATGAAAGTGCAAAGGACAATTGTGAATGGAAGGACTGCCTTTTCAATAAATAATGCTAAAGGAACTGGACATCTACAAGCAATAAAAACATTACATGACATAAGCCTCACATCTTACAGAAAAATTAACTCGAAATGGACAAAAGATCAGGCCAGCATTGTGGCAAAGGAGGTAAAGCCACTGCCTGCGACATCAGCATCATATATCAGCACTGGTTTGTCTAAGTTGCTCCACTTCCAAAACAAAACAGTTCCCTGCTAATGCCCCTGGAAAGGCAGTGAAGAAGGCCCCTGCACCCATTGGGCCACTACACCCATGTGGAAGACCCAAAAGAAGCTCCTGGCTTTGGTCTGGTCCAGCCTTGGCCATTGAGGTCGTTAGGGTAGTGGACCAGCAGGTGGAAGATCTCTCTAATTGTGTCTCTCCCTCTCCCTATGTAACTCCACCAAATAAATATTTTAAAAATTGACTTTTAAGATGTATTATTAGCTAGACAAAGCAAGATGTAGAAGAATGTTAATATTGATGTAAGACAGGTATTTAGATGTTGGCCTCTTTACAGAACTACCCTGGGAAGCTCCCAGCAATCTGGACATAGAAATCACATACAGAAAGTTGGTGTCTGAATTGTGTGCCATCCAAACAAGGCAATATTTATGGATATCTAGATTCCTATTACCAACATGATACACACTCAGGGCAGACAAAAAACTCTACCAGATCAGTATATTAGTATCTATCCTCCCACTTGCCAACATCCACACAATTTAAGGTTTATTTATTTGTTTGAAAGTCAGAGTTAGAGAGAGGGAGAGAGAGAGAAGAGATCTGTTGGTTCACTCCCAAGATGGGCATAACCCTGGCCAAAGCCAGCAGCCAGGAGCTTCTTCTAGGTCTCTGGGTAACTGGGACCCAAGCACTTGGGTCACCTTCCACTGCTTTTCCCAAGCCATTTGCAGGGAGCTGGATCAGAAGTGGAGCAGGTAGGACATGAATCTGTGCCCATATGGGATGCTGGCATCACAGGCAGAGGCTTTACCTGCTGCACCACAATGCCAGCCCCTTCCACACAAGTCTTAAGCACAAAGTTGTTCCTCTCTTCATTTGCTCCTTCTGACACTATATGTAACATCCATGCAACCATGATTTGAACACATGCTTTTCCTGATGCAGCAAAGCTGCATTTTATTCGTCACTTGGAAGAGTTCTCATGAGTAGCATATCTCGCATACAACAGCATTTCCAAGAGTTTATGAGAAAATGGAATTAAGGTAAGTGTAGGAGTAGTTATTTAGTCTAGTGGTTAAGACACCTGTGTCCCACACTGGAATAGCCGAGGTGGACGCCGGCTTTAGCTCTTGCCTCCAGCCTTCTGCCGCTACCTTGGCTCAAGTAATCAAGTTCCTGCTACCCACATACAAGACCTAGACAGCATTCCCAGCTCTGGCCCCAGGTCAGCCTAGCTGTTGTGGGTATTTGGGGAGTGAATCAGAAGACAGGAGTTGTCTCTCTGTGTCCCACCATCTTTCCAGTAGTTAGGCAGGCTTAAATCTCGAGGGAAAAAAATTTATTTTGGTTCAAAAAAGTTTTGAAATCCACATTTTTTCTTAATATACATTTTCCATGTACTTTTTGAAGATCCCTCATATGCATAGATCTCAAAGACTTTTTGCTTCAAAAAAATTTTAGTTCTATTTTCCACAAACGATTTGAAGTATATTCAGATGAATCAGGATCCAAAAACCACATCAGTAATTTCAGCAGAGAAACATTAACATGGTTTACTCCAAGTGGTGAAAGATGACTGTAATGGATATGGAAATAACATATATATATATATATACACACACACACACACACACACATATATATATATATCTCCCTTATAGTATGGGTATGTCTGCTACAGGGACTGACTGTAGAGGAGGCGGGCCCCAGCCAGCCTCGTGGGAGCCCTCTGCCACATGCTGGAACCACCAGCAGCGTGTGGATGCGGAAGCATTCAGCAGGCAGGAGACAAACAGGAAGGTGGAGGCTGCCGAGGGGAACGCTACAAGACCCAGGACAAGCCAATCTGCCCACACCAAGGGAAAGAATGCATTCTAGAACCAGAGGGAAGCCCCTTACCCTTGCTACAGCCTTACTGTCTCCCACCAGTGACAAAGTCGAGCATGAGGCAGTTGGCATAGGAGAAACCAGCACTGGGTCATTCCCACCTTACAAAGCAGGGCAAAGAAGGGTGGACTTCAAGCTGAGCAACAACCAACCGCTAACAGGCACACCCCACAATCCTGAGGGAAGATGAATGAGAGTGCTAAAAGCTTCAATAGCAAGGTGTACTGGTGTTATGAAAGGGTGGAAGAGGGGACTGTGAACTTCTAACTACTCCTTATTAAATACCACTGTGTCTGGTTTACTTTTTCCTTTATATTTTGTATTACTGTACTTTTCCTTTGGAGATGGATAATCCCCAAACAGGTATTCTTTCAGATTTTGTTTTATATTTTTTAAAGATTGATTTTATTTATTTGAAAGACAGAGTTACAGAGAGAGGTAGACAGAGAGGTCTTCCATCCACTCGTTCACTCCCCAGATGGCCACAGCGGCCAGAACTGGGCCGACCTGAAGCCAGGAGCCAGGAGCTTCTTCCAGGTCTCCCACACGGGTGCAGGGGCCCAAGGACTTGGGCCATCCTTTACTGCTATCCCAGGCCATAGCAGAGAGCTGGATCAGAAGAGGAGCAGCCGGGACTAGAACTGGCGCCCATATTGGATGCCAGTGCTTCATGCCAGGGTGTTAACCCGCTGCACCACAGCGGCGGCCCCTTTCAGACTTCAAAGGCAGTGGTATTATCTTATGTGTGGGAAATACAGATATACATGTTGGATCAGTCTGTACATGGATAACACAGACACAAAAACATCTCTGTTCTATTGCTTTTAAAGAGCATTAATTGATTTTTCCCTCACATTGGATAATATTAACAAGGGGAAAGACTCCATGCTGCGAATAACATACAGAATCACAAAAACACGTGTGTTATTTGAGCTGTCCTGAACAGTAAGAGCACAGGGAAAGGAAACGCACTTACGGAGGTGTGCAGATGTGAACAGGGACGCTAAGTTGAGAGGCTGATAAACAGTACATGTGGAACCTAAGTGTTTGGGAGGGATGCATCAAGTGAGGCTGAAAAATATTAACATGGTTTAGGTTTTAAGAGTTGGTGTCTCTCAAAACAGCGTCTGAACCACATGAGGATCCTGTCAAGTGTGCAGACTGCGAGGCTGTATCCAAGTCTGTCTAGTAAGTTTGAGACAGGGGCCAACCACAACCACTGTGCGCCCCAGGAAGCTACTGCTCCCTATCCACACACCAGGATTTGATAAATACTGAACTGGAAGATTTTTACACATCTCATGGAGCACACAAGATGATTCCACCGCGTGCTAGAAGAAGACAACGAAATACCAATTTGCATTTAAATTAAACTTTATTAATAGTAAACATATGGACTGATTCCGATGCCTTCATTTGATCTGTATACAAGGTGAAGAGGCAAGAACAAGGCCTGGCGGTGCAGTCCTCACTCCCTCTCCCAAGCACACTGCGACACCAGCTCAGACGTTTCACAGAACAGCAAGGTGCACACAAAGGTAGAAGCAAAAACCCCAGTAGGTGGAACAAGAAACCGGCAGTGCTGACCTTTCTCCTAACCCTAAATTTGCTCTCCGCCAAACTATAAGGTTAAATATTATGAAATCATATGACCAGAAGTCTGTGGATAATTACTTCCAGAAAAAAAATTACACTATGGAGAGAGCCTTCTGAAATATTTTTTGTTCTTTTGCAGCTGAAAATGCAAGTATATCACCTATCAAAACTCTCAAATCTTCACCATTTAACAACTTGGGGATAATTTCCTCACCTACTTAAAAATCTCCAAAACCTCAACACATTTTAAACACTATTCCAAAGAGCTTCTGCGGGCTTTACAAAGCTGTTTGTGAAAAACATAGAACTTCTGATTAGTTCAATTAATATATGTTGCTTATCTTCCACAAAGCAAACATCAGTTCTCACCAGGAATGGGAAATTAGGAATTTAGAATATCTTGACTCATTTACCACTCCCCCTCCACCATCAGTCTTCACTTTGAGGCTTGGCTGAGCTACCTAGTATAAATGTTTTTAATGTGAAAATAGCATAGTGTGTCTTTTCTACAAGATTGCTTTCTCAACACCATACGTTGCAAATTCCCAGTCACTCTCATAAAAAACAGGTCTTTGTTGTGACTAATTCGTCGTTGTTTTAGTTTGGGGGTTTTACCCTCACCTAAGCGTTTCCTAATGAGTTTATTATTTGGATCCTTTCATATCCTCAAGATGATCTTACCAGGGAAAGTCTTGGTTGCTATCTTGCTCTAAGGTACAGAGGTGTGACTCTCTTTAATCCTGAAATTCAAGGATTTGAGTACCAGCTGCTCAAGTGTAGTAAGCATCTGAAGCTCACCAATCTAAAACTAACAGATCCCCTCTAGCTGCTCCCATCCCCAGACCCCCAGACCCCCAGACCCGATCCTTACGATCTTTCCTACCACAGGAGGCAGAAACTCCACCCTTTCCATGACTCAGGGAAAACACTTTCTTTGTTGACTTTTATTTCACAAAACATTCCAAATCCACAAAGTTATTTCCAGAATCCAGTTAATTTGTCATTCCTCCATCACCACCCCCCTGGAACAAGCCCATTACTTCCTGTCCCAATTACTGTAATACCCAAAAGTCCAGGCGTCCATCCTCACTAGCTATGCAACAGTGACTCCCCTAAACCTCAGGTTGTCACTTCCCTGTATGTATCTTCCAAGCCGGATGCTTCACTCGTCTCTGAGATCCACAATCTTGTTCCCGCTGGTTCTCTAGCCTCACCTTCCGGGTGGCTTGCTCCCTAGCACCTGCATTCCCAGTCCTCCAAACAGGAGGCTATGATCCTGCCTCAGGGTATTTAAACATCTGTATGTGGAGAACTTTCTCCCCAGATAGTGACATGGCTAGCTCCCTCACCTCCTTCAAACTTACCTGTCTCGGATATCCCACACAGAATAATGAATCTTGTCTCTCCCTTGTCCCAGTGTGGCCTAGTCACTACTCTGTTTCATTTTGTTCTCTATTACTTATTACTCGCTGAGACATTCATTTACAATCTCTTCCCACCCAATGAGGGTGTGGCCAACATTTTTCTTCCTCCTGAGCCACTAAAACAGTTCATTTTCACAAATATTTCAATGAAGTATCTGCCTCTCTCTCCCCTGCTCAGCCCCAAAGCTGCCTAAAACCAATACAGTGGAAACCCTTTTCAAACTAGTGAAATTTCCTCTAGTATTTAGTAAACGTGGACTCCTAAATCTGTTTTTTTAGCTTCCTATAGTTTATTCACATTGTAGAGAATTTTTTATGAATTGAATTTTCTCATGTTGATTTTTTAAAATTAAAGCTGCCCTGTATTCCCACCAGCACTTGCTTTTCATCAAACATTTCTGAGTGTTCTTTCACTCTCGCCAGGTACTACTTTTCTACAGGCTTCCTTGGACTACTTTTTGTCTACTCATCCTCCCTTTGCAAAAGTCAAACTTTGGGATACTTCAAACAGCAGTAAGTTCATGAGCAATAGAAGCAAGTGATCTTGGCTTCTCTGGACTAATACCTATTGGACAGCAAGCTGCCAGATAATGGGAGGACAACCTTCCTCCTACTTCCTCTGCTGACACAAAGTCAAGGGATGGTGTGGAAATGTGCCTACCACGCAGCAACACAGCTGGTAATTCTGCATGTGGACTGTGCCACTTTTCTTCTAAGTCCACGACCTCTGAGATCGAGGTCTGGTCTATCTGGATGAGAGGAAGAGGATCACACAAGCCCTCCCCACCGTACTCCAACAGGAGCAAAGAGCTGGATCTACAGAGACGGCTCTGTTCAAGAGAGGCAGCTGATGGTGGCATCAGACAGGTGGAGAGCAGGGCAGAGACACACAATCACCAACTCCCTGGACCCCACTCGCATTCAAGAGGAGAGGTGAGCGGAAAGCACAGGGCGACAGCATGAAGATTCAAGAGCAGGAAACACCTATGAGGGGACCAACACTTAAATCCCCGCAGCTCCAAGAAAGGAGCAAAAACCCCTGCTACAGTCATGTACACGGGTTTGTCAGACACAGCGCTAAGAGTCCACGGCTTCTGTTTCCTCGGTCAAGGAAGGTAAGGTCACTTCCAGGTGAAGACGGCGGAGTGAAGCTGGATCACAGTTGGATCCTAACTTACCAACTAAGGATCTAAAGAGGAGCGAGGAAGCAGCAAAAACTGGAAATAAACTCGTTCAACAAACAAGAAGTTACATAACTTCATGCCAACAAGGAAAGAAAGGAATTCATGCTAAAAACTGATTAGATAAGCAGTAAAGATTTAGATGGGATCAATACAGCACCTAACCCAAATCACTACAGGGAAAGAAAACTGACAAGATCCTAAGAACTCTCACCAAAAACCCAGAACAGAGGAAATAAGAGCCATTCCATAAATAAGACCAGAGAATGAACAAATCTACCACTAGGATCTCCAGGAATTCCTTCTTCCAGCACCCTGCATCTAATTTGGAACCATTCAAGTTGTTCTTAGAAGGAGATGGGCAGAGACCTCTGCTTTGACATTTAATGTGACCTCAAAAAAGCTGGAGAGCAGATCTTCCTATAAGGGTTTACTCACCCACCAGGAGCGCCGAGTAACACAAAAGGAAAAGAACGTTAAGGGCCAACCTCACGTGGGAGCGACTGGAAAGACAAGACAGCCTCAGAAAAGTTAGGAGGCCTGTCAATAAGCCACAGAAAGCCCTCATCCTCTGTGCCCTACTAGACAAGTACAGGCTTTCTGACTGGAGGGGTACAGTGAAATGATGCATATCTTTAATTTGTCTTAAAACTCCTAGATGCACATTCATTCACTAATCCCTTACTAGAAAGCAAGGTTTTGTTTTGAGCTTGAGTTCTTTAAAGCTCACGCTGCCCAGCTACCATCTTCCCTTTGCGGCCATCACGTTTACTCGTGCGGCCCACCGTGCTATTTACTCACTTGAGTAACTGTGGCCCCACACATCTTAGAGTCCTCAAAGATCACCTCTCCCCACTCGGTCTCAGTCAGTTCCAGGGCCCGGACTTTTTTCTCACTAACAATCTGATTTCCCGTTTGCCATCCTCTGACCAGCTCCTCTCACTTCGCTGACACATCCAGTTAGAGGCACAGTGCCAGCCACTCCCCTGCCGCCCACCAACCCCTCCCATTCATTCTGTAAGCAGCTTAGACACTGTGCTTCTGTACCACCAGCATCACCTTGCAAACACCTTCCCTTGACTTTTACTTCCATCAAAATAGTTAAAAATCTAAGCGCAATTTTCTGTGCCTGCAAGCAGGCAGCTGAATGTCAGAGAAAAACCCTACAATGATTGCCTGACTTCAATTCAGGACCACAACCCCAAAAAGCATACAGCACACTACAAATCAAATGACATTTTCCCATTAACTCCGACTTCCCACATATTTTTCTCTCCTCAGATTCCCAGATCAGTTGCTTTAGTAGCTATCTCAATGTTCCTCTGCTCTGTTTCATTAGTGACCCTTATACTTATTGGATCGAGAGGTGTACTATGGGATAAAAACCTATTATCCAAGAATATGCATATTTTAAACCGTTTGATAGTTAAAACTGCCATGAACTAGTGATGCTCAACTGTGTCAATCAACTGAATATACCATGAGCAAGCTGACAACCATTACATAGAGACTTGCTAACACTTTCAAACAGTTCCACTGTAAGGAAAGATGTCTAATTTATCTATCAGTTTAACAAAGAGACATAGATGCTATCACATTTACTGGTGAACACTGTAAGCTCCATGAAGGCAGTACTCTTGAGAGCACACATTCTGCATGTCACTGATGAAATCACCACCGTGTGACCCAATGTGTTCCCAGTTGGAATTTTTTAGCAAATGAAGCACTGTGCAATCCAAAAGACACTGAACCTCTCAGATGTCTCCTGCTTCACTGTGGTCTTAGCTATTACTGACATTAGTTCTGTAACATAAATCAGCTTTGTCTGTGTGAGAACGAGTCATAAGCTATAATTCTGTGCCAAGGGATCTACAAATAACTACTAAACAGACTCAACTACAGCCTTCTCCAAAGCCACTTCATGGCATTGATACGGCCACTGAAGAGAACCAAGAGGGAAGTCTCATAACTCACCATAAATGCTGATCACTACACAATAAAATAGAAAAGGGAAAATATTTTAGAAAATGAGAGGCTAAGAGTTTTTTTGGAAACATGCTGTTACAGGAGTGTTTCAAAAAGTCTGTGGAAAACGGAATTAAATGATAACTACTCGGTTCAAAAAATTTCAGAAATCCATGCAGTTTCTTTAAAATACACTTTTCTCAAAAACTTTCAAGTACCCTCATATTTTAAAACCAGCACCTTTTAGCCTTAAAATAATTAAACAGCATTTAAAACACATGCTTTACATATTCTACTCACCCAAGAGCAGATGAACAAAGAAACGCCAAAGGCAGGATACAAATACAAATCCAGTGGACACTTAGGAACTGATGAAAGTTAAGTTTGAATATGACCCATTAAATTCCTCATTAAAGAGAAATCTGTTGGGCTGGCAGTGTGGTTAAGCCACTGCCTGTGATCCTGGATGCCATACTGGAGATCAAAGAGTCAGCTATTCCACTTCTGATCTACCTTGTTGCAAATGTGCCTGGGAAGCCACAGAGGATGGCATTTTTGGGGGGGAACCAGCATTGTGGCATAGTGGGTAAACTCACTGCCTGACGTGCTGGCATCCTATATGGGTGCCAGTTCGTGTACTTCCAATACAGCTAGCTATCTGCTATGGCCTTGAAAAGCAGTGGAGGATGGCCCAACCTGGACCTCTGCACATACACAGGAGACCTGGACGAGGCTCCTGGCTCCCAGCTTCAGCTAGGCCCAGTCCCGGCTGGTGCAGCCATCTGGGGAGTGAACTCATTCAAATATATAAATAAATCTTTAAAAAATAAAATAGGGGCCAGCACTGTGGCTCAGCGGGTTAAAGCCCCAGCCTGCAGTGCCGGCATCCCATATAGGCACCGGTTCTAGTCCCAGCTGCTCTTCTTCTGATTCAGCTCTCTGCTATTGTATGGGAAAGCAGTACAAGATGGCCCAAGTCCTTGGGCACCTGCACCTGTGTGGGAGACCACAAGAAGCTCCTGGCTCCTGGCTTCAGATCGGCACAGCTCTGGCCACTGCAGCCATCTGAGGAGTGAACCAGCAGATGGAAGACCTCTCTGTCTACATTCTCTCTGTAACTGTCTTTCAAAGAAATAAAATAAAATAATAAATCCTTAAAAAAATAAAAATACTTTTGCTAAAAATTCATGTGTAATTACTGGGACCACTAATACACTGACACTGTTAATGGTTGACTACATGGAAGAACAATTTGCTTTGAAAGTATAAAATATTAAAATCAGGATGCTTGGGACTGGCGCTGTGGCACAGCAGGTTAACGCCCTGGCCTGAAGCAATGGCATCCCATACGGGCGCCGGTTCAAGACCTGGCTGCTCCACTTCTGATCCAGCTCTCTGCTATGGCCTAGGAAAGCAGAAGATGGCCCAAATGCTTGGGCCCCTGCACCCACGTGGGAAACCACAAGAAGCTCCTGGCTCCTGGCTTCAGATCGGCACAGCTCTGGCCGTTGCAGCCATCTGGGGAGTGAACCAGCGGAGGAAGAGCCCCCCCGCCCTGCCTCTCCTCTCTCTGTGTAACTCTTTCAAATAAATAAATAAATATTTAAAAAAAAAATGATGCTTAAACTGTAAAGGTAATAAAATTTACCAGCATATATTCTAAATCCTATTATAATAGGAAACTTGAAAACAACAGAATTTCTAGTTCAGAAAAACATGTAGTTTGCTACTTTTATGAATTCTTTTATGATTTATTTACCTTTATGAGTCTCAACATTACTTAAAGACTGTAAATGAATTTACCTCATTAGTTTTCAAAATAAGTACTTGTATTTCATTTATTACCAAAACAGAAATATTTTGCCTGATAATCTCAAGAACCGCTTCATGTAGAGACACCATCCCAACCTACCACACAGTTGCAGCCTTTTGGAGAGAGAGCTGGGTAAACAGCAGGAGGGTGGAAATATCCCCAAGATTCTCAATGTAAAGTACTGCCAAATGTTCTATTTACAATGAAACCTAAAATTGAAAAGCCAGCTGAGATAAAATCAGACTGTATAGAACATTTCATCAAGCCACACAGTGGCCCAAACTTACATTATATTCAAGAACCATTTTGCTTAAGAAGTATTACCAACAGTGGTTAACAATCACTGCCAGTGTCTACCCCAGGTAAAGGAGCTGTGTTTCTTACTAAGCATGATAATCACACTTGCAGGTTAAGTAACTTTCAGTACATGTAAAGTGGGCAGAAATGGAACTTAAGGGCACACAAAAATCCTGGGCAAAAGAGAGGGAGATCATTTGCTAAAATTTGACATATTATCACCCCACTTTTTGAATTTTGGCAATGAAATTAGTTTTATTTCATTAACTTTACTCATATAAAAATGTTTATCACACACTTCAGTAAATGGCACATATTTTTAACTTCCAAAATACTCTCATGAATACTACCTAGCCAAAATAATACACACAAACCAAAAGAAATCAATAAACTTAAAATATTACTTATTGTATATTTACTAAATATAATTCCTTACATATCTATTACACATTTTCAACTTTTCCTTAGTCATTATTCCATCATATGAGTATGGAAACAACACTGAGGTCAGTATGTCTAAATGTAGCAATGAATATGCCAGAACATACAGGATATGGCATTTCAAAAATTCCTAATCCAGTCCTTATTTTAAATCAAATTCAGTAGTTTATTCCCCCCTTTACTTCTAACACTAGAATCACCAGATGAATCCCAAAGCAAAGTGAATAGTAGAAATTCAGTCTGGTAATATTAAAAACTAATGTAAACTCAATTTGATTTTCATGTTGTCCTTTTTTATAGAAAAAAAAAAAACAGCAGCTGTCAACTTTTCAGTTAAAAATTCCTATGGCATTTATAAATCATTTTTCCTCAGCATTCTACATGAATGTTAACCAGATACAACAATCTTTTTTAAAAGTATGTGTGTGATATTATAATATAGTTCTCTGAAAAAAATTAACAACAAAAGTTCTCTACTTCAGTTGTGATTTACGTTTAATGAGCAATTTCAAAACACAAAGTTTAAAGCTGCTTTCTAAGCCATTAATTTTGACCAGTTCTGCAATTACTGTTTGTAGTTTTATGAATACACTGCTAGCCTCAAAGAATTTTATATACTACATTATTAGTTTAACAAAGTCCCTCCCACTCACCCGTCAGAAAAGAACGTCATCACTATAGTTTTGTTAGGAATCACAAAAAAAATGTTTTACTTAGGAAAAATATTCCCTTAATTGTTTTTAGGTAATGAATTTAGAGTAATTTTTACTTTTCTGTGTAGATCAATTAAAAAGCGTATTTTTCTTTTATAAGTACTGTCTCATTCTGTATGGTAGATAGGAAATTAATATTTTACTTCTTTCTACATTTTAAAAGAGATTTTCCTCATTATAAATTAGTTATTTCTACATGGATTGCTGTTGTTCTGCTGCTAAAAACAAAGTTATTAAAGGGTATGGACACACAGAAAACAAACCATCAACTATAACACCAGTCAGTCATGAAATATATTAAACATCACTTAAATACTAAAACAGGAAAATACTCCTTCTATATTAAATAAATAATTAAGATTTGAATTTGTCATATGGTATGTATGTAGGCCAATATCACCAATAAGGGTATGATCTAGTGCAAAATATAGACACACACACACAAACACACATACACAAGTAGCAGGAGGAAGAGGAGGAGGAAATACATTTAATACTGGTATTGTTTTCAACAACAAACCATTGGTACTCAATCCTTCTTGCACATTAAAACTATCTGGAGAAATTTTGAAAAGCACTGCTGATCAGCTCTCATTACAGACAAATTACATCAGAATCAGCATTCCAAAAAGTATGTTTTTATCCCTCCAAATGACTCTACTGTGCAGCCAGGGTTAACGGCTACTACACGCAGACTCTAGGCTTCTTACTTTTACCTGACTCATAAGAGTATCTTACGTGTAAAGAAAACAGAGGCATCTTTATAGGTGGACCAGACAAGAGTATCTCCATTTAATAATAAATTATGGTAAGTTGTTTATTAATGGGTACTTCATTTCTATTAAAATATTTATGCTTCATTCCCTGTAATTGTTATAATCATACTTCAAGACCAAGTACAAATTACTGTTTTGAAAAACATCAGTTACTCTGAAAATACAACATTCATTCATGCATCTGTAGTTACTGAATGCCTACTGTGTGCAAGGCACTGTGTTAGGTGCTAATGTAGGACTGAGTCTTAGAATGAATAGTGATTGGCTTGAAGTTTTGTTTT
This sequence comes from Oryctolagus cuniculus, assembly GCF_964237555.1. Lineage (NCBI taxonomy): Eukaryota > Metazoa > Chordata > Mammalia > Lagomorpha > Leporidae > Oryctolagus > Oryctolagus cuniculus. The sequence goes on along the minus strand of NC_091444.1, from coordinate 9,970,953 downwards.
TGTTTGCTTGCTTCTTTTTTAGAATTAATGGTTATGAAATTAAATACGTGAACGTAAATAAGGAATTAAACTGCAGAAAAGAAATAAGAAACCAAGTTCATACGAAGAGACCAATTTTAAAATATATGGTATAGCATATTTGTACTTTTCCTAATGTTCTGTACAGCATTTCCAGGAGCCTCTGAATATACATAAGGCAAATTCAAAATAGAAAAATAAACCCTGTTCAAAGTAGATGTTAATTTTAACCATATTCTGTATCAAGCAAATTTCATATATAAATACCAAAAATCTTCATGGAAAGGTAGTTAATTTCTATTTGTAGTAGTCTAAACAAGTAATCTTCAACTGAAATCTTGTAGATTCTAGTCCTTAACTATTTCATCATGGTCTAATGTTAACAAATTTGAGTTTTCTTTTATGAAGAGGGAATGCAGAGAAGGGAAGAAAATGGGGATAGAATTGGTTCAAACTTTACAAATATACTAAAATCTAACATTTTAAAATGCTGACTGCTTTTCTTCTCAAGAACCTTATAAATTCCATATGAATAAATATCTTTCTATTTACTACAAGTATGGAACTTTTTGGCTACTTAAAAAATAAATAATAATTTCTTCTCATTTAATGATATCATTAAATTCCAAAAAGAGGACAGGTAGTCCAATGAAAACATAAGGAGCTAAATGTTTACATCTATCTATCGATCGATCGATCGATCAACAGATAGAAAGACAGACAGACCTAAGAAAGAATCATTGGGGAAAAAAGTGGAGAAAAAAACTGACCTATGATTCAATGAACAGCAACAGTTCTGGTTGCAAAAACAATTTAGGGGAATAAAATCATCAGTTCCTTTTAAGTAGTAACAGACGAGATCAACACTCAAGGAAAATGGTCATTCATTATACCTTGGATACAACACTCTGTAGAGAAATAGTAAAATATTTTACTAAGTTAAAATATAGGTTTTATATTTTATACCATATTGAATACACACATAAAAATACCAGTGTTTTTATCTTGTTTCTGTTCAGACACTTAATTAAGCAAATGTGTTCTTTGGTGTCTGGAGTTTATCAATATTTAGGGATAATGGAAGATAAGAACACCAAAACTGACATGCCAGAAATAGAAGACTGGAAATCCAATACCATATAAAATAAGAATCAAAGGTGGACTTTGGAGAAAAGATAAGGAAGTTAAAGTTACACTGCAATACAGCTGACACATAATCCTTTCCCCAACTCATACTCTGGCTCCCAAAATAAAAAGTAGTACAGCCTATTAAGTTTTTAATCTGTGTCTTGAGATTTTCCAAGTGGAAAGATATCACAGATAGAAATATATCATTCTAAGTTTTGAAATCACCAAAGTCAGGGAGAAGAATGTACATTCATGAACTGTATTCATTTGTAAGGTAAAGTCTGATATAAAGGCTGAACAGTTCAACCAAAATTGAAGAATTATTCTTGATTTTTCATTATTCCTTTTTAAATAGAATAAATGTAGATAGAGTAGACTTACAAGTTGACATTTTGATTCATTCAAAATAGTCACATCCCTTTGCTTGTTTTTTTAAGTTCCCAAGACTAAAATTTAACACCATTCATAACATAGCATTTTCAGTAAAAGGAATTCATAGAGCAATGAAAAATCAGAAGCAAGATGGCTTGGAGAGCCTTAAACCTCTAAATATACACACATTTATATCCTGCATCTATTTCCTAAAGAAACAAGTTTTAAGTAATGCTAATATAACCAATAGAGAAAAAACTTCTATCAAAATATACAATTTCAATTACAGACTAGAAGGCTAATATTAAAAAAATAGTTGTAAGCCAAAAGTTTGCTTAAATGGATGACAAGCATCACCCCTTTGAAGCACAAAGCATCAAATAAGGTCCTATAAAAAGATCAATCTGTGACCTTCTTCACTTGTTAAGTTCTTAATAAATTCATAAAGCTTGAGTGAGTCTTAGTCTTTAGATCAAGGTATATGTATCCATGTTTCTTAATCCAGATTTTCAGAAAAGGAAGAACCAAGCAATTCAGAATCTCAAGTGGGATTTATGCTTCACCATGTATCTGGAAAACAATATTATAATAGGTTATAATGATTACAGGAATTTTAGAATTTTTAGAATATTACATGTAAAAATATATTTACACTTCTTAATACAAAGAAACAAAGTGTTTTGTTTTCTGAAAAAGCTACAAAATTGATGCTGTACCCTTTGAGAATATAACTGCTTCTAAAGCAAACTAGAGGAAATGTTCCCAATATTAACTTCCATAATCCAGGAGCTTCCAGGTGGAATAAATGTTTTCCTTTAACACATTATCAGTTTAAAATATCTATCACCTCTGACTTTGAGGAAACCTACAAAACAAGTGAGATTTATACCAAGAAAATTACAGATCTGAAGGACCATCACAAAGAAAACAACAGATTCAGGGTACTATGCTCATATGATATTCTTAAATATGCCAATGACAAACCGTTATTATTGTAAATGGTTCTAAAACTCTATTGCACTAGTACATTACAAAAAATTTTAAAAACTTATTTCTACCATGGATTTCCCATGACCAAATAAATCCAGAGTCAGAGACCTCTCAGTGCTCGCAAAAAAACATAGAAATCACTTAATCTAAGCTCTCTGGATGGACACTGAGATTCAGAGAGGTCACACGGTTCAACAGAACCAAGACTTCTGACTCCAAGTTTAATATTCCTTCCCTATAAAGCTATAAACCCTTCATCTACCCATTTCTAAACAGTCAATATATCAAAGATATTTTCGAATTAGGTATTGAAGATCAAATTAGCCAATATTTGAAGAAGGGAATTGGAGAATATGGTTCACAACTCTAAATAACTGAAAATTAACTGAAGAGATAAGAAAATTACTACAACAAGCACAGGCAAGCATATGTTAGGGTCAGAATTACCTATCCAGTGTCTCCCAGAACCGTAAGAAAACTGGTCTATCCAAATGACGTTTGTGATAGCTCAGTTCTAACACTGTTACATCCCATTTCTGCACGTTTGGATCTAGACGAACTTCATCATACTTGAGATGGAACGCTTTAACTAAATGGGGGATGGAGAGACAAACAAGGTTTCACATTCAAAGTAGTATTAAAATTATAAGAACACTTTACAGAATAAAACACCAATATTAACCAGAAAACTAAAACAAAGAAATTTCAGTATTTCTTCTATCAACTGACACAACATTGTTCATCAAGTGATTTTTTAAGCAAATGCTATATACTGTAGTATCCTCAAAAATGTTCAAGAAATGCTTAGAGATAGTTTATACATGCCAGCCACTGAGGACTGAAATGAGTAAATCTAAGATAAAACGTTTTTGGAACAGTAAAAGAGAGTAAGAAAAAAACCTATCCAAATACAGTACAAAAGAAGCTACCACAGAACAATAAAAGAATACCTTTACCCAGATCATGAATTCATAAAAGGCAGGCTAACCGAAAGCGTAAAGGTCAGGTAAGAATTAAGCAAGCACAGGGAAGTGAGCCAGACACCAGAAGGAGCATGCCCAACAGAACATGATTTAATCTAGGAACTGAAAAAGTAAATGTAAGAGAACTGGACCACTCAAGGTAATACAGGAAAGGGTAAGAGACAGTAAAACAACAGAGGTTTGGAACAATGCTGGACTAGCCCGTATGAAAGTTCGTCTTTTAAGCGACATGGGGAATTCATTACAAAAGGTTTAGAAGGTTTAGTAAACACTAACAATACAATTTAGTAATCTAGTGGATAAAAAGATGTGTTTCTTCAATAGGGTAGAAGATACAGTTTATAAGAAAACTGGAAAATTAATGCTCTACCCTCTGAGAATAAAAGGACTTCTAGAGCCAAGCTACAGAAAATGTTCCCATTATTAACTTCTATAAGCCAGGAATTTCTAACAAGAATAAATGCTTTCCCTTAACATATTATCAGTTTAATATAATTCAAAAGATGATCTGGGAGATGAACAGGAAATGATGAAGAGGGGGACCAGAGGCGCGGTGCAGTGAGTTAAAGCCCTGGCCTGCAGCGCCGGCATCCCATATGGGCACCAGTTCGAGTCCCAGGTGCTCCACTTTCCATCCAGCTCCCTGCTAATGCACCTGGGAAAGCAATAGAGGATGGCCCAAGTCCTTGGGATCCAGCATCCACATGGGAGAAATGGAAGAAGCACCTAGCTTGTGGCTTTGGATTGGCTCAGTTCCGGCCATTACGGCCATTTGGGCAGTGAACTTCTCTCTCTGCAACTGTCTTTCAAGTTAAAAAAAAAAAAAAAAAATCCATTCAAAGGTGTATCTAACATTCAGCAAGTGTCTACTACATAGCTTAAACAGCCTAGGTACTCAGAACACAGTAATGACCATCCTCAAGGTAATTGCTCAAAAGATAAATATACAATATTCTGGTGGTATAATTGCTACTGAGGAAAAATAAAGCAAGCTGTGGATATAATAAAAGTGTGTAGGGAGTTACTTTAGATAGGCTATTGAGGAAAAACTCAATGAGAAAGTTATCTAGAAATAGATAATGGGAAATGTTGTCTTGCAAAGACCTTGGAAACAAGTCTTTCAAATAAACAAATGAAACTTTCATTGTAGGCAATGGTCTTTATGTAGAATCTTCTCAGCTACTGTATAGGAAATCTGGATTTTATTTATTTTTTTTAAGATTTACTTATTTGAAGAGTTACACAGAGAGAGAAGGAGGCAGAGAGAGAGAGAGAGGTCTTCCATACGCTGGTTCACTCCCCAGTTGGCTACAATGGCCTGAGCTGTGCCGATTCGAAGCCAGGAGCCCGCTGGTTCACTCCCCAGTTGGCTACAATGGCCTGAGCTGTGCCGATTCGAAGCCAGGAGCCAGGAGCTTCTTCCGGGTCTTCCACATGGGTTCTTGGGCCATCTTCTACTGCTTTCCCAGGCCATAGCCGAGAGCTGGATTGGAAGAGGAGCAGCCAGGGCTAGAACTGGCGCCCATATGGGATGCCAGCACTACAGGCGGCAGCTTTATCTGCTATGCCACAGTGCCAGCCCTGGAAATCTGGGTTTTATTACAAATGTATTAAGAAGACATTGGGAAATTAAAGGAAGAAGGTGAAATGATATGGCTTTCATTTTTAAAAGGTAAATCCAGGTATTGATAACAGAATTGTTTTCTGTGATTATCCAGCTGAAGCATGCCAGCTAGTTTATTACTGTTTTTGCAATCAGTTTACATCAATGGAGCTTTTGTTTTGCATGTGTATTTGTAAAACACTTAGCTTTTTTCCCCTAAACGTCTTCTATTTTTTAACTACCATATTATTATTGTTATCATTACCATCACCTAGTATTAGAGGTTTCTGAAGAGAAAACAACTGATTTGGTAAAACTTTTTGATAGCTTCTTTACGGAGTACCTGTTCTATAAGAATATTCAAATTCAACTCTTGATGGAAATTTAAAATGAGTAATTTATGAGGTATACAATTTACCTAGAGGTTAAGAGGCCTGCATTCCATATCAAAATGCCTACGTTCAATTCCTGGCTCCAGCTCATGATTCCAGCTTCCTGCTAATGCAGATATGCTGGGAGGCATGAAAAATTCAAGGAGTTTGCTCCTTCTACTCACATGGATTAAATTCCTAGCTCTTGACTTTGGGCTGTCCCACTCCCCGTCACTGTGGACATTTGGGGAATGAACCAGCAGATAGGTACTCTCCCACTTTCTGTCTATCAAATTACAAAAGAGTAATAACAACTTGTGCCCAGAAAGAAAGTTATTTCTAAATTATTTGCTTTTAGAACTTTCTTTGTAGAATACAAATTATTCATTTTTAATTTGTTATATTAACTTATTAACCGGGCTATGTGTTATATAGAGCTCAAAAAACTTATTTTCAGCCAGCGCCGTGGCTCACTAGGCTAGTCCTCTGCCTGCAGCGCCGGCACACCAAGTTCTAGTCCTGGTTGGGGCGCCGGATTCTGTTCCGGTTGCTCCTCTTCCAATCCAGCTCTCTGCTGTGGCCCGGGTGCTTGGGCCCTGCACCCGCATGGGAGACCAGGAGGAAGCACCTGGCTCCTGGCTTTGGAACAGCGCAGCGTGCCAGCTGTAGCGGCCATTTGAGGGGTGAACCAATGGAAGGAAGACCTTTCTTTCTGTCTCTTTCTCTCACTGTCTAACTCTGCCTGTCCAAAAAAAAAAAAAAAACTTATTTTCACAATACTATTTATATGCATGAAAAATATTTAACAGATTTGCTTTAAATCATTCTTTTTACACATATTTCAGCTTAAGCCACTTTGTACAACACCAGCATCCCATACAGGCACTGGTTCATGTCCTGGCTGCTCCACTTCTGAATTCAGCTCCCTGCTCAAAGTCTGGGAAAAGCAGTGGAAGATGGACCCACGTGTCTGGGCCCCTGCAACCCATGTCGGAGACCTGGGTGAATTTCCTGGCTCTTGGCTCAGCCCTGACCATTGCAGCCATCTAGGGAGTGAACAAGCAAATCAAAGATCTTAGTATCTCTTTCTCTCCCCCTATGCAGCTCTTTCAAATTAAATAAATAAATATTTTTTTAAAAAAAGGTTACCTGAAGTCAAAGTCCTATAATCTCCTTTAATAATGTCCATGGCTTTAATTGGTGTCTACCAGCATAGACAAATTTGTAAACTACAGCTGGGATATCAGAATTCAAAAAGTTTAAGTCATGACAAAGAAACACAGGAAGGTTTATGTCAACAGCCAAAGTATTTGCATGAAGCAATGATGTCAAGCAAACTTAATTAACATATTATACAACATCTTTCTATTAAGAAAAGGAATTAAAGATTATAAGCCTCTGAAAATACAACAGAAGAAGCTGTTTGGTGGTATAACAAATACTAATGTAAAATATTCACACAATTCAGAATTACTCTTTTTGGCAAACTTCATGAATCCTTAAAGCACTGGGGCAGGAGAGGGGGGGAGTGGCAAACAAAGGAAATTAAATACAAGAGGTGCCCTATTGAATAATATTTAGATACAATGCAGACAAATAACAATATAGAATACTGTTAAAAGAAATTTCTCAGCAGAAACAACCAAGAATTGAAAGAAATCAATACTAAAAAATCTTGATCAAAAATCTATAGTCACTTCAGATATAAAGAGTCACATCTAGTTAGAAATTCAAACTTCTCATTATAATTTTGAAAATATTTCATGAGTATCATGCAATTCAAGATTTATTATATTCTCTAAAACTTTGTACTTTATTATCATAATTATGCAATATAATAGAAAACACAATATTTTTATATAACCCTATGCTACATAGAAGCTATCATTTTCATATGTGTTCTAAGTGGGAAAAGGGCAGGATACCAGAAGGAAAGGGAGCTAAGAGCTCACAAGATAAAACACTTCTAAGTTTCTGGCTTGGAGAAATTACAGAAAAAAAATTAATTGAGGACAAGAAATGGTTTGAGAATGAGGAAGAGTCTGACAACCAACTCCATTAGGAACTGGGTGAATCTGATGTACCAATGGAGTATCATGGAGAAATCATCTGGTAGTTGGAGAGATAGCAGTCACAGAATATAAAGACAGAGAAACAACCTTTAGAATAAGAAAATACAGATGCTAAAAGTGAAAGCCACTAGATCTTGAGAAAGCATTCTGAATTAAGGGGGAAGAGAAATGGGAAAATATAGCTTTATTAGCTAGACAGAGGGAATGCAAGGGAATGCAAGATACAGAGTAGCAAGTAGATGGAAAAGAACTTTAAAAAAGAAATGAAATCAATGGAATCCAATTCTGAAAAGGGGTCAAAAGCATCCAATACTTGGTTACTGGTGACTTCGGTAAGAACAGTTTTAGTGGAGAGCAAAACACAGGCTACAGTGGACTGAGAATTGAACAGGAAGTGAGTTAGTGGAGACAATTCTTTCCAAAGAGTTGTCAAAGGGAAGGAGAGTAGCCACAGGGAAAGGACAAGGTCAAGGGTAAAAGTTTTGCTTTCTTGTTCTCAGATGGAAGGGCCAGGAGCATTTATAAATGCTCTCAGAAAGGAGCCAGAGAAAGGAAAGCTGAGGAAGAAAGAACACCTCACTGAAGAAAATCACTGACAGCTTGAAGACATTCTAATCCTTTTTGTTACAATACCATTCAATAATCCACTCAAGTTCAATACTTTTCAGATACATGAAACACATCAATTATGTTTACCTGCATTAAAATTGCCCTTCTATCGATCCTTGTATATTTTTAACTTTCTGTTTATGAACTGTTTGTGGATCATTTAAGTTTTAGAAGTAATAAAGAATCATCAATATCAGTAAAATTAGAATTCATTTTTAAAAATGAGAAGGTGAAAAGACAACAAGTGGTTAGGACCTTCAAGCTTCAGCAGTATCTATTGAAATTAGTACACTGTTAGGAAAAACTGGGTTGTTAAAATCCTGGCTGCTCTACTTCCCATCCAGCTCCCAGCTAATGTGTCTGAGAAAGCAATGGAGAAGGGCTCAAGTGCTTGGGAGACCCAGATGAAGTTCCTGGCTCCTAGCTTTGGCCTGGTCCAGCCCTGGTCCTTGCAGCCATCTGGGGAGTAAACCAGCGGATGAAGATCTCTCTCATCTCTCCTTCTAACTCCACCTTTCAAATAAATAAATAAAGATCTCCCATCAAAACTCTGGCAAAACTGCCCATTGTTTAGGGTGAGGAACAAGCAAGAATACTGTGCTAGCAGAAAAGATCTCCCTGGTGGAGCTTTTCCAGGCATTTTTCTGCCAAACCTTTTGCTAACTTTCTCAAAGCACTCTCCCAGTAAGTAGATGTTATTATTCTTTGACCCTCCAGAAAGTCAATAAGCAAAAAGCAATGCATATCCCAAAAACCTGTTGCCATGCCCTTGGTTCTTGACTGGTTTGCTTTTGCTGTGATGGCCCCACTTCCAGCTCTTGGTAGACAGTACTCTGACTGTGCTGTCTTCAGAATTATGATGGTAAAGTCATATTTCTTCCAAGAAATGCTTCAGGATCTCAGTCCTATTTGTTTAAAATTTTCCACTGAGAGCTCTGCTCTTGTCTGCAGTTGACAAGCATGCAACAGTTTTGACATCCATCAAGCGGAAAAGTTTGCTCCACTTTAATTTTTCAGTCAGAGTGGTGTCAGCAGAACCAGCAGAGATGTTTGTGCTGTTGGCAATTGTTGCTGTTGTTAATCACTGGTATTCTTGAATTAGGACACAAAGAAGATCAAACTTTTTCTTCACAAATCAGTGTGGATGGTCTGCAGCTTTGAGCTTTATCTCCTACACCACCCTGTCTCTTAAATCAAGTAATCCATTTGTAAACTGCTGATTTCTTTGGGCTTTGTCTCCATAAACTTTTATAAGCAGAGGCTTCCCCATTCTTCCACGTAGGCATCATCAATTTGATGCTTGTTTTTGCTTCCATTTTAAAATAATTCACGTTGCTCTAACAGGAGCTCGTTTCAAACTGATGTTTTATCCTCCTCAGTGTCTTAAGCTAGATCTTGTTCAGACATGTTGTAATAAGTTAGAATGAGTTTACTTTGGTGAAAAAAATCTTAAAATCCATGCATACTTTTTTCATAATATGGATTTCCATAAACTTCTTTCAAAAATTATTGGAGGTACACACACACACACACACACACACGAGAGAGAGAGAGAGAGAGAAAGAGAGAGAGAAACATGCATACCTGCATGTGCAATCCCATCAGCCGGTTCACCCGCCACCTGCTCAGAGTGTTCTTGGTTATGCCATTCCAATGCCAGGAGCTGAAAAGTCTCCCATGAAGGTGGCAGAAAAGCAACTACCTAACCATTTACCACTGCCTCTCAGTGTCTGCATTAGCAGGAAGCTAAAGTCAAAAGACAGAGCCAGGGCCGGTGCCGCGGCTCACTTGGCTAATCCTCTGCCTGTGGCGCCAGCACCCTGGGGTTCTACTCCCAGATGGGGCGTCGGTTCTGTCCTGGTTGCTCCTCTTCCAGTCCAGCTCTCTGCTGTGGCCCAGGAGGGCAGTGGAGGATGGCCCAAGTGCTTGGGCCCTGCACCTGCATGGGAGACCAGGAGGAAGCACCTGGCTCCTGGCTTTGGATTGGCGCAGCATGCTGGCTGCAGCAGCCATTTGGGGGGTGAACCAACAGAAGGAAGACCTTTCTCTCTGTCTCTCTCACTGTCTAACTCTACCTGTCAAAAAAAAAAAAAAAAAAAAAAAGGACAGAGCCAGGAACTGAATCCAGATACTACAATGTGTTCTGCCCCTTCAGAACTTTTTTGAAGGCCACCATATTTAATAAAAATATGAGCCACATGAAATAATCCTTTAAACAGGTATGTGCCTGTAAGTCCTCTGTGCTGAAGCCAAAATGATGAGTGAGGCAAAAAAGGCATCTTTTCAAAGTGGAACTTACACTATAAGAATGTAAAAGCTAGGTGAGGTCAAGCAATAATTAAGTGCTACCAAGAAAATAAAACCGCTTAGAGCGCAATTAAAATGAAGTGCAGTGTATTTCAAATAGGACCGTTTACTGAGATCTGAATGAAATAAGAAATGCAATGATACACAATCATTTATTAAGATGATGGGATAGGAGCCAGCACTGTGGCGCAGCAGGTTAACGCCCTGGCCTGAAGTGCCAGCAACAAATATGGGTGCCGGTTCGAGACCCAGATGCTCCACTTCCATAGCAGCAGCTCTCTGCTATGGCCTGGGAAAACAGTAGAAGATGGCGCAAGTCCTTGGGCCCCTGAACCTGTGTGGGAGACCCAGAAGAAGCTGCTGGCTCCTGCTTTCTGATCGGCGCAGCTCCAGCCATTGCAGCCAATTGGGGAGTGAACAAGTGGATGGTCTCTCTCTGTGTAACTCTGACTGTCAAATAAATAAATAAATCTTTAACCAAAAAAAAAAAAAAAAAAAAAAAAAAGAGAGAGAGAGAGATGATGGGATAGCTGGTAAATACATATGGCACTATAACATACAGATGCATCATCTACTCAGCCAAAGTCAATCCAGTTAAAAACTGGCAGTCCACTGTAATGAAAACATGTGGATATGCAGCAGTATTAATGATTTTTTAGTGACCAAAAAATAGTGCTATTGTATAGGCAATAATTGCTTTTAGATAAAACTACACAGAAAATATTGTACAATTTCAAAGGTTTTCAAACAAATACAGAGCTAAAAAGTTAACATTAAGTAAGTTGCATAAGAGTGATACTTTAAAATACTTTAAAATACAATCAAAGATGGCTCATTCTTTTAAAGTAACAACACTTAGTGTAGATAAACATTAGAAGAAATAAAATCTTACTTTTAGCGAATATATCAACCGGTGATCCATCAGGCAAAAGCCATGGCCAACCTTTGAACTGCCAAGCAGGACCCTGTACAAAAACTGCTACGACCCGGTCCCTGCAAAGAGATAAGGGGATGAAGAGAGGGTGGTGGGAAGAGCGTCTCAGTCCTAAGCTTCAGTTACTGGAAATCCCCAAGAAAAGGGTCTCCTACCAACCCTCTTAGGAGGTGAATACAGTAAATACACTACCTTAACTTTCCAATATATCAGCGTTTAGAGCGCATTCATGACTGCTGTACTTCCCATACATTTGTTTTTGTACCCAAGCTTTTTAATATAACTGTATATACAATAATTCTGTGTGACTGATTTAGTCCTTTTGCTTTCCCTCCAATGAGAATAGCTGCTCACCCATTAACTGAAAAAGATGGTTTCACAGGAGAAAAATTTTAAATTCAAACACATCTTAAATATTTTATTTTTCTATGCCCTCATATTTCATGATTTTGTACAACATTCCATTAAACTGAGAATCTGTAAATAGTGCAATACACAGTTCAAGACTACAACTAAAGAGGAGGGAACAAAGCATTAACAATATGGTTTATATTAGTAACACACAGTGAGTATTTACTATTGAAGGCATTCTATATTACATATATTAACAAACCATCTTCATTCAAAGAACTCAAGAAACTCAACAACAAAACAATCCATTTAAGAAATGGATAAAGGACATGATCAGGCATTTTTCAAACGATGAAATACAAATGGCCAACAGACACATGAAAAAAAAAAAAAAAACAAGAAAGAAAAAAAGGCTCAGAAAACTGCAATGAGGTTTCACCTCAATCCAGTTACAATAGCTATCATCCAAAGATCAAAAAAACAATAGCCGGCGCCACGGCTCACTAGGCTAATCCTCCGCCTTGCGGCACCGGCACACCGGGTTCTAGTCCCAGTCGGGGCACCGGATTCTGTCCCGGTTGCCCCTCTTCCAGGCCAGCCCTCTGCTGTGGCCCGGGAGTGCAGTGGAGGATGGCCCAAGTGCTTGGGCCCTGCACCCCATGGGAGACCAGGAGAAGTACCTGGCTCCTGTCTTCGGATCAGCGCGGTGCACCGGCTGCAGCGGCCATTGGAGGGTGAACCAATGGCAAAAGGAAGACCTTTCTCTCTGTTTCTCTCTCTCACTGTCCACTCTGCCTGTCAAAAAATTAAAATAAATAAAATAAATTTAAAAAAAAAATAAATGATGGCAAGGATGTGAGGTAAAAAGGTACCCTAATCCACTGTTAGTGGGAATGTAAACTGGTACAACCATTATTGAAGACAGTATGGAGATTCCTCAGAGATCTGAATATATATCTACCATGTAAGATCTAGCCACCCCATTCCTGGGAATTTACTCAAGTGAAATGAAATCAGCATGTGAATTATTTGTGCCCCCATGTTTGCTGCAGTTCAACTGACAATAGATAAGATATGGAATCAACCCAGATGTCCATCAACTAATATCTAGATAAAGAAAATGTGGTATATGTACACACACACACAACACCATGAAATACTACTCAGCCATAAAAATTAATGAAATTCTTTTACAAAGAAATGGATGTAAATGGAAACCACTATGCTTAGTGAAATAAGCCTGTCTCAAAACTACCAATATCCCATTTTTTCTCTGATAAGTGGCAGTTAATACTGAATACAAAAGAATGTACAGGGATGAAATGGACATTCTGGAATATGATTGTTGTTCTAAGCTCTTGTTTATACTCCTGCGGAACAGTTGTCTTCCTTCTTTTATTTGTTGAATATTGTGATTAGTGGCAAATTAAGCCTCTGAATATAGAGTGGATTAAAATTATGTCTTTGCAAAAACTGATGAAGAGAGAGGAGGGATGGAGAGGGTGAGGGGCTGGTGGTGAACAGGGGAGTGAGAGAAGTGTGGTTGTCTTCTTGGAACTGTACGTATGGGAGTGCATGAAATCAGCTCTCTTTATATTAATAATAATAATTGAGATGACTATTATACAGCTCCATTTAGCAGATGAGGACACAGAAGTAAATGGGCACACTAGAGAATAGTCCACATGTGAGAAAGGGAGAAAGGAGGGAAAGGGAGAGAAGGCAGGAAGACAGGAGAATGAATCCTGGTCCTGGGTACTGGATAGGCTCCTGTTCCTGCTGTGGGATTAATAACAACAGCCATCTCAGTGTTACCATGACAACCATTCTGACCTGGAAATTCTCTGAAAGGGTGTTGGGAATGTCTAAAGCCTTGCAGGCCACATTTTGATAACCACGGCAAGAGACAAATACTCTATATTAAACCAGGGTTATCTTTTATTCAAATGAAGATCTATAGAAACTATCGAAGTTATCATAAAAGACTATCAGTTTAAAATTCTTAGTCTGCTTAAGTCTTTGAAGGTAAAATGTGAAAGTTTAGCAAACTAAAAAGAATTTGCTGGATAGAGGTTATCTAGCTCCTACTTTGGTCTCACAATGGCAGGGGAACAGAATAATGTTTCTTGCCATTAATTTTTTTTGTTTTTTGACAGGCAGAGTTAGACAGTGAGAGAGAGAGAGAGACAGATAGAGAGAGAAAGGTCTTCCTTTTTCCATTGGTTCACCACCCCAGTGGCCACTACCGCCGGCGCACCGCCGATCCGAAGCCAGGAGCCAGGTGCTTCCTCCTGGTCTCCCATGTAGGTTCAGGGCCCAAGGACCTGGGCCATCCTCCACTGCCCTCCCGGGCCACAGCAGAGAGCTGGACTGGAAGAGGGGCAACCAGGACAGAATCCAGCGCCCCAACCGGGACCAGAACCGGGGATGCCGGCGCCACAGGCAGAGGCTTAGCCTAGTGAGCAGCGGCGTGGCCTGCCATCAATGGCCACTGCGGCCGGCACACCACGCTGACCCAAAGGCAGGAGCCAGGTGCTTCTCCTGGTCTCCCATGGGGTGCAGGGCCCAAGCACTTGGGCCATCCTCCACTGCACTCCCTGGCCACAGCAGAGAGCTGGCCCGGAAGAGGAGCAACCGGGACAGAATCCGGTGCCCCAACCGGGACCAGAACCTGGTGTGCCGGCGCCGCTAGGCGGAGGATTAGCCTAGTGAGCCGCGGCGCCGGCCCCCACCATTAATTCTTGAAAAGGATAATTAAAATGAAAGAGCAAAGCCATGTGACACCAAGGGCTACCGGTCCTAGCACATATTCATCAGCAATATTTTACAGCACACTGATGGCACTTGCACTCTGCATTATCACTCTGTACAAATAGTTGCAAATATAAATGGTGTAACTTTTCTACTTGGCTTGCAACATCATATCTGAAGCTCTCATATTATTCACTTGATACACATTACTCAAAGTATCTGCTAGGTATCAGGAAGAATTATAACAAAAGGAGCTTTTATTCTTTAGTGAATTTATAAAATATTAACATTCTTAATGACTTGACTTCTTAATGTCTGAAAAGTAATGAGTAATTCAAAGGTAAATTTCATATCACACACCATGTTATATTCTCTGTATCAGAGATATGTGGACTTGGAATTTTTACTCCAACCCAGATCAATGAAACAACTTAAAGACAATGCAAATGAATGAATTTATAGGTACCTCATACTATAAAGTTTAGTATTTTTTAAAATAACATTTTAATGCAATAAAAGAGCTGTATCAGGGCCAGCATTGTAGCCAGCACATTGTGGGTTATTCCTCCACCTGCAACACCGCCAACCCACATGGGTGCTGCCTGAAGTTCTAGCTGCTCCACTTCTGATCCAACTCCCTGCTACTGCACCTAGCAAAAGAGCATATAATGGCTCAAGTACTCGTGCCCCTGCCACCCATGTTGGGGACCAGGATGAAGTTCCAGGCTCCTGCTCATGGTCTGGACCAGCCCCAGCTATTGCAGCCATTTGGGGAGCAAACTAACAAATGGAAGACTAACTCTGCCTTTCAAATAAATAAATAATTCTTAAAAAAATAAATAAGAGCTGTATCATGATATAAAAACTAATCATAACAAGTTTTATTTAATTCTTCCATTATAATTAAAATAATTGTCATTACTATTATTTCTTACCAGAAAACCTGAATTCTGCTAATCAAAAAACTAAAATACATTAAAGTAACATTAGTCCAGTTGTTCTATTCTCTTTTTTTATTTCTTTTTAGGTAGAGAGATAGAGAGAGAGAGAGAATTTTCCATCTGCTGGTTCACTACCCAAATGGCTTCAATGGCCAAGGCTGAGCCAGACCAAAGCCAGAAGCCAGGCACCTCTTTCCAGATCTCCCAGGTGGGTGCAGGGAGCTGGATTCAAAATGGAGCAGTCAGGCCACTGTCCGGAGCACATATGGGATGCTGGCACCGCAGGTGCAGGCTCAACCTCTACACCACAGCACTGGCCCCAACCTGTTCTGTTCTAAAAGCTCATCTGGAACAAATGAACAAGTGGAAATAATTTTTTACTCTAATTTCTTCACAAGTTATGGTGCTGTTTCTTTTAAGCAAAATATAATGTTTGGGTGTTACTAGAATGTTAACAATGGTGATAACACATTAGATTCACACACATTAACCTAGTTTTCAGAGATACTTTCTATTTAGAACCCATGATAAAATCTGATACATCTTCAATAAAATTAACAGTAAAGAAAAAGTAATTAATTTTAAACCAATAAAAGCCATCTTACCAATCTTGAGGCATAAGTTTAAGGGGCTGGTCTACGACTCTATAAGGTACTGTGACACTAATTGCAGTGCCTCCTGGTTGCATTTGGTCTTTTCTTCTCTGTATTAGTGTTTCATTTTCTCGTTGACATCCCTGTTTCTTCTTTTCATCCGATGGGACAAATCTGAGAAAATGGAGTTAAGAGACAGTCAAATGTACTAAACATGATGAAAATGGAAAACAACTTTTATCACAAAGTGATACTAATTTTTAGTCACAGTTTTTTAACACATGGTGATAGGGATGGTCCTTCTCATACCAACTTCACAATTGAAGAAAAATTTAAAATTTCCATATCATTTAAAAATTTACCACAGATAATTACTTGCTCCTTATGGATTTATTTATCAATCAAGTTACAATTTTTATAGTTTGCTTTAAAAAAAATAAAAATTCACAAACCCAACTGGTATCGACTGCAGACTTGCTGTTTGGTGTATGGGGTGAGACGCCCACATATTATTTATAAAAAAGAGAAAGAAAATGTCAAATGTAACATTAGCAGTTGGGGTTTTGTAAATATTGAAGATTTGAAAGTCAGAGTACAGAGAGGGGGTTAAAGACAGAGAGATCTTCCATTCACTGGTTCACTCTCCAAATGGCAGAGTCAGGCAGAAGTCAGGAACCAGGAGCTTCTGCTGGGTCTCCCACATGGGTAGCAGGTGCTGAAGCACTCATGCCCCTTTCCATTGCTTTTCCCATACCATTAGCAAAGAGCTGGATCAGATGTGGAGCAGCCAGAACATGAACCAGTGCCTATAGGGGACATCAACATCACAGGCAGTGGCTATACCCACCATGCCACAGTGCCAACCACTAGCACTCTGAAGGATGAAACGTATTTTTAAAACTCAATATATGTAACTTGGAAACTGACCTCTAATATAAAAGCATTACGAAAGTACTTCAAGTAAACAGTAAGTCTAATTCATTGCCCTTTAAGTTGCATCATACATGGGGACGTACAAAACACAGTTTCCTACCCTTGTGAACTTCTGTTCTAGATACATAAAATAAAGGGATCTCACTTTCCAAAAGAAAGATGCTTTGCTTTAACTTATCTCTATCCATCAATACCCAGATGGAGTTAAATGTTTAAATTCCTAGGTATAATACTGCAACTTCCTCTTCTCTGGCTTGTGATATTTTAATATGATGTGAAAGTATAAAACTATATAAAATTACTTACAAACTTTTATAAAGATGAAAGAACTGCAAGATACAAATGAGTGACATATTATAATAACCAACTAATAAAGTCTGTTAAACCCCTAATTCCATTCCTGATGTGTCACAGCCAGCACTACACAGAATCTGCATGTTGACACATTGGTTGCTCCATGTGCTATCAAAGTGACTTATGTAGTTTTTTATTTAATCACAGTCCTAGGATTTTTCAAGGCCCAGTAGTTTAATTTTTTATTGTATTTAAGTATTCTCTTGAAAAAGTAGCCTTCTGTTAGCAGTAAAAGAGGTCTTATTTCAAAATGCTTTTCAGCCTGGATCTTACCTGATAATTTAAGGACTGATTTTATGACCTTCTCTCCTAGAGCACCCTAAAAAGACCAGTGGGGGCCGGCGCCATGCTCACTTGGTTAATCCTCTGCCTGTGGCACCGGATTCTAGTCCCAGTTGCTCCTCTTCCAGTCCAGCTCTCTGCTGTGGCCCGGGAAGGCAGTGGAGGATGGCCCAAGTGCTTGGGCCCTGCACCCCATGGGAGACCAGGAAGAAACACCTGGCTCCTGGCTTCGGATCAGCGCTGCGCCGGCCGTAGCGGCCATTTGGGGAGTAAACCAACAGAAGGAAGACCTTTCTCCCTGTCTCTCTCTCTCTCACTAACTCTATCTGTCAAATAAATGACAATAAAAAGACCAGGGTTCCCCATCCAGCCAAAATCTCTTTCACTTGTTCACTCTACTGTAACTTCATCAGAATTTCCATACAAACCAGAGCCTTCACCTGGATGGAACTGGGTATTTCTCCTGATACGGACTGCACTACCTTCAGGTCATCTCAGGAACACCCTCACCTACTGCAATCTTTCTTTTTAAGTTTCCATAAAGCACTTGGTTGTTGCAAGAATATATTGAATTTGAGGTCATTTCTCCAACAAGGAAGAATTCACAAATATCATGAATTTATGCTTCATTTCAGTGTATTTCTATACATGCAATAACATTTTTATTGGCATAAAATTTACAGAGTGAAATGCACAAATGAGTCCTGAGAAATGCATACTCAGTTTAAGCTTCATTCCAATCAGAGGGTTAAGCCGCCCAGCCTGTGAAGCCTGCATCTAATAAGAGCATGGGTTCAACCCCTGGTTGTCCCAGTTCCGATTCAGCTCTCTGTAATGCACCTAGAGAAGCAGCAAGGGTGGTAGCTCAAGGGCTGGGACCCTGTTACACATGTGGGAAATCCAAGTGGAGTTCCAGGCTTCTTGCTTCAACTTGGCCCACCCACAGCCATTATGGCTATTTTGTGAGTGAAGCAGTGGATAGAAGATCTCTCTAATTCTGCCTTTCAAATAAATAAATTCTCTTAAAAGAAAAAGTTTGTTCTTTTTTTATTATCGAGTAGAATTCTAACTAAAAATACACCACAATTTGTTTACCCGTTCCCCGCCAGTGGGCATTGATTGGTTGAGACTATAACAAAAACACTAGAGACTAAATGGTATACAAAGAACAAAAATTAATTTCTCACTCTTCTAGAGGCTGGGTAGTCCAAGATCCAGATGCTGGCACAGTATCTGTGCAGACCTGCTTCCTGGTGCACAGATTGCAGAACAAGGGAGCTCCTCAGGCTGTCTTTCACAAAGGCACTAAGAGCGTTCTTGAGGGAGGTGCTCGAAAGAACTAAGGTTGCCCCAAAGGACCTACTTCCTAGTATTAAGTTGGTGATAAGGATTCAACAGAAGAATGGGGAGAGGAAGAGGGCACACTTAGTCTATAACAAGGCTGTTTCAAAATGTGGGTTAGTACCTCACAATCAAAAGGATGAATGTGATAATTTTGGTTTTACAGCCTATCACACCTGGATTTGGTTTTGTGCAATTCTGTAAGTCTTTATTACTAAAGTACTTTACATAATTTGTCATCTCCCCACTAGACTCCAGGTTTCTTGAAGGCAGAGCCAGTCACTAAGGCGGTTCACTCAAACCAGTAAGTGTGCTGTGCATTTATCCTGTCCTCAAATACTAGCTGAACCAAAAAGTCTAGTCTGAAAGAATCCTTATCATTTAAGATTTCTAAGGGCTCTGAAACTTCCATCAAGGAATGATGGCAATTATATATTAGAATGTATTTTTACAAGGATTTAAAAAGCACAAGCAAAAAGGAACATTACAAAATTAAAATCTTAAAATTATGTATTTTATTTCTATTATGATAATATGCCATACTTCCTAAGTAACGAACAATACTTCCAAAGAAAACAAAAAATTACTAATAAAGTATAAAAACATCTACTAGCAAGACAAAGAATGCTTGGTCTAAAGTCTGAGTAAACAAGGGAACTCACAAAAGTAGTAACACTGTACACTGCCATCCACAGAAGGCATATGCAAACCAATGAAACTCAGGTTGTTTTTAGTATCTCACTGGGCCTCTGGAAGAAAATACAGCATGAATTCTCTTGGTGTAGTGAGTCTAAACATGTACTTTTCCTCATAAACCTGGGACTTTCAGGTTAAGTTCAATGTAAACTGGAAATAAACCCATTGCCTGCCCTCTTTCCTCCCTAACTCCCAGCCCTAACCCCTACTCTGGCAATTAAAGGAAAATCAAATGTTTCAAAATCATAGGCTGTGGCGTAGTGGGTTAAGCCTCCATCTGCGGCTCCAGCATCACAAATGGGGGCCGGTTCATGTCCAGGCTGAACTTCTTGCAGTCCAGCTCTCCGCTGTGACCTGGGAAAACAGTGGAAGATGGCCAAATGCTTTGGGTGGCTGCACCCACATGGGAGACCCAGCCGAAGCGCCTGGCTTCAGATCAGCCCAGCTCTGTTGTTGCAGCCATTTAGCGAGTGAACCAGTGGATAGAAAACATTTCTCTCTGTTTCTCCTTCTCTCTGTCTGTAACTCTACCTCTCAAATAAATAAATAAAAACTAAAATAGGAGGAAAAAAAAAAACAACTGTGAACTGGACCTTACCTGCTGCAAGAACAATAATATCTGGATGCGCAACTCAAGGCCACCGTTGTGGTGTAGCAGGGTAAAGCTGCAGCTTGAAATGTTAGCATTCTATACAGGCACCCATTCACATCCCTGCTGCTCCATTTCCAATCCAGCTCCCTGCTAATGGCCTGGGAAATATTGGCCCAAGCTTTTGGGTCCCTGCTCTTGGCCCCTGGCCTCAGCCTCACCCAGCACCAGCCATTGTAGCCACCTGGAGTGAACTAGTGGATGGAAGACTGATCTCTCTCCTTCTATCCCTTAGCCCATCTCTGTAACTAGGCCTTTCAAAATAAATAAATAAATCTTAAAAAAAGAAAAAAAATCTTAAATCAAGAATCTAAAATAATGCTAGGTTGGTAATGCACCCAAGTGCTTAGCCAACAGTGTGTCAATCGTCTCTGGAATACTCCCACATTACTAGGAACTTGAAGAATTTCCACAGGAAAAAAAATTGAGAAAAATGACAGTAAACAAGTCAGTGAAAAACAGTAAAATGAGTATTAAGAAACTAAATACATAAGTAAACAAAATATTGGGAATGAAACATTCAAAATAAAAAGGTAACTGTTAAGTCCAAATATTGCAATTATCAAAAATTAAAGCTGGTAAAACAGGCTTGCAAAAACCAGCAGGGAAAAAAATTACAAAGACAGACCAAATATTTGAAAAAGAACTAAAGAGAACCACTGAAACTGAAATAAACAATATCTGAAATTTAAAATACAACAGATAGACTTAACATCAAATTAACACATGGTCAAACAGACACAACTATGAATTAATCTTAAAAACGAAAACAAAAAACAAAAAACAAACAAACAAAAAAAAGAAACAGAGACAAGGAGATAGAATGCAGAACAGTTTAAGAAATATGGAAGACAGAATGAATGTATCTACAGTATGTCCCGTTTAAGTACCAGAAAGAAGAAAAAGGAGAGAGAAGAGAGGAGATCCACAGAGCTAATATAAAGCATTAAGGGCAAGACTTTCAGAACCAATGGGGAAGAAACCACAGATTTAACCCTACTGCATACCAAACAGGATTTACGAAAAGGAAATGTACATGTGGGCACAGAAGACAAATGTAAAATGACCTTTCCTGAAAATAACCACACACAGCCGATTTGCTTCATAGCACTCATTACCACACTAATGGCTGACTTCTCATCAACTATAACACAGTGCACTAATATCATTAATATGATGATAAGAAAAAATTAAGCATCGATGTTGTTTCCCAAAATGGCTGCATCACCCTACAATGCGATGGCTACTGGAAACAAGAAGTGCATTCTGGTGGAACGTGAGCTCCAGGAACTGGTCTGTGCCAGGCCCCAGTAGTGTGCGCACAAGCCCACTCTGAACAGCACCTGCTGCAAGCACGGAACCCTCCACGTCTATGCCGTGTTCTAGCGTACGCAGCTTCTGCTCTTCACACAGGAGCTCTGTCCTCTGAAGCTGCCCTCCTGCCCAGATTCACCAAGTTTATCCAACCAATGTATTTTTAATAATTGGGCAGTCTCACTAAACTTGTCAATATCATGCATTTAGATTTAATGTATTTTTATTATTTTCATAACGTAATCTTTATGTTGTTACTTAAAGATGTTGAAAGCAAAGATGGACTTTGTTTTGTTTCACTTATTGAAGGGCTAGAAAATTAAAAAATCCTCTATTTTACATAAAACAAAATAAAATCTATGCCACCTTGAAATATGGGTTCCAGCCAGTACCATAATTGTGTGGAGGAGGTTTCAATTATGCATTAATTACACAGCAAAGCCTCCAGCTGACTCAGCCAGCAGGGGAGATGTCAGTTTCAATGAGGTGTTAAACAATGAAGGGAGTGTTTCAAACTTGAAAGAAAAATTAGGCATGGTCTATCCTAAAAATGTGGTCTGTTTGGTCTCTATGTAGCAAAGCTGAAGAGAAAGAAGACACTGTTTTACTTTGTGACTTCTATACATTATTAGATTTATAGTAAGTTCAAATGAACACTGCAAATGTTCTGGAGAATGAAGAACTGAAGACAGAATTTCTTTTCTGACCTTTTCAAACTTACTGTGAATATTTGGTAATCAGCCAAATATGCCTATAAAAATGTTATCAATTACTAAAAACTTTGAGAAACGAATGACAAATTTCAAAAAAATCATAAAAATGAGTTAAAAGGAACCTTGAAGATCACTTGATCCAAATACAGAAGTGCAAAAAAAATTAGTATCAAGAACAATGAAGACACATGATAGCTAAAACTCAGTGTTTATGTGTAGATATGACTACATCAAAGTTGTTTAAAATTAGGTAGAAATACACTAAATCACATTACATGCAAAACATAGCCAATTTTAAATTTCAGATACAGAAGTCCTCCATTCCATTCTCCAATTTTAACATTTTTCTCTGCTCTCTTTTCTCAGCCATTTATTCAACACCATTATACAAACATTTTTATCAATGTAGCTGCAACAATAGATTAAGAGGCCACTGTCTCTGAGAAATTCACTAACCCAATTCAATGGACTGCTAGCAAACTGCAGAACACAGAAACCATCACCAAGAAACAAAACCAAACAACAAAGAAGACGCATATAAAGACTATAAATGACAATAAAGTACTTTTGCTTACTGACCACAAGGTAGACAGGAGAAACATTAAGGCAGACACATAAACCAAACAGTTGTAAAGTGGTTAATGTGATCTATTGTTGCGCAGGTCTGACAGTTTCAGTCTGTTACCTATTTCACAATATGGGCCAAAAATGGATGTTATTCACCCAGGTGTGTATTACTTGAGGAATCTTATCAGGTGGCACATTCAATCAAAAGACCAACATCTGCCAGGATAGTAAAACTTTACTACAAAATTCATTTAATATAAAACTTCCACCTTCCCATCCTTTTACTGGAAAACAGTTCACTGAAAACTGTCATTCAAAACTTAACATATGGGTATACCAGTATGTGCCAAGCTACCTAGATTTTATTTGAAAGCAATTTAAATTGAAGCACTTAAAATATAACTCTGCATTTAGTAACTCCTAAACAAGCAAATACTACAACTTACTTTGCTTCCAATTTTAAGCAATTTAAGTATTTCTAAAATAAGGTTGTTTTTCATTTCTTTCTTACAGAATAATCAGTCACTGAGAAAAAAACCAGAGCATCCACACTTTTCTTTCTGGATGTTAATTATGATGTTGATTAAAGGCATTTTCCTAATTACCAGTAAAAATATTTAATAAGTTTTTAACATTAGACCATTCAGTCTATAAAGCAATATAATTATATTAATATGGAACTGAGGCTTTGGATTTTATAGAGGAGCTTTTGTTCTTGGTGGTCATCACATCCATGAAAGCCAGGATAAAACTCAACTTCTTGATCTCAAAGTCTGTTAAATGTCCACACTATCCAAAAGGTTACACTGAATTGGTCATCAGGAGGCCCGGTTTTAAAATTTCCGTGTATTTCATATTCTTTTTAGGTCTCAAATTGTAAAAAATAAATACATAAAAATTTCCAGTATTTGCTTTGATTAAAAAAGTGCATTATGTACATTCTAAGTAAAGCTTTTAATGCCTGATAATTGTTGAGGTTTTATTTGAACAAATTTATCAGCTGTAATTAATGGCTTCTAACTCACCACCACCACTATCCTAGAAGGTGGACTTACGGCATTATTTACTCATGTAGCTGCTTGCTTTGTTTTGCTTATTGAATAATCATGTTCAAGACAACCTATTACCTCCCCAAATGAAAGTGATCATCAAATTCATCTGGATCTCCTCAAGTCAGACACTGGCATGACCGATTAAAGACAAATTCATTTCTGATGCTGAATGTATACCAAAGCCAACAATCTATTCAGTTAAGAAGCAAATATTTTATGAAATATTTTCTGGGGGCTGGCCTTCTGGTGTAGCAGGTAAGGCAACCATCCTATACAGGTACTGGTTTGTGTCCCAGCTGCTCCACTTCCAATCCAGCTTCCTGCTAATGACTTGTGAAAAGCAATGAAGGGGCCATCGCTGTGGCACAGTAGGTCAATCCTCCCCATATGGGCACTGGTTCCAGTTCCGGCTGTTCCTCTTCCAATACAGCTCTCTGCTATGGCCTGGGAAAGCAGTAGAAGACAGCCCAAGTGCTTGGGCCCCTGCACGTACATGGGATACCCAGAAGAAGCTCCTGGCTCCAGACTGGCGCAGCTCCAGCTGTTGCAACCATTCGGGGAGTGAACCAGCAGATGGAAGACCTTTCTCTGTCTCTCCCTCTCAGTCTGTAATTCTACCTCTCAAATAAATAAAGAACATTTTAAAGAAAAGAGGGGAGGGGAGGGGAGGGGAGCAATGGAAGATGGCCCAAGTGCTTGGGTCCCTGGTGCCCCTAGTTGGCAGACCTGGTTGAAGCTCCAGGGTCCTTGCCAGCCCTGAGGCCAGCTGGGGAGTGAAGCAATGGATAGAAGATCTCTCTCTCTCTCTCTCTCTCTCTCTCTCTATATATATATATATATATATAAATATATATATATATATCTTGACCATTTACCATTTTTTTTTTTTTTTAAGATTTCTTTATCTGAAAGGCAGAGGCAAAGAAAGAGACTGACAAAGACAGGGAAGTCTACCATCCGTTGGTTCACTCTCCAGATGGCTGCAACGGCCAGAGCTGTGCTAATCTGGTGCCAGGAGCCAGGAACTTCTTTCCAGGTCTCCCACGTGGGTGCAGGGGCCCAAGCACTTGGGCCATCTTCCACTGCTGTCCCAGGCCATAGCAGAGAGCTAGATTGGAAGTGGAACAGCCAGGACTCGAATCGGCACCAACAGACAGATGTTTTTACCTGCTACACCACAGCACCAACCCCTATAAATGACTTTCAGTTAAATAAATGTATCTTTAAAAAAACAAAGGAAAAGAAATTTTCTGATACTTTAACAGACTGCTTCCAATCAAGTGTAAAGGAAGTACGTTTTTCTTGACAGGGCTCTGCAGAAGCAGAAGCCAAGGCGCTCTTAGATAATCTGTCAGTCAAGGGTTAACTTCAATGTGACTCAGCTCTGATTTCAATTTGAATTTGTATTATACTAGTAGACCAGAAAGCTTCATGTTAAGGACAAAACACTAAAATAAACTTAAGGCTTGGGATATTCTTGGAGCACTGACAAGGGAGTCACCAAATCACACTCAAGGGCAGACCTTCGATCCAGGAATCCTTCAAATGCAGCCATGTTACGATTAGTGAGCAACAACTAAGTCAATAACACCAACATTAAACCATCGGATACCCAACACAAATGGAGCACTTGACAATTTTTGTAAAGCACCATTAGTACTGAACACTGCTAAAAATGTTCTAAACTGTTAACCCTATCTCTGCAGTGATTACAGCATTTTACTTAAAAAAAGATTGTGATTTTGAGTGCTTCTATTGTCTTTACCCCTATTTTTGATAAAAAGCATTCTGACAAAAGGAACAATCTTAAAATCCTATATTACCAAGCACTGTTTAACTAAATACATAAAATATTTATTCATGTTAGTAATTAGTATGACTGGGGGGTGGGGGGGTCTACCAAGAAAAACTCATTATTGCCTGGCTGAAGCTCCAGGGTCCTTGCCAGCCCTGGCCACTGAGGCCAGCTGGGGAGTGAAGCAACGGATAAAAGAGCTCTCTGTCTCTCCATCTCTCTCTCTCTCTCTCTCTCTCTGTCTATAACTGACTCTTTTACTGCCCATGCTGGTTCTAAATAAACTTGACAGCATTCTGAATATCACTTAACATGGTTTCTACATATATTGCTGGCTGATGCATGTATTGTTAAAACAATTTTATCACTGTCATTTTTTCTGTGAACAATGAATCCAAGCAGTATAAATATTAAAGCAACATATCATCTTCAAAAGTGATGTGTCTATTCATATTCATTAACACAAAAAGAACTGTTGCTGGAAAACATATATTAGGTAAATTTGAAGTCTAAAGCTGGTTGTGGAGGAAAGACATTCATTTTGTACCCATTACCATGATGCACATTTATTAGGACAAACTGAGTACAATTAACTATACTCATTTAAAAAAAAAATGTGGGAAACACTAAAAATTTCAAAAAGTGAAGCATCTAGAAACTTTAATGTTGGGTATGTGCTTCTATTTCACTTCTTTAATTTTTACTGCTAACTAGGGTATACAATTATGCCCCACCCACCACTCCCTATCTAGGTATACTTCTAAATTTGATTTAAAACTTCTTAAGCTCATCAGGGTATAAATCAAAAGGAACAATTCACTTTAAAAGTTAATCTAACAGCATTCTTTTCATGAGGACTTTTGCAGGAACTTTCTGCAATTTTCCCTAGAGTTATAAAAGAATGTACTTTTTTTTTTTAAATTGTATTTCAGGTTCTCTGTAAAGCCTACGTAACACAAAAATCAAAATTCTGTTCTCTCAAAATAAGCAATACTCAATTAGTAACAGCTTCTTCTCAATGAGAGCTCCATGTCCTAAGAAAGAAATAGTTTCAAACAATTACTTACTTTAAATCCTGAAGAAGATCTTTTGCATTAAGCATGGTTATTAAAGAGGTGGTAGCTGCAGGAATTATGATAATCGGTGTTCGAGAACCTGTAAAGACAAATTTTTAAATGGTAGTAAACATATTATTACTATGAAAATTACACTTACTTTCCCTATCAAAAGTTAATAGTTCATAAATTTGTAACTTTACCTCTTTTGAGCCAAAAAAACCACCTTAAGCCACTGTGATATTACAAGTATTTAATAACCACTGTGGCTTGTGTACTGATCAAGAATGGGTATCAGAATGGATATCAAATACAAACATTTGATGCTACAAAAGCACAACACCAGCCCTGGTTGTGCCATCTAGCTCATCCACATTTATTTGTAAAGTGAGTGTAAAATCATACGTACAACCTCACCTTTCTTCTGATTTGGGGGAGGTCTTGCTTGTGAAACTGCAATGGGAGAAAAAACAATCACAACTGTTGTAAAACAATTCAAACTTTCAAACTTACAAAGAAATCCTAAAATTACTCGTATTCACATGGCTAAATATCAAATTTAAAAATAGATACTGTAATCTCCTCAAGTAATATTATTTCTCAGCTTCACAAAAGTATTGACACGCCTTAGCATTACTCAACAATCTGTAACCACAAGCAAAGTGGACATATTACAATGTCAGGCCCCAAGTATCAACTTTCATGGATATTTAGAGGTCTAGCAAGGAAGAAAATACACATAATCTCATAATAACCTGATCATCACTGAAACACAAAAACAGGGTACTTCAAGAGCATACAACATTTTGGCAAAGGGTATGAGGCAAGGGTAAATAACCATATCAGTAGAAAGAGAACAGAGTTAAATGGAGCTTAGACCTACAATATTTCTTACATTTTTTTCTTTTTTTAAAAGATTTATTTGTTTATTTGAAAATTATTGTTACACATAGAGAGAAGGAAAGGCAGAGAGAGAGGTCTTCCATCCACTGGTTCACTCCCCAACTGGTCACAACGGCCGGAGCTGTGCCAATCTGAAGCCAGGAGCCAGGAGTTTCTTCTGGGTCTCCCACATGGGTGGGACTTGGGCCATCTTCTAATACTTTCCCAGGCCATAGCAGAGAGCTGGATTGGAAGTGGAAAAGCTGGGACTTGAACTGGCACCCAAATGGGATGCCAGCACTGCAGGCATTGGCTCTACCCACTATGTCACAGCGCTGGCCCCATCTCTTTTAAAAACTGTTTTATTTTTTGTTAGAATAGGACGAAAGGGGCTGGTGTTGTTGCACAGGGGTTATCTACCGCCTGTGACACTGACACCCCATATAAGCACTGGTTCACATCTTGGCTGCTCAGCTGCCAATCCAGCTACCAGCTAATGTGCCTGGGAAAGCAAAGGAAGATGGCCCAAGTTCTTAGTTCTCTGTACCCATGTGAGAGACCTGGATACATTTCCTGGCTCCCAGCTTCAGCTAGAGTTATCGTGGCCATTTGGGAAGCAAACTGTAACTTTTGTCTTTCAAATAAACAATAAATCTTAAAAAAAGATAAGATTTAAAACCAATGAGTCATGTATATCTAAAGTTTACATTACCAAGGTTCCCTGGTGTATAAGGGTCAAGGAGGGGATACTGTGAACTACTAATGATAAGCCTGATTTTTTTTTTTTTTTTAAAAGGAGGTAGTGAGGGCTGACATTGTGGTCTAAGTGGGTGGGGTCACAGCTTCCAACACCAGAATTCTGTGAGTGCCGGTTGGAGTGCTGGGTTGGAGTGCTGGCTACTCTGCTTCCAATCCAGCTTCCTGCTAATTCGCCTGGGAAAGTAGAAGATGCTACAAGTACTTCAGTCCCTGCCGTGTGGGACATGAGAGACAACAAGGGTCTTCTTGGTTCTTGAGTTCAGCCTGGACCAAACCTCGCTGTTTTCGTCACCTGGGGATTAAACTGGATGGAGGCGATTGCTCTGTCTCTGTACCCTCTCTTGTCACTCAGTCTCCCCTCACCACCATCAAGATTTATTTATTTTATTTGAAAGGCAGAGTTGGAGAGAGAGAGGGAGAAGGAACAAGAACTTCATTTGCCGTTTCACTCCCCAGTTGGTTGAAAGAGAGAGAGAGACAGACAGACAGACAGAAAGAGACAGAAAGAGAACGAACCAACAGGAACTTCATTTGCTGTGTCACTCCCCAGTTGGTTGCAACAGCCAGGACTGGGCCAGACTAAAGCCAAGAGCCAGGAGCTTCTTCCAGGTCTCCCATGTTGGGTGCATGGGCACAAGCACTTGGACCATCTTCTGATGCTTTCCAAGGAGCATCAGTAGGGAGCTGGATTGGAAGTAGAGCAGCCAGGAATCAAACTGGCGCCCACTTAGGATGCCAACGCTGTAGGAGGCAACTTAACTTGCTACACCACAGTGCTAGCCCCACCCTTGGTCTTTCAAATAAATAAATATTTTGAGAGGAGGTATGTGTGTAAGATGGTGGTGAACAGAATAACACAAGAAGTCAGTATGGCAGAGGGGTCAACAGCAAGCATCTGTATTCCAAGTGATTTTAAGTTCCTTAGGATCCCCATTTTGTCACTTTTTAGGTAAATTATCCTGGCAAGTTGATTCACTTGGCTAGGTCTCAGTTTCCTCAACTGTAAAATAGAGGTAAGAGTTTCCACATCTTGATATTTTATAAGATTTATTTATTTATTCAAAAGTCAAAAGTCACAAGAGACAGTGGGAGAAAGGGAGAGGCAGAGAGAAAGAGAGAGATCTTACATCTGCTGGTTTACTCTGATCCAGCTCCCTGTTATTGGCCTGGGAAAAGCAGCAGAAAATGGCCCAGATGTCTGGGCCTCCACATCTTGATATTTTAAAAAACAATAATGTAGGGCTGGCATTGTGGCAGAGTGGGGAGTGGGTTAAGCCGCTGCCTGTGACTCAGATATCACATGTGGACAAGTTTCATACTCCAGGCCTGTACCACTTCCGATCTAACTCCCTGCTAATGCCAATGGTAAAGTAATGGAAGATGGCCCAAGTGCTTGTGCCAATGTGATTTTAGAATTACCTAGGTGAAAATGTACTACAAATAAAATGATAAACTAATCTGTACCTTTGAAACTCCCAAAAAAATTAGTAAAAGCATCCAATTAAATTCTTGTGTGGGCCTTATTTATATTATAGTCACTTTTAACAGTACTAAAGAAGTAAAAAGGGCAGACAGTCTAGCCTAGCACTGTAGTTATACTAAATATAAAATAAATACCAAATTCCAAAATATTTAAGATAAACTTAGTGTTGGTAAGTACATACATTTATAAAAATCAATCTTTTTAGGTGCTAGAAAGGGGGGAAAATCCTTCCCAAATGACTCAAAATTGTCTTTGCTTAACAAATACTTTTAAGAAATGACTACAGAATGTTATGCCTCAGTAACACAGATATTTGACATTCTAAAGATCAAAGCTCTACAACAATCTATTAAAATTATGATTCAGTGCTTTTGTGTGGAGAAAAATCCACATCAGCACATTCTATCACAGAGCTCGGATGCACCTGTTGGGAAACCAATGAACAGCCTCTGGAAACATTTTTAAAAGTCTTAATCAAAGTAAAAAGCACTTTCTTAAAAATTTCTGTTCACTTTCCAATTACACTTATTTATTCTAGTAAATGTTTTTATGGTGTAACTTTAAAACTCATTCAAATGTGTAGTGCTATAGATTCTTAGTGTTATATAAATAGAGTATTAAAAAAAAAACCTATTTTATATTTTTATATGACTTTTGAAGCAAACTGGGGGAAAAAATTCAGTAAAGCAAGCAATGAAGTCCAATAGAGCTGTTTAAATGCATGACAGGAAAGTAAATAATTCAACATGCTTTTCATCTTAGATTCTTTGTTTGTCTCCTAAGAACAGAAATTTATTAATGGTGCTAAATGAATTTTACCAAGCGTTTTATGAATATTGTTGCAATTTTGAGATCTGCTTAAGCAATATCAGCAGTTAACTGCAAGAAAAATGTATAACTTTCAATGTACTTGAAGTAAATTTTTCAAGTTATTCAAAACAGTGTAAGTATCTTTAAAAATTCAGTTACATCCATTTGGGAAAAGCAAAAACCAGTTTTTATATTTTTACCTGGTCTTGGTACTGGCTGTGCTGCAGGAGTTTGAGTCTTACGGGCAGATGCACCTTCCTTGAAAAAATAAAAATTGATATGATGTCAAAGATTCTTTACATAAAAAAATTCCAATTACTGCAAAGACATCTCAAGTCTCTGTCAGAAATATCATCCCTTCACTTTCTCTCATTAAAAATCACCTACTCACCAAATGTGCTATGACCCTGAGTTTAAAACAAACAGAAAAAGGTCAAAACCTCCCGTTATCTTTTATGGTATTAGTTATGATGCATAGTAATTAAGATCTTCAGTGGAAAATAAATTTAAACTATTATCACTGAGTACTTACATAATATTTTTAGTGACTTAATTGCTAAAAATTTTAATGTCTCATAAATGTCATCACTTGTTGTAAAGTCAAGTCAACCTTTCTACTCTCTAAACAGTCTCAAAATGAATAAATGCTCCATGACCTCACATTAGAAACATGTAAACATGAGGCTGGAACTGTGGAGTAGAGGGTAAAGCTGCTGCCTACAGTGCTGGCATCCCATTCAGGTGCCTGTTCGAGTACCAGCTGCTCCACTTCTGATTCTATCTCTGCTATGGCCTGAGAAAACAGTAGATTATGGCCTAAGTCTCTAGGTCCCTGCACCCATGTGGGAGACCCCAAAGAAGCACCTGGCTCCTGCTCCTGGCTTTGGATCGACTGTTGCTGCCATCTGGGGAGTGAATCAGCAAGAAGACCTCTCTCTCTCTCTCTCTCTCTCTCTCTCTCACTGTCTGTAACTCTCTCAAATAAATAAAATCTTTAAAAAAAATTTCCAAAGAAACACTGCTAAATAATGCTATCACTATATTCTCTTCACAATGTGAGGTTTCACATGGTAAACTAGTTTGAAATGGAAGGTTATCCTACAGCATTTTTTAAAACTAAACTGAACAATTAGTACCAGAAGGGAAAATGCTTCCACTTTCAATACAACTTTCTTAGCAGGCAGTTACATCAGAAACTACCCTTTCTTGAAGGAAACAAAAATTATAGCAGCAATTAGCAAAAACTCCTGGAGAGAAAAAAAAATAGGGTATACCTGAAGGCAGCAAATATTCTCACTATTCTGCATTTAGTTATACAATGATATACTTAATACTGAGTCACTTCATGTGCAGGTGACTCATGGATGTGAACATTCAGCTTGTGAAAACTTATCAAACTTGTTTATGTTATGGTCATGCTTCTTCAAGTAAATTAAATTCAGATAAAACTTGTAACATGAAACACTTGTGAGTCACCACTAAAGAACATATAAAACATTTAACATCATCAAAATATGAGGAAATTTTCTGATCATATTTGTTTCTAAGTTTATTTTGGAGAATATAGCTGTTTTATTCTTCACAGTCTCAGCATCAAATATTTGCTGAACTACATTGAATCTAGATTTTTAAATCAGATGTCAAGGAATAATTGATTAGTAGGACTAGAGAAATATTAGCTTCTCAGCACAAGTTCCTACACAAAGAAAAATCAATTAGACATATAAAAACAAGAGTACTTAATAACATTACTTATAAATTGTTAATAGGTAAATACTATTAGATAACAGTATTTACAAATAAGTAAACAAATGGAAGTATGGTGTGAATACGAATACAAAACAGAACAGGGAGAAAAAGGAAATGAGACAGGGAGAACAGTGAATGCACACAAACCCAGACACCTTCTACCTGCACTTGACAAGAAGGCTCAATGGATCCAAATCAACTACCAACAAAACAAATTACTATGAGCATGTAAACTATCCACTGACTACTGAATTACACTTTAATACTTGAACAAACTTTTACAACATGGGTCAAAAAAAAAAAAAAAACTACAAGCATATAGAAGTAAAATAAAAAAAAAAAAAAAACCTTGCCCCATTACATAGAGACATTCTTCTCAGCAGTATATGGAACTTTCTCTAGGACAGCCATGCACTAGGCCATAAAGCAATCTCAGCAATTTCAAAAAAATCAAAATCATCCACGCATCTTCTCTGAGCACAATGCAATTAAGCTGGAATTCACCACTCAGGAATCTCTAAAACATATGTAAATACATGGAGACTGAACAACATGCTTCTGAATGAAAAGTGGGTCACAGAAAAAATCAAGAGAGAAATTTAAAAAATTCTAGAAACAAATGAAGATGACAACATAACATATCAAAACTTATGAGATACAGCAAAAGCAATGTTAAGAGTAAAGTTTATAGCAATTTGGGCTTACAACAAGAAACTGAAAATGCACCAAATAAATGAGCTCTCAATGTATCTCAAGGACAGAGAAAAAAAAAAAAGAAGAAGAAGAAGAAGAAGGAAAAAAAACACAAAAAACAAAAAACAGTAAACCAAACCCAAAACTAGTAGGAGAAAATAAATAATTAAAATTAGATGAGAAATCAACAAAATTGAAATAAAAAAACAATACAAAAGATCAACGAAATGAAAAGCTGCATTTTGGAAAAAAATTTTAAAAAACTGACACACAATTAGCCCAACTAACCAAAAAAAGTGGGGGGGGAGGTGGAGACTCACATCAATAAAATTAGAGATAAAAAAAAGGAAACGTAACAACAGACACCACAGAAATAAAAAAGAGTCATCAGAAATTACTATGAGGAGAGTATGTCAAACAAATCGGGAAACCTAGAAGAAATGGAGAGATTCCTGGACACACACAACTTAGCTAATTTGAGCCAAAGAAGACATAGAAAACCTAAAAAGACCAATAATCAACACAGAAATTGAATCAGTAATAAAGACCCTGCTAAAAAAGAAAAGCCCAGGACCAGAGGAGCTTCACTGCTGAATTCTACCAGGCATTTAAAGGGGAACTAATTCCAATTCTTCTCAAGCTATTCAGAACAACTGAAAGAGAGGGAATCCTCCCAAACTCATTCTATAAAGCCAATATCATCTTAATTCCTAAACCTCAAACAGAGAACCTATTTCCCTGATAAACACAGACACAAAAATCCTCAACAAAATACTGGTCAATCGAATCCAACAAAACATCAGAAAAATCATTCACCTGGACCAAGTGGAATTTATCCCTGCTATGCAGGGATGTTTCAACATTTACAAGTCAATAAATGTAATACATCACATCAACAAACTGAAGAACAAAAACCATGAGATTATCTCAATAGATGCAGAGAAGCATTTGATAAAACACAACACCTTTCATGATGAAAATTTTATGTAAATTGGGTATATAGAAGGAACATTCCTCAATAAAATCATGGCAATTTATGACACACCCTGGGCAAGCAACTTATTGAATGGGGAAAAGTTGGAAACATTCCCACTAAGATCTGGTACCAGATGAGGATGTCCACTCTCACTACTGTTATTCAATAAACTCCCGGAAGTTTTAGCCAGAGCCATTAGTAAGGAAAAAAAAAATCAAAGGGATACAAATTGGGAAGGAGAAAGTGAAATTATTTGCAGATAACATGATTCTATATGGAGACAGAGGATCCAAAAGACTCCACTAAGAGACTATTGAAACTCATAGATGAGTTTGGTAAAATGGCAGGATATAAAATCAACACACAAAAGTCAACAGCCTTTGTATACACGGACAATGCCATGGTTGAGAAAGAACTTCTAAGATCAATCCCATTCACAACAGCTACAAAAAAAAATCAAAATTAAAAAACAAAAATCTTGGAATACATTTACCCAAGGAAATTAAAAATCTCTATGATGAGAATTACAAAACATTAAAGAAACAGAAGGTGTCACAGAAAAATGGAAAAACCTTCCATGATTATCGATTAGAACCATCAATATTATCAAAATCTCCATACTACCAAAAGGAATTTACAGAGTCAATGAGATAGCAATCAAAATACCCATGAATTCTTCTCAGCACCCAAATGGGAAACCTGGAAGAAGCTCCAGGTTCCTAGCTTCAGATCAGCCCAGCGATGGCCATTGTGGCCATTTGGGGAGTGAACCACCAGAGGGAAGGCTCTAACTCTGCTTTCCAAATAAACAAATAAATCCTTTACTTTCTTTTTTTTTAAAGGAGAGATGGGCAAAGGACTTAAACAGGCAGTTTTCAAAAGAGGAAATCCAGATGCCCAACAGACACATGAAAAAATGCTCAGATCACTAGCAATCATGGAAATGCGAATTTAAACCACAATAAGGCTTCACCTCACCCCAGCTAGAATGGCTTTCATACAGAAACTGAGAGACAACAAATGCTGGTGGGGAGTGGGGGACCTTATCCACTGTTGGTGGGACTATAAACTGGCACAGCCACTGTGGAAGAAGACAGTATGGAGATATCTCAGAAATCTGAAAATAGACCTACCATAGGACCCAGCTATCCCACTCCTGGGAATTTACCCAAACCAAAAGAAATCAGCATATGAAAGAGTTATCTGTACCCCCATGTTCACTGCAGCTCAATTCAGGATAGCTAAGACAATGGTGCCTGCATTTTGGACTACAACGGCTGATCACGTGAAGTAAGATGAAATGTTCCAATGCAGTATCACACAAGCACTCAGAAAGTTTCAAATTTTGGGAAATGTAAGTCAAAATGCTCAATTAGTATGTATAAATAGAATCTATCAATATATTAATAAAACAAATACTAATATGATAAACCTCAATGCATACAGAAACTTTGCATGTAATTAATACATAGATATCAAAACAGCTCCTAATGGTTTCATTTCTCCAGAGAATCCAGATTAATATAGCAATTAAAATTTGGATCAAAAAAGATGAAAAGACTAAGGACACAGAATCTTTAAAAGGAATACTCTCATATATTGGGGAGATGTCTTTTTTTCCCACTTATTTATCTACTGATTTTAAAATGACATTCATATGAATGCAGCTGAAATGTTTTATTATAAAACTCCCAAGTAACAATTCAAAGCAAGTACACTACTCTACTACGTAATATCAAAGTCTATAAAGATCTCTTGACTTCCTGTACAAATGAACAATTCTTACAGACCACCACCTCACTGAGATTTAATACAAGCACCATCTTTCTTCACCTACAAAGGACAGACAGACATGGGTAGGGAGGATGCTCCACAGCCCAGTGGTCTATTTTATGGGCCCATGAACTAAAGGAACAAATAAACTGATATAACCAGAGGCAGTGTGTGAAGGCACATGATTTAGAAGTCTTAAGATCGCTGGCGCCATGGCTCACTAGGCTAATCCTCCGCTTTGTGGCGCCAGCACACCGGGTTCTAGTTCCGGTTGGGGCGCCGGATTCTGTCCCAGTTGCCCTTCTTCCAGGCCAGCTCTCTGCTGTGGCCAGGGAAGGCAGTGGAGGATGGCCCAAGTGCTTGGGCCCTGCACCCCATGGGAGACCAGAAGAAGCACCTGGCTCCTGCCTTCAGATCAGCGTGGTGCGTCGGCCGCAGCACACCAGCCGCAGCAGCCATTGGAGGGTGAACCAACAGCAAAGGAAGACCTTTCTCTCTCTCTCTCTCTCACTGTCCACTCTGCCTGTTTTAAAAAAAAAAAAAAAGAAGAAGAAGAAGAAGAAGTCTTAAGATCTAGGTTCTAGTTTTGGCTTCACTATACTAAGTCTGGAACTGAGAAAATCACAACTGCTCAAGGTCTTAGTTATTTCATTAATGAAGGAGCAAAATGGATTTTTAGATGACCTCTAAAGTTTAGTTCTGTTCTGAAATTCCGTTATCCTAATTTAAATAATACTTTTCACTGGGCATAATGCCATTACAGTACAAGTTAAATGTCCAAATGATTAAACTTAAAGAAAATCTGGTTTCATCCCAAAAAAGGATGGTGTGATAATTTAGCCATATAAATTCATTCTTCTTTTGTTTTATGTCAATAAAAAGATAATATTTTCCCTGCCCAACTTCCTCTATCAAAAGGAATACATGTTTGGAGTCAGACACTAATCTGGCTATTTTGGAAATCACAGAATAAGGTTATTGACAATATAGCTGCAAGTAAGGTGCCCATCCCACACTGGAGTATCTTGGGTAAAACACCTCTGATTCTTTATTCTGCTTCCTGCTGATGCAGGTCCTGTGGCTCCAGTGATGGTTCTGCTGATTGGGTTCCCACCACCAGGCGTGGGAGACCTGAACTGAACTCCAGGCTCCCCACTTCAGGCCATCATTGCAGGCATTTGGGGAATAGATGGGATGGGAATATGCTCTCTCCCCCAAGTTATCCCCTGCCCTGTCCATCTCTCTGCGTCTTTCAAATAAAAGATAAATTTTTGAAAACTCCATAAAATACATAATATATTCCAATTATGCCATGTTTTAGGATCACTTAATTACAAGTCTTTCAACCACACAGATATCCAATGGGACAAGTTCTGTAGAATATAAAAATACTCTGTATTGTTTATAAAGATTGTCCCACACACAAAAGAACTGTTATCTATCCTGGCCCCACTTACTAAATGCCCCTTAATGGTGATTCTGTAACCAGAAACGCCCTGAGAAACTTCTAGAACGTCTCCTAGAAAGCAATACCACCCCCAGTTCTGCCCCTATGGAGAACCACAGGTCTAACCAACAGAGTTCTGACTGCAACAGCTATGCTACCAATAAACCAAGAATACACAAGCAAAATAAAGGATTTCCCAAATCACTGATGATTTTAAATCCTTATATTTTCCCTTAAGATTAATAGTTTGTATGAATTAAAACAAAAAAGTATGCCTAATTTTCTGAGAGAAATACTTATATTTAGCTTTGCTTTCAAGTTCAAAGAAATTGTTTTTTTTTTTTTTTGAAAGGCAGAGTTAATGAGAGAGAGAGAGAGAGAGAGAGAAAGAAAGGTCTTCCTTTTTCCGTTGGTTCACCCCCCTCAAAAGAAATTCTTAACATGAGTATATGCTGCACAATTTGGTAAAAACTGAAGGAGAAACATCAGGCAGGAAACACTGACACTTGTGGTCATTCTGAAATCGCTGATTTGCAATCAGACTAATTCTTGCATTGTTGAGTTCAAAGAAAAGTAAAATTGGATCATAAATAATCTATTTACTTCAAAGAAAAATTCTAAATTCTCAATAAACATTTTTCTCTTTCAAAAGGGGAAACTGATATTAAATTAAAAAATATAAACCTTCACTCTAAATAATTTATGTAAAATAATTGCATCTGCTTTTCAGTCAGTCAAAAGAGAGATAAACTCTGAGCAAACATTAACATACAAAACTGAGTGACCTCGATAGAACTAAAACTGGTCTCTAAACAAATGTGTCAAACTGTTTTCAGAATGGAAATTACACACACTTGATAAAATACATTAAAATTTCTGTCCATCACTGGAAAAGACACCAAATTCTACTGGAAAGCACCAGCTGAAATACAGATCTTGCATTTAGGGACCAATGACTCAAATTAGAACAAAAACATGAATGGAGATCACTGTAGTGGGGAAAACCATATTTTTGTCTCCTTTTTTCATAAAACTCAAAGACATTCATCTGTTCTCATTAAATGGAAATCATGCACCAAGGGTGACGTGTTCCCACCTCACATCCTTCTCTCATTTCACCAGGACACATTTAAATTTACTTATTACATTCAAAGATACATTGATAATATAACCCCATTGAGTTACTAACACGGGGCGATTAGAGCAGGTTTATATCAGATTCATTAAGCAATAATCATTTAAAAATTATTAACTCCATGAATAAAGGAATAATTATTTAATTATTTTCTATACGCAGTAAAAACTAAGAAGTCCTGACATTTTTTTAAAATTCTATCCTAGATTTGCTCTAGAAAATCATAAATGGGCCTGGATGGCTCTGGCCATAATGGACATGGTAATGGCAATCTATCTTTTCCATCAGGAACATGTTATAAGATTTAAAAATGGACTTATGCAACTAACAAGCTACTTATAATACTAAAACTCAACAAAATAGATGTCATTTGGCTGAGTCTGACAAAGAAACTTGCCACATGTACTAAGGTATTTAACCACAGAAATCAAATGTTATAAGAAACCAGACCAAAGAACTTTGTACAAGCTTGCCTATACCATATCTAGGAGTTAAACACTGTCCCTAGAGTCTTCAAAGAAAAACTGATAATTAAAGGCATTGGGGGGAGGGGGGGGGAGGAGATGAACCACAAACTATCCCAAAGACAATGGAAAAAAATAAAAATGTACTACCCCTATGCTCTTCAGAAAACAGAAGCAAGGTGCCAAAGAGACCAGAAGATTAACCATAATAAGAAAGACTTCAGATTGAGTAGCCAGTGCTTATAAAATCTACCTAATGGCAAGTTACTAAACCATCTGAAATTACAAATCAATACAGTTAGAATTCTACTAGAAATGAAGCAGATCCTGTACGTGTGTGTTATACCTACTACATCATTTTGTTGAGTTCTAGGGTAAACATAATTTTAAAGGAAAGGAAAAATAAAAAAATGTTGAAATTAAAAAGTGATTAGCCAAAGTTTACTTTCTTAAAGATCATCAGAAACCACATTAAGAGCGGGGGGTGGGGGTGGGGGAGAGGAAAAGGAAAAAAAAAAAAAAAGCAGGCTGTATCATATCACACAATGGTAAAGCAATCCATGACAGCTGATGTACCAGAAAGTAGTGGGGAGCAGTCTAGGCTATAGATGAAAGATAAATTGTCCACAAGTCTTAACTAGGTATTAGTAAAATCAACAATTTTAGAGGAAAAAGAGACTTCAGGAGAAAGAGTGTACTGAAGGGGTTAAATTATACCAATTTCCATCTAAAAGCTTATATTACTTATACCCTACAAAAGCATGTAAGAAACAAGAAGCCACCATCGAGCAGAAAATATTTAGAAAGCCTATGCTTAAGCATAAAGTACAAACAGGAAATAAGCGAGAAAAAAATAAAGTCGTAACCATTCATTTCATAATCATCCATTGTCATATTATTCACTCATCACTACACTCGTACTGAACATATATAATTCATCGCATGGAAGCAAAATCTCCAAGCTTCTCCCTACCTTAGATTTTTAGTCAAAATGAATG
Organism: Oryctolagus cuniculus; assembly: GCF_964237555.1. Classification (NCBI taxonomy): domain Eukaryota; kingdom Metazoa; phylum Chordata; class Mammalia; order Lagomorpha; family Leporidae; genus Oryctolagus; species Oryctolagus cuniculus. Next base: position 9,931,010 of record NC_091444.1, on the reverse strand, counting down.
CAAACAATCACGTGGGACTCAGCCAAGCAGTGACGTTAAATTCTGCTCTGTCAGAGAGAGCATCTGTCAAGCCCACATTTAAACTGCTGCCTGCCTGTGCAGCAGCTGAGGAACCGTGGATTTCATATTATGGACTAAAACCCCAGTGAAACTGCTCAGAAAAATCCTTCCTGCAGCTTCCAGGCAAGACCGGCGGAAGAGAGGTAAATCCTATTCTTTTCCAACGCAATCAAAGCACTAGATTCCAGCTCTGGCTGCTTTACATTGCAGCTCAGTGTTCCTACTAGAAATATGGATACTGAGAAGAGAACACAGCACTGCATTGTCCAGCCAGGAAAACAGCAGATGTAAAAAGCTTCAATGCATCAACTGTCGGGAAGAGTCAACAGTGCTCCAAACAGAACGGACAACTACAGCTCTTTTGTTTAACAGAAGAGAGAGAAAATGAAAGAAAGGGAAAATCTCGGAAGAGTAGTACCCATATGAACAAGGAAGGGAACTGGAAGACAAGCAGACAGATGGACACTTTGGATACTGTGAAAAGCAATCGCAGGAGGCAGACTGCTGGGGGATGTGCGCATGTTCGATAGCATCTCTTTGCTGAAGTGATGGCGTGCCAAAAGTATTTTCAGTGGGCATAATCCTCTCCACATAAATGGGCTGACTGAGGAAGGTATGTCGCTGTGTTGTGTATGCTCTTCATTTGAATGTGTTACCTTTCTATGGCCCCAGAGGCACTAATATCTGAAAACAAGTTCATACAGTTCACTGCCTTTGAAACTATGAAAGGGTTTCTAAATATGATCGTAAAATCTGCCTCCATTTAGAAAACAAGCTGTTATTGCTTTATTCAGCTAAATATGCAGCATAGAGTAACTCTGGATTATAGACATAATAGAGGGAAAAGGCAAAGAGTGATGTGTTTAAAGGATTCAGTGAGAAATTAAACTTAAAAATTTGTAGTACTTTACAGAAAACACAGCAATCTTCTATCAAATTAGGTCAAACTGAATTCTTATCCAGTGAATTAAAATGCTCTCTTAAAAATGGCTATCAAGAGACAATACAATGCAATTACACAGTAACAGTAGTACAGTATCAGAGATGATACTTAATATTAAGGTTTTTTTTAATTCTTAAGACCTTTTAGAACAAAATCTTAATATATAATCATTTTTAGAATGAAATCTTCCCTATTCCCTTTATTATCTTTGCAAATAAAGATAATGAAACAACCTAAGAGAATACCAACAAATTTTAAGTATCACTGAAATACAAGAAGATACAGGAAAAAAAAGCATTAGCACAAGATCACATGAGCCAGTGTGAGTTTATACATAGCATAACACTACAGTAGAGTCGCATGTTGTTACAGGGTCTTTGGACACAACTTTAAACAAAGAAATCTCAAGAACTGCTAAAAACTATGTTGCTTGAAAAAGTGAGCTTTTATTTTAGTTAACAAAACTAAAGTCATTCTACTGCTCATTCTAAAAATAAAATTTAACAATCTGAAAATGCTGTTACAAAAATATCCACAGATGGCAGGCAGTACAAGGTCAAAAAATAAAGTATCAATGTAGCTAATGTTTCCAGGATATCTTAATATGTAGTAACAAACTACTGTCACTACATGTGTGTGCAGGGAAGAGATAAATTAAACTACTTGACCAATGTAGTTGGAATAGGAGGGCTCAAGAACTCAAATATTTATCTAAAATTTTACAAATCTATTCCAATCTTTACTTTTCCTCAATTTTGCATAACTCAACAGCCTATTATTTAATAATTAAAATGGCAACATTTTTAAGACATGTAGTCATTGTTTTTGAAACTGATCAAGTCTTTCAGGCCCAATTATATCTCAACATCAACTCCCAATCACAATCATGAATTTCTATTCTAATATAAGAAAATAGTATTAAACAAACAAAATATGGTTTGAAACATCTCAAGTCCCTCAATATTTAAAGTCACTATTAAGCAGTTTTATGAGCTGGACATCTCAAAATAGAAGTGTGGAAGTTTTTCTAATAAAGCACCACTTGAATCCACTGAAGATATCAACGCTTTTAAAAGCTACATGGTAAAAACTCTGTATACTGGACAGCGTATCACAGCACAGTCTCTCCCACAAACCTCAACCACACAATGTAAATACATATTATTAAACTGAAAATATTACTCCCAAAAAATTGCAAGCCATTTCTATTCTGAAAATGTAAAAGTACAAAACTACTTCGCATGCCAAAATACTTTAACTTCCTTGTCTTGTTCTCATTTATTAAGAATTGAAAGAAAATACGCAATAACTGGAGAGTTATACTATTGGATAAAAGGAAAAATAGCTCTTCAATTTTAGTTCCTTTTTAACAGAAAAACTGTAACAAATACCTGAGAAACTTCACTAAAGAATTCTTTAAGGCTAAACACATGAGCTTCAATTGTCAATGGGATATTAACAAATAGTGTGTGCGTGTGTGCGTGTATTTTTCCAGCATTGGCAGCTTACTATTTACAAACTATCATGAAATTTAAATTAAGATGTATCTTTATCACATATTGCTACAAAATCATGAGAACCAAAATTATTTATTTATGCTGCATACAAGGTAAAGCAGTCTGCTCTTTTCTGTTAACACTGAAATGCTCTGGAGACATCTTCTCAGGTACACTTTTTGCATTAAAATAGTGTAACTTATTACTACAATATTTAACTTCATTTTTTCCTTTGGCCTTTAATTTGAACATTCACTCAAAACATCTGACCTTATACTTACTGCTTTTTAAGCCATTAAATTTATACTAAAGATTGTAATGATCAATCAGATCTCAGGCTTGTTACACCAACAGAATGCCGATACATTAAAGTATCCTAAGAAATCTAAAATAAATCATCAAATAAGTTTAAAAAATAACTTTTGTTTCTTTGAAATTTACAAGCACAATCCTTATATCTGCTGGTCTCTCTATAAGGTGGAAGAGGATTCATTACTATTTACTAAATACATAATTAGGAAACAAAAGCTTATAGTTTCCTCATCTAATCAGAACAGTCAGCTATCAGCAAGTACAAGGGAAAAAAAACTGCTTCTAACTCAAGAGTGGTCAGCTCCCTCATTTTCAGCTTAGTTCATAGCAGAACTATGAGCACATTTCATTGGTACACTGAGAAATGAGAGATGAAAATTCAGGTAAGTAAACCCTAATAGTAAGCTAGATGGCTATTTTTTAAATCCCAGACTTAAAAATCATGTTTCTATATCTCAAAAGGATTTTTTACATGTGATAAATACTATAAATTCTAAAAATACTATGTAATTTCACAAACTAGAAATTATCAAATGCTAGTGCCTGTACTGTTACACTTTAGAAATTCACTCAAATTCCCATCTACTTGCTCCTCCTAGTGGTTGGTACTAGAATAGCACTTTCATTAATAAACGCCCATATATGCCCAAACCTTCCAATCGGTATTTTCACAGTACTTAACAATGTATAGAATCCTACTCTCCAATTATTCAATTAGGTTTTACATGTAAATCCTATTACCTCCTAAAAATAATTAGATTTCATATCAAGCTTAAGTAAGTTTATTATTAGCCATGAATCAATCTCAATACCACAGGTTAAATAAATGCATATATTTTTATATATCGTAATTTCAAATAAACACTCTTTTATTACAATTATAATTGGTTTTCTTTTGCTTAAAGAAACAATTGTCATAGTAAAAGTTGGAAAATTAAAATTATACATTCATTAGTCTCTCTTCCTCAAAAGACTATTTCTCTTTTTAATGGTATTGAAACTACAACTGTTTTCCTATCTCTAAAAAAAAGTTACACCTTGGTCCAGAAAAAATACCAAACATGAATAAGTGTGTGCTACAAACTGCAAAACTTGTGTGAGACAGCACAACCGCTTTTAATATATATCTTTATAACTCCCCGCAAACTGATAATTTTTTTAAAAGTCTACAGCTCCAAGAGCTGTATTACTAGAAATTCTAAAATTTTAACTAATTTCCTGCGAGAACACATCACAGCTCAAGTGTATTCTAAAATATGCACTGTCAACATTAATGATTTTAAATAGCTGGGTAAGATAGTAGCTAGTGCCTATATTTTGTAAGAAACCCAGAAAGACTGTGCAAAGCAGTTCGTGATTTAGTCTAAACATGGAGACTCAACTAGGGTATATAACTGTGCTCTGCCGAAGTTATGATATTAAAGATGATTACTTGCTATATTTTAATGCCAATATTAAGTCTAAGAAAAGAAAATAATCTCCCAAGCAATTCTTATCTGAAGGGGAAAATCAAAATTAGAATAGAGTACTTTAAAGTGTTCACCATTTATTATTGTCTAAAAACGCAGCACTGAAGTTACTGGACCCTGAAAATTAATTTTGACAGGTGCATCTTCTCATTGACTTTCTCAACACAGTAGGGGCCAATGGAAACATGCCAAGCAGTGTACTGTGACTAACAGAACTCTGCCATAATCAACCTTGCACCGTCTGTCCCACAACTGATACATGATCATTTTACAAAAAAGGCCGCTGACTGTGCAGCATACCACCAATGGTATGTTAAATCAATTTTAATTAATGCCAATAAATTTTCTATCTGTTCCCAAAGGATTCTTACATGGGCTTTCTCAAGAATCTAGTAACATTTTTCTCTTCTATATGCATGCAACTTTTAAATTTTGAGCTTGGGTCAAAAGCACAATTGACTAAAGCTACCCAGACAATGAAATAAGTGGAAGAAAATTACTCAATTGCCTCCCTCTAAAGTGCTCACTGGCTAAAAAGTATATTTTTAAAGAAATCAATCTCGTTCTCAGCCATGATATATTGCCAAAAGGAAACAAATCATTAAGATTCACTTCTGGGTTATCATATTTTTACATCTTAAGAGATTCCAACTTAGTTTAATCTTATTAGCACCCAACATCCCTTTTAGGCAGTTTTGTAAGATTTGGCATTTTGTAAACTTTTATAATTCATCTTTATAGGATGACTGCGAGGGACACAACATGAGTGAAAAAAAAATGATTACCAAAGAACAGTACTGACTGAGAAGAAAAAAACACCACATTTTTCATCCACCACTATCTCCCAGACCACGGCTGGATTCTTCACAACATGTTTCAGTGGCGGAGAAGACACTGCTGCTTTGCCAAGATGACCTGGAATGCCAAGAGGTCTCTGTTCCGCACGCATCTGATCGGTGTACTTTCTCTAGTGTTTCTTTTTGCTATGTTTTTGTTTTTCAGTCATCATGACTGGCTGCCAGGCAGAGCTGGATTCAAAGAAAACCCTGTGACATACACTTTCCGAGGATTTCGTTCTACAAAAAGTGAGACAAACCACAGCTCCCTTCGAAACATCTGGAAAGAAGCAATCCCTCAAACTCTGAGGCCTCAAACAGCAACTAACTCCAACAACACAGAGCTGTCACCACAAGAAGTTACAGGGTTGGAGAACACACTTAGTGCCAACGGAAGTATTTATAATGAAAAGGGTACAGGACATTCAAATTCCTATCATTTCAAATATATTATCAATGAACCTGAAAAGTGCCAGGAGAAAAGCCCTTTTTTAATACTATTAATAGCAGCAGAACCTGGACAAATAGAAGCGAGGAGAGCTATTCGGCAGACTTGGGGCAATGAAAGTCTAGCCCCTGGTATCCAAATCACACGAATTTTTTTGTTGGGAATGAGTATTAAGTTAAATGGCTACCTTCAACGTGCAATACTGGAAGAAAGTAGAGAGTATCATGACATAATTCAACAGGAATACTTAGATACATACTATAATTTGACCATTAAAACACTAATGGGAATGAACTGGGTTGCAACATATTGTCCACATATTCCGTATGTTATGAAAACTGACAGTGACATGTTTGTCAATACTGAGTATTTAATACACAAGTTACTGAAGCCAGACTTGCCTCCTAGACGCAACTACTTTACTGGTTATCTAATGAGAGGATATGCACCCAATCGAAACAAAGACAGCAAGTGGTACATGCCACCAGATCTCTACCCAAGTGAGCGCTACCCTGTCTTCTGTTCTGGAACCGGTTATGTTTTTTCTGGAGATCTGGCAGAAAAGATTTTTAAAGTTTCCTTAGGTATCCGTCGTTTGCATTTGGAGGATGTGTATGTAGGGATCTGTCTTGCCAAGTTGAGAATTGATCCTGTGCCCCCTCCCAATGAGTTTGTATTCAATCACTGGCGAGTTTCTTACTCAAGCTGTAAATACAGCCACCTAATTACCTCTCATCAGTTCCAGCCTAGTGAACTGATAAAATACTGGAACCACTTACAACAAAATAAGCACAACGCCTGTGCCAACGCAGCAAAAGAAAAGGCAGGCAGGTATCGTCACCGTAAACTACACTGAAAAAAGGCAATTTTTTTTTCAAATGTGCAATCTGTAAATATTGCTGAAAGCATGTATAGTTAAAACTGATTACATTCATAGGAAAAGTTTTAGTTCAAATTCATCACATAAAGGAATTCAAAATTATTTTTTTAATTTCTGAAAAAGGCGACTTCTTAAAGGTGTTAACAGTCTATAGCAATTCTACGATAAAAAGGTACCCCAAAGGAATCTATAGAAACTGTATGAGGGGATTCTATGTATTAACATGCAATAACAAGCATGCATACATTAATGGCTCAAGTCTTTTGTTAATCTATTTGCATACATTTTCCACATAAATTTTAAGAAATGAATACAGTCAAAACATCCTTCATTTTAGATTTAGCTTTTCATTTCAATACATAATTAAATGTAAGTAAAACATTACTATCAACTTCAAGGAAACTTTGTAATCGTGCAAAGGACAAATTCTCTGACCTGACTATTCTAGGTTTAAAAAATTGTTCCATGCAATAAGATTTAGTTGAATTATTCTATAAACTCATTCATCAAGTACAGATATTTCATCATTGCAGGTGTCACCTATTTATTTTTAAAACAATTGAGATACTCGTTTCAATTTCTTTTGTTGATACATATATCAAGGAAAATTACCCTGATATGATGTGATAAAATGTGAAAAATTAACCTGTCTCAGGCTCAAGTTATTATATGAAAAGTTATTAAACATTCCAAAATAGAAAACTTTTGTTTCCTCATTAGTAAGGTCATCCAAGTATTTCAATGAATTATTCAACTACATCACTTACTGCACTCTTAAAAAGTACCACCATTTAGCTTCAAGGCTATCTGACTTTAAGCTATCTATAAAAATAAATTACGTTCCTCTAACTGAAGTAAAAGTCATCATTTAAAGGCAGAAAGAAGATGTACTGTAGAAAGAAAGATACAGACTAAAGAGTGCAGCACCATTTTCATTCAATGCATTGTTGAACGCATGTCTGCAAAAACACAACATACGGGAAGTTTCTTTCCTGACAGCAGGTGTACACATGCCAATACTTAATCATCAGGTGTACACATGCCAATACTTAATCATCTGGAGGCACCTATTTCTCTGAGTGCCAAGTTTACAAATCTGCATTTCTGGTAGATGACAATCGAAATACCATTTAAAACCTTTTTTGAGAAGGGATGGGGAAAAACTACAAATGATTAATGAAAACTAGACTCTAGGCTGAAATATGTATAGAATGCACTTTTATTAAGGCTTTAATAAAAAAAAGTAAACAAAAAGGCCTCTACTGAGTGTTATGATACAAATATTTTCATAGTAATCTGATTCATGAGTTTCAGAAATGAAGAAATACTAACTCACCAACCTTAAAGCCATTTTTTCCTATAAGTATGTATGTCTTAACTTAGTTATGATGCTTCCAATCTTAATTCTATTAACAGTCATTTCTGTCCAAACCTAAAATACATCACCAGAACAGAACTATAATATTTGTAAAGTTCAGAATCACAAAAGTGTGTTGTTCTTTTTATTTACAATGTTGAATTCTATGTACAACTCTATTTGTCTCCCACTTTCAATTAAGTAGTCCCTGTCCTATCCTACCTAATTATGAGTAGTTATGAAAAGTGATCTATGTAACACGGTCCAAGTCAATGTTTTACTTAATTTATTCTCTATAATTACAAAATGACCAAAATTACTCAATAAAAGTAACATGTAAGAGGATAATATCAAATTAGACTGGTAAGTTTGAAGAATGACAGAAGGAACCCTTTTCTCAGCACAGAATAATTCTGATTTATACCTCAGAAAGTTAAAAAAGGGTGTATGCGCATGCACAGATAGTACCCCCCCCCCAAAAAAAAAAAAAAAAAACCACCAGAAACCAGGAATTATTTTTCCAAACTATGATTAGAGTGCAGTCACTAAAAAGATAGCATTTTCATTCAGGAAATATTGAGATTTTAAAAAACTGCCTTTTGAAAAACAGAATTCTTAACAGAAATCTACATTCCTTCAATTTCAGGTATCAATTTAAAATAATGTTTATATTCTTGATAATACTACCTTGAAATGGACTGAAACAAACTCTTAATTTCTTAATATAGCTGAAAATCTTTTTATAATAAATAGTCTATTGTTTTATTTTTCTCAACATTTCACTCTCAACAATACACATGCTGATTTCTAGAGCAAAAAGTGCTGATGTTATCCAAACATTCCACCAATTGTTAATCACGCCTTCTTCATCCCAGTACTACGTAATTCTTATGCAAATGAAGAATATAATTCTATTTTTAAAAAAGACAATCTGTATTGAAAGGCAGAGAGAGAGAGAGAGAGACAGAGAGAGGGATATCAATTATTTTCCATCTTCTATTTACTTCCTATATGCTCGCAACAGCTTAGAGCTGAGCCAAGCTGAAGGCATGATCCCAAAACTCAATCTGGGTGTTTCATGTGGGTGGCGAGGACCTAAGTACTTGAGCCATCACCTGCTGCTTCCTAGGGTACATACTAGTAGGAAGCTGAAATTGAAAGCAGAGCTGGGACTCAAATCCAGATACTCTGACATGGGATATGAGTGCCCAAGCAGCTCCTAACTGCTCTATCAAATGCCTGCCCTGAAAAATATAATTTTAAATGGCTGCATGCCATTTGCTTTACCAAAAAAATTACAGTAACAACTACATAAACTTCATGCTCAAAGTTTTAACAGAAATTTTAAAGGATTAAAATACCAATATTTTTGGGACTTACCACACTAGTTTATTATCATAAATATTAGTGTTGATGAAATTCTAACTCAATCACATAAATTAGATTTCACCTCTTCTCTTTGTATACAATATAATCTCAACTGGAATTTTTTTTAACATATATTTCCAGGAAATTATACAAAAATAAAAGTAACAGTAACGGGAATCATTTACTGATTGTGCAAGCAGTGTGCTTGGTGTTGTGTTCAAGTCGTTTACATACATGATCTCATATAAACAACAGTAAAGAGAGAGCAAAGAACATCTCACGTTGGGGGCTTGATCCGTGGTGTAGTAGGTAAAGCCACCACCTGCAATGCCAGCATCTCATGTGGGTGCCAGTTCAAGTCCTGGCTGCTCCACTTCCGATCCAGCTCTCTGTTATGGCCTGGGAAAGCAGGGAAAGATGGCCCAAGTACTTGGGCCCCTGTACCTGCGTGGGACACCTGGAAGAAGCTCCTGACTTCTGGCTTTGGATAAGTCCAGCTCCAGCCGTTGCAGCCATTTGAGGAGTGAACCAGCAGATGGAAGACCTCCCTCTCTCTACCTCTGCCTCTCTGTAACTCTGCTTTTCGAATAAATTAAATACCTAAGAGCAGAGAGTCAGTAAAGCTACAGATTTCCCTTTCAGAGATCATGCTATTAACCATTAGGCTGGTCTGCTATGTATTTTGCCTAAGACACCTGCTAAGAGATCTGAAGAGCTAAACAAAAATGGCTGTTCCTCTATTTTCTCATTCTCTGCTTTTTGTTCATCCTTTTCTAGGACCACCAGCCTTCACACACTGGAGGGGCACCTAACGACTGTTGGGTACAAATATAGAGAAGGAAAAGAAGATATCTGACCCCCAGTTACTTTGTCTTCTTTACAGTTGCTCATGCATGGTGACCAGAACCTTGAAAAGCACATGCGTGACAGCTTATCGTTTGCTGCCCAAGGCATCAAGCTGCATGTGTCCATAGTAGGCAAGCTGAGGTGCTCCTCTTACAGCACAGTTGACGGCAGCACTACAGCTGCAATCATTTCTAATGCCGAGTCCCTCTGCTCTGTGGTGAGGCGGTAATGCTTATTTACCCAGCTGATTCAATCAATTCTACTCTGATCTGCCCTGCATAAGTAGAGAATGACTACTAATACAGAACTAAGAAGAAAAAATAAAAGTCTACGTATATTTATAAGATACCTCAAAGAATGCCACTGTATCGCTGAGACTTCATTTGTAGAAGACAGGCTAGGAACACTGAAAACACAACACACACCCTAAAAGGAAGAACCTTGTCACTGTGCACTCCACCAAGTTACACTCACCCACTCTCCTGCCAGCGTGATGGAACCATGAATCCTGCAACTCTCAAGACACAATCCGCCCAAGGAAGAGTGTGTCTGATTCTACAAAGGCTTGTTCCCCACCCTTAACCGCAGCACATGAATGAGCTGAGGTACCTCAATAAAAATTAGTAAAAGCAACAGAGCATCATTCAACAGTCTCAGGGATTTTTGTTTTTCTTTTGTTTTTTAATCATTTAAGAGGCAGAGGGAGAGGGAAATAGAAAGCTCCCATTCACTGGTTCATTCCTCAAATGGCTGCAATGGCCTGGACCAGGGGCCAACGTCAGGAGCTGGGGAATCACTCCAGGTCTCCCACATTACTTGAGCCACCACTGCTGCCTCTCAGGGCACGCAGTGCCAGGCAGCTGGAGTCAGGAGCTGGGGCAGTAACTCAGGTACTCCAATAAGTGATGTGGGTATCTTAAATAGCATTTTAACCCCTGGGGTAAATAATCCCAGTTCTGATCTCATTTTGCTAGCAACCACACTTCTATGATTTATATGAAAGGAACCCATATGAATTTAATTTGGAAATGGTTTCTACCATTTTTTTGTTTTATTCATTTATTTATTTGAAACACAGAGTTACAGAGAGGCAGAGAGAGAGAGATCATCCATCTGCTGGTTTACCCCCAAATGCCCAAACAGCCAGGCTGGGCCGATCCGAAGCCAAGAGCCAGGAGCTTCTTCTGGTCTCCAACATGGGTCCAGGGGCCCAAGGACTTAGGCTTTTCCTCTTGTGGCACATCTCGGGCCCCTGTTTTTGTTTTCTTAACACAACTAAGAAATGCATGGGGCTGGAATTGTGACGCAGCAGGTAAAGCCACCACCTGTGAAGCTGGCATCTCATATGGGTGCCAGTTCCCATCCTGGCTGCTCTACTTCCAATCCAACACCTTGCTAACACACTTGGGAAAGCAGGGAAAGATGGCTCCAGTGTTGGGGTTCCTGCCAGCCACGTGGGAGATCCGGAAGAAGCTTCTGATTCCTGGCTTCAGCCTAGCCGAGTTCTGGCAGTTGAGGCCATCTGGATAGTGAACTAGCAGATGAAAAATCTCTGTGTATCTCTCCCTGTCTCTAAGTTAGACCTTCAAAATAAGTAAATAAACAAATATGTTTTAAAGATCACATCAGTGATTCCTGAACTGAAGTAAACATGACTATGAAAAAAAGAAAAGATTATTATGAACACTAAAATCCACTAATTCAAAGAAAAAAAGAATTCAGAAAAATCAGCCAAAAACAAGATAAATACTCACCCAAGAGCCTTATGGCATAATCACGTGTTTTTTGTGTGTGTGGTTTTTTTTGTTTTTGTTTTTGTTTTTTTTGACAGGCAGAGTGGACAGTGAGAGAGAGAGAGAGAGAGAGAGAGAGAGAGAAAGGTCTTCCTTTTGCCGTTGGTTCACCCTCCGATGGCCGCCGCGGCCGGCGCACCGCACTGATCCGAAGCCAGGAGCCAGGTGCTTCTCCTGGTCTCCCATGTGGATGCAGGGCCCAAGCACCTGGGCCATCCTCCACTGCACTCCCAGGCCACAGCAGAGAGCTGGACTGGAAGAGGGGCAACCAGGACAGAAATTGGCACCCCAACCGGGACTAGAACCCAGTGTGCCAGCGCCGCAGGCGGAGGATTAGCCTATTGAGCCGCGGCACCAGCCATAATCACCTGTTATACAGTATACATGGAAATGTTTAATTCACAACACTAACATTTTTACAATAAGAAAAAAATAAGTGTTAATTATATAGAGAAAATTAAACTTTTACTAAGAAGTATGAAAATAAAGATTATTTCTTCAGGTAGGAATACCCATCTTCTGGAATTAACATTTTGTTCATCTACATTTATAAATGTTCCCAAGGTAATTTGTTATAAGGTCAGTGAAAACCCAATCAAATCTTAATGAATTTAATTGTCTATGGTGATAGAAATCACAAAATGATTATAAAGTTAACATCAAGGGCTGGCATTGTGGTGTAGTGGGTAAAGCCACCACCTGCAATGCTGGCATCCTACACAGGCAATGGTTGGTATCTCAACTGCACCATGTCCCATCCAGGTCCCTGCTAACACATCTGGGAAAAGCAGCAGAAGATGGCCCAAGTACTTGGCCCCCACTATCCATATGAGAGAGCTGGACGAAGCTTTAGGCTTCTGACTTCAGCCTGGCCCAGCCCTGGCAGTTGTGACAATCTGGTGAGTGAACTAGCATGGAAAACCTCTCTTTCTTTCTCTCTCTCACATGGAAAATCTCTCTGTGTAGCTCTCACTTCAAATAAATAAATAAATCTTTTTTAAAAAATAGAATGCAACTAAAACAAACTGAGAAGTAAACATAAAAATATAATAATGAGGATTTAAAACTTCCTGTCCTTGAGATGCAGAAGAACCACTCTTTACTATGAAAACTGACAAAAGAAAACAAGAAAGTCAGGATTATGACTAAGCATGTAGTAGAGCCAGAAAGAATATTTAACACATTACAACAAAATGCTATGTTTACTGTAGCAGATGAAGAACAGAATTTTTAGGATTCCTTCAAAGACTTTTATAATCTAAATAATTCAGTATAAGAAAGTATTTTTTTCCTACTGATTTTCTATATAAACCTAGCTTATACATGTTTATTCACTAAAATAGTGAAAATACCAAGGTATTGAGAAAGAACAGGTATTACTTACTCTTAAGGATACCACTTATTGGGCCGGCGCCGCGGCTCACTAGGTTAATCCTCCGCCTTGCGGCGCCGGCACACTGGGTTCTAGTCCCGGTCGGGGCGCCGGATTCTGTCCCGGTTGCCCCTCTTCCAGGCCAGCTCTCTGCTGTGGCCCGGGAAGGCAGTGGAGGATGGCCCAAGTCCTTGGGCCCTGTACCCCATGGGAGACCAGGAGAAGTACCTGGCTCCTGCCATCAGATCAGTGCGGTGCGCCAGCCGCGGCGGCCATTGGAGGGTGAACCAACGGCAAAAAGGAAGACCTTTCTCTCTGTCTCTCTCACTGTCCACTCTGCCTGTCAAAAAAAAAAAAAAAAAAAAAAAAAAAAAAACCAGGATACCACTTATGAAACACAGATGGAGTTAAAGAAACAAACAAAAAACAGTACAGATACAGATAGATTGGTTATACACACACCTTCTGGGAGGTATGAATTATAAAAATGTTTAGTGTAAGAAAATGAAAAGAATACTCAAATATGATCACCAGTTTGCCTCAAGTTGTGCAAAGTATAGAGAAACCATCTTCTGCAACAGCTTCCCAAAAATCTCTGGATTAGGATAGATATAAAAACTCAAGAGTGGGGCCGGCACTGTGGCACAACAGGTTAAAGCCCTGGCCTGCAGCACTGGCATCCCATACGGGCACCAGTCTGAGTCCCAGCTGTTCCACTTCTGATCCAGCTCCCTGCTAATGCACCTGCGAGAGCAGCAGAGGATGGCCCAAAGCCTTAGGTCCCTGCACCCATGTGGGGGACGTGGAAGAAGCTCCTGGCTGCTGGTCCTGGCTTTGGACAGCTCATCCCCAGCAGTTGAAGCCATTTCAGGACTGAGCCAGCGGATGGAAGACCTCTCTACCCATGTATCTACCTCTCTCTGTAACTCTTTCGAATAAATAAATTCAACAAAAAATCAGAGAACAGACTTATTAAAGATGAGCTAAATAATTAAGTAAAATTTTTATGAGACTGAAATTAGTAAGACCAGATTTGTGGGGACAGCACCGTGGCACAGGTTCATCTTCCACCTGTGGCGCCAGCATCCCATATGGGTGCCGGTTCTAGTCCCGGCAGCTCTTCTTCTAATCCAACTCTCTGCTGTGGCCTGGGATAGCAACAGAAGATGGCCCAAGTCCTTGCCCCTGCACCCATGTGGGAGACCAGGAAGAAGCACCTATCTCCTGGCTTCAGATTGGCGCAGCACCAGCCGTTGCAGCCATTTGAGGAGTAAACCCACGGTATAAAGACCTTTCTCTTTCTCTCTCCCTCTCACTGTAACTCTACCTCTAAAATAAATAAGTAAATAAATCTTTAAAAAAAAAAAAAAACACCAGATTTGAATAGTCACTGTGTACAATGATTCCCAAACTCTACTACAGAAAAATGGAATTTTATGATAGATGGAATAATGCTAAAAAAAAATTAATTATCTGTTCTAAATTTTAGAATGCCCTCAGAAGCAGCAATTTTCACTGAGAAGCTACTCCACTACCAATTTAGAAAGTTCAAGTAAGACTGTGTGTCAAGGTAAGCTAATCACAAGTCTCATCAAGCTAAGAAGATCAGAGATCCTCTATTCTAGTAATGTGAATTTTGAGGGAATCACACACATACACACACATTCTCTCTTAGGCACACTGCAAACAGAGAAAATGGTAGGAGCCACATTATTTGAATTTCAGTATCCTGAAAAACTTGTCCATTAATTCCTGCCACCTGATCTCCAGAGCTTCTATGGCTCCTGTCCCTTCTACCATTCGGTTTATCAATTTTATGAACTCCACATAATCTATTTTTCTTCTCAAAAATCCACTTAGTCAAAGACTCAGTTTTTGTTTGTAATCAAAGAATCCAAATTGACAGAAAATCCACTACCACCAAATTCTGCAGTAATAATAATGATACAGTAATGCTCTGAAGACCATGTCCCCTTCTGTGTGTCTCTGTCCCCTGAAGAAAGCAGGCTAAAAAAGGATTCAACAACAACTCTATGGGAGAAGTAAAACAGAAAATCTTCTAGTGTTTATAATCCAAATCCATGGCCAAGTCTCAAAGGTGCAACAAAGCAACGATTACAACATAATGGAGGTAACACTATATTGTACTAAGGGTTTGGGGACTGTATTGCTAAGGACACCATGAGTCACTGCTAACATATCCCCCAAAGTAACAGGAAAGTTGACTGCCTGGGCCTGAGACAACATAAAATGCTTTCTGAGCAAACACTGTGATGAACAGCCAAGACTGGATGGCCTACTATTTTACATTTATTTAAAATTTGTTTTAAAATTTTATTTAAGGTATGCGCATTTGGCCTAGCAGATGGGAGCTTCTCTGTCTCATCCCCCTCTCTGAAATAAATAAAATTCATTTTGAAATAAAAATGAATTTACTTGAAATGTTATTCCTTTATCAGAGATTTGTCTTTTGATGATGTTAAAAAAAAAAACACACACACACACACACACACACACACACACACACAACCTTCTTCCTAACAGACTGGTGCCAGAGACAGGAGAGAGTGACTCCTATATACTCCAGAGAAAGCTAAACCTTGTGCCAAGAAATTAAAATTTTATTAAATTTTTACAAAGTTTTTAATCAAAGTTCATGAGTAAAAACTCAAATTTAAAATATTTCTATGCATATATGAATGTTCAAGTCTAAACATTTAACATACAAGTACATTTAAAACCAATTATCTTCTCTAATCCCCAAATGTAGTACTTTTCAGCATCCCTTATTTAAATGAATGCCTACCCACCATCATCTGACCATACATCTCTAGCATTTTCTTCAAGGAAGGAAATGGGCTAGCACCCACATCCATCAATCCCAAAGACGTGGATCCTGAATGGAATTCATGCACTCTTCCTCATCTTACTACTTTAGTACAGCATTGTATGTTTTTTAATTACCTTGAAACCTTTATAATCAGTTTCTTAATTTGCTCCCTGAATTAATCAACAAAACACAAAGCTACGTATTTCATGCCACAGCTTCCCAATAATGATAAATACCAAAATCCCTCAAATTCCTGGACAGCTTTAAGGCCCACAAAGGATTCTCTTCCTTGCAAAGGCGAATCTCTACACCCAAACTTTTGATCTTGGTTATACCTTATAACTCATCATAAAATATTCTCTATCTGGGGGTAGTAATTATGGCACAGGTTAGGGCCACCCCTGCAGTACCAGCATCCCATATGGGCACCGGTTCAAGTCCCAGCTGCTCCTCTTCCAATCTAGCTCCCTGATAATAGCCTGGGAAAAGAAGCAGAAGACAGCTCAATTCCTTGTGCCCCTGCACCCATGTGGAAGATCTGGAGAGGCTTCTGGCTTTGGCCTGGCCTAACCCCAGCTGCTGTGGAAATTTGGGGAGTGAAGCAGCAGAAGGAAGTTTTTTTCTAACTCTCCACACTTGATCTTAGCCAAAAGGCCAAAAAGCGATTCTCTAACTCTTTCAAATAAATAAAATCTTTTTAAAAAAAAAGTGAACACCAATTAAAATATAATATGCTTGAGGAATAATGAATGGCAATTCAGCTCAATCAGAGTATCAACATGGACCAGCATTGCAGCACAACAGGTTAAGCTACTAACAGTGATGCCAGCATCCCATATAAGTGCTAGGGTGGAGTCCTGGGGGCTCCAATTCCTATCTAGCTCCCTGCTAATTCACCTGGGAAAGCAATGGAAGATGGCCGCAGTCATTGCGGGCCCCTGCACCCTTGTGAGGGACTCACATGGAGTTCCTGGACCCTGGCTGCAGTGGGAGCTACTGCGGCCACTGGAGGAGTCAATCAGTTGATGGAAGCACTCTTCTCTCAGCCTCTCTCTCTACCTCTCTATCTTCTCTTTAACTCTGCCTTCCAAATA
This sequence comes from Oryctolagus cuniculus, assembly GCF_964237555.1. Taxonomy (NCBI): domain Eukaryota; kingdom Metazoa; phylum Chordata; class Mammalia; order Lagomorpha; family Leporidae; genus Oryctolagus; species Oryctolagus cuniculus. The sequence continues at coordinate 9,913,906 of NC_091444.1, read as the reverse complement.
AATACATAAATCTTCAATACTCCACTTTTAGCAACAGGCAGATCAGCCAGACAGAACGTCAGCAAACAGCAGACTTAATCGACACTATAAACCAAATGGACCTAACAGATATCTACAGAACTTTTCATCCTACAGTTGCAGAATACACATTCTTCTCAGCAGTACGTGGAACTTTCTCTAGGACTGACCATATATTAGACCACAAAGCAAGTCTCAGCAAATTTAAAAAAAAAAATTGAAATTTGTTGATAGAAAGACACTAAAAATGCTTTTATACGTTTGTGCTTGAGTCTGCTGGTCAAACAAGCTACACCGTGTTAAGATATTTAAGATGTTTCCAAATTCATACATTCTTAACATTCATAGAAGGCACTTGACCTTCCAATAAATGTTCTCATAAACTGATATTCAACAGTTGAAATTGCTTGCTAAGTTTTCATTTGATAGTGTTATTGTCAGTAAGCAATCCGGGAAGTCTGACTTGTTCACTCATTTCTCTATTCTCTTCAAGATGGGAAACTGACTCTATACTGAAGGACTCTCCGGATGTACAGCTTGATTTCTGGATCTTATAAAAGGGATGGCTAAGCTCTCTGCTGTGGCCAGGGAGTGCAGTGGAGGATGGCCCAAGTGCTTGGGCCCTGCACCCCATGGGAGACCAGGAGAAGCACCTGGCTCCTGGCTTCAGATCAGCACGATGCACGGGCTGCAGCGCAGCGGCCATCGGAGGGTGAACCAATGGCAAAGGAAGACCTTTCTCTCTGTCTCTCTCTCTCACTGTCCACTCTGCCTGTTAACAAACAAACAAACAAACAAAAAAGGGATGGCTAACCTTTTCTGTAATAATAGCACAACAAAAATGAGAGCTTCAGTTACGATTTCATGGCTAGATGCACGTCACCATGGGCACAGTAAACAGGCAAAATCTCCCTTTCAGACAAAAAAAGGGAGAAAAAGCTTTAAAGTAAGGACATAATTTTCCTCATGGGCACTGTCTACCTCACAGAAAAACCACTATCAGAACATGCCTGTGACCACAGACTTCAAGTTTAGGCCACTAAAGATCAGAGATGGGATTTGAGCACACCCCTTGACTTGCATCCTCTGGTCTTCTTTAACAAAAACCAGGAGAGAAAGAAAGCTAGTCTCAGAGCAATATAAAGATTAGGTGGCAGACCAATTAATGGCTGCTTTTGCACAGTGATCTGTCATCAAGGAGACCCAACAGATCAGTCCACTGCAATGGTTTATACGGAAAGCCAGAGCTTCAGCAGAAGTCAGTTTATGAAGAGCCCTAGCAGCTCTGTCATCCAAGAGTTGGGTCACTGGAAACAGATCTGCCCTGGAGTGGAAGCACCTCAGGTCAGAGACACAGACCTGGCTATAAGCTCAAAAGCCCTTCTCTCGGCCCAGCTTCCAAAGTAACCACCGCTGCTGAGGGTACAGCCAAGTAGGTCAGCAACACTGCCTGCAGAACTGTAAGTTTCCTGTTTTTTTTTTTTTTTAATCTTTTATTTAATGAATATAAATTTCCAAAGTACGACTCATGTGTTACAATGGCTTCCCCCCCCATACCGTCCCTCCCACCCACAACCCTCCCCTTTCCCACTCCCTCTCCCCTTCCATTCACATCAAGATTCATTTTCGATTATCTTAATATACAGAAGATCAGCTTAGTATACCTTAAGTAAGGATTTCAACAGTTTGCTCCCACACAGAAACATAAAGTGAAAACTAATAGATGATTTTTTTTTAAAATGATGATGAAATCAGATCAGACCTATTGTCATGTTTAATCCCAGTGAGAGTCAAGTTGGGAATTGATAATTTCTTTTTTTTTTTTTTTTACAGAAGATCAGTTTAGTGTACATTAAGTAAAGATTTCAGTCGTTTGCACCCCCATAGAAACACAAAGTGAAATATACTGTTTGAGTACTCGTTATAGCATTAAGCCTCAGTGTACAGCACGTTAAGGACAGAGATCCTACATGAGGAGTAAGTGCACAGTGACTCCTGTTGTTGACTTTACCAATTGACACTCCTGTTTATGGCATCAGTAATCTCCCTATGCACCAGTTATGAGTTTCCAAGGCTATGGAAGCCCCTTGAGTTCTCCGACTCTTATCTTGTTTAGACACGGTCATAGTCAAAGTGGAGGTTCTCTCCTCCCTTCAGAGAAAGGCACCTCCCTCTTTGAATACCTGTTCTTTCCACTGGGATCTCACTCACAGAGATCTTTTTGCCAGAGTGTCTTGGCTTTCCATGCCTGAAATACTCTCATGGGCTTTTCAGCCAGATCCGAGTGCCTTTAGGGCTGATTCTGAGGCCAGAGTGCTATTTAGGACATCCGCCATTCTATGAGTCTGCTGAGTATCTCACTTCCCATGTTGGATCACTCTCCCCTTTATTTATTCTATCGGTTGGTGTTAGCAGATACTAGACTTGTTTATGTGCTCCCTTTGACTCTTAGTCCTTTCATTATGATCAATTGTGAACTGAAATTGATCACTTGGAGTAGTGAGATGGCATTGGTACATGCCACCTTGATGGGATTGAATTGGAATCCCCTGGTATGTTTCCAACTCTACCAATTGGGGCAAGTCAGCCTGAGCATGTCCCAAATTGTACATCTCTTCCCTCTCGTATCCCCACTCTTATGTTTAACAGGGATCACATTTCAGTTAATTTTCAACACTTAAGAATAACTGTGTGATAATTACAGAATTAAACCAGTCATATTAAGTAGAACAGACAAAAAAAAAAATACTATGAGGGATAATGTATTAAGTTGTCCATTAGCTGTCAGGGCTATGCTGATCAAGTCACCATTTCTCATAGTGTCCATTTCACTTCAGGAGGTTTCCTTTTTGGTGTTCAGTCAGTTGTCACCGATCAGGGAGAACATATGGTATTTGACCCTTTGGGACTGGCTTACTTCACTCAGCATGATGTGTTCCAGATTCCTCCATTTTGTTGCAAATGACTGGATTTCGTTGTTTCTTACTGCGGTATAGTACTCTAAAGAATACATATCCCATAATTTCTTTATCCAGTCTACCGCTGATGGGCATTTAGGTTGGTTCCAGGTCTTGGCTATTGTGAATTGTGCTGCAATAAACATTAGGGTGCAGACCGCTTTTTTGTTTGCCAATTTCATTTCCTTTGGGTAAATTCCAAGGAGTGGGATGGCTGGGTCGAACGGTAGGGTTATCTTCAGGTTTCTGAGGAATCTCCAGACTGACTTCCATAGTGGCTTGACCAGTTTGCATTCCCACCAACAGTGGGTTAGTGTCCCTTTTTCCCCACATCCTCGCCAGCATCTGTTGTTGGTAGATTTCTGAATGTGAGCCATTCTAACCGGGGTGAGGTGGAACCTCATTGTGGTTTTGATTTGCATTTCCCTGATTGCTAATGACCTTGAACATTTTTTCATGTGCCTGTTGGCCATTTGGATTTCCTCTTTTGAAAAATGTCTATTGAGGTCCTTGGCCCATCTCTTAAGTGGGTTGTTGGTTTTGTTTTTGTGGAGTTTCTTGATCTCTTTGTAGATTCTGGTTATTAACCCTTTATCTGTTGCATAGTTTGCAAATATTTTTTCCCATTCTGTCGGTTGTCTCTTCACTCTCCTGACTGTTTCTTTTGCAGTACAGAAACTTCTCAATTTGATGCAATCCCAATAGTTGATTTTGGCTTTGACTGTCTGTGCCTCCCGGGTCTTTTCCAGAAATTCTTTGCCTGTGCCAATATCTTGAAGGGTTTCTCCAATGTTCTCTAATAACTTAATGGTGTCAGGACGTAGATTTAGGTCTTTAATCCACGTTGAGTGGATTTTTGTGTAAGGTGTAAGGTAGGGGTCTTGCTTCATGCTTCTGCACGTGGAAATCCAGTTTTCCCAGCACCATTTATTGAATAGACTGTCCTTGCTCCAGGAATTAGTTTTAGATCCTTGATCAAATATAAGTTGGCTGTAGATGTTTGGGTTGATTTCTGGTGTTTCAATTCTGTTCCATTGGTCTATCCATCTGTTTCTGTACCAGTACCATACTGTTTTGATTACAACTGCCCTGTAGTATGTCCTGAAGTCTGGTATTGTGATGCCTCCGGCTTTGTTTTTGTTGTACAAGATTGCTTTAGCTATTCGAGGTCTCTTGTGCCTCCATATGAATTTCAGCATCATTTTTTCTAGATCTGCGAAGAATGTCTTTGGTATCTTGATTGGGATTGCATTGAATCTATAAATTGCTTTTGGGAGAATGGACATTTTGATGATATTGATTCTTCCAATCCATGAGCATGGAAGATTTTTCCATTTTTTGGTATCCTCTTCTATTTCTTTCTTTAAGGTTTTGTAGTTTTCATCGTAGAGATCTTTAACGTCCTTGGTTAAGTTTATTCCAAGGTATCTGATTGTTTTTGTAGCTATTGTGAATGGGATTGATCTTAGCAGCTCTTTCTCAGTCATGGCATTGCTTGTGTATACAAAGGCTGTTGATTTTTGTGCATTGATTTTATATCCTGCCACTTTGCCAAACTCCTCTATGAGTTCCAATAGTCTCTTAGTAGAGTTCTTTGGATCCTCTAAGTACAGAATCATATCGTCTGCAAAGAGGGATAGTTTGACTTCTTCCTTCTTGATTTGTATTCCTTTGATTTCTTTTTCTTGTCTGATGGCTCTGGCTAAAACTTCCAGAACTATGTTAAATAGCAGTGGTGAGAGTGGGCATCCCTGCCTGGTCCCAGATTTCAGTGGAAATGCTTCCAACTTTTCCCCATTCAATAGGATGCTGGCTGTGGGTTTTTTATAAATTGCTTTGATTATATTGAGGAATGTTCCTTCTATACCCAATTTGCTTAGAGTTTTCATCATGAAAGGGTGTTGAATTTTATCAAATGCTTTCTCTGCATCAATTGAGATAATCATATGGTTTTTCTTCTGCAGTCTGTTAATGTGGTGAATCACATTGATTGATTTGCGTATGTTGAACCATCCCTGCATACCAGGGATGAATCCCACTTGGTCTGGGTGGATGATTTTCCTGATGTGTTGTTGTATTCTATTGGCCAGAATTTTATTGAGGATTTTTGCGTCTATGTTCATCAGGGATATTGGTCTGTAATTTTCTTTCAGTGCTGCATCTTTCTCTGGCTTAGGGATTAAGGTGATGCTGGCTTCATAGAAAGAATTTGGGAGGATTCCCTCTTTTTCAATTGTTCTGAATAGTTTGAGAAGAAATGGGATTAGTTCTTCTTTAAATGTCTGGTAGAATTCAGCAGTGAATCCATCTGGTCCTGGGCTTTTCTTTGTTGGGAGGGCCTTTATTACTGTTTCAATTTCTGTTTCAGTTATGGGTCTATTTAGGTTTTCGATGTCTTCATGGTTCAATTTTGGTAGATTGCATGTGTCCAGGAATCTATCCATTTCTGATAGGTTTTCCTGTTTGCTGGCATACAGGTCCTTGTAGTAATTTCTGATGATTCTTTTTATTTCTGTGGTGTCTGTTGTTACGTTTCCTTTTTCATCTCTGATTTTATTGATTTGGGTCTTTTCTCTTCTTTTTTTAGTTAGTTGGGCCAATGGGGTGTCAATTTTGTTTATTTTTTCAAAAAACCAGCTTCTCGCTTGGCTGATTTTTTGTAATGTTTTTCTTGATTCAATCCTGTTAATTTCTTCTCTGGTTTTAATTATTTCTCTTCTCCTACTAGATTTGGGTCTGGTTTGCTGCAGTTTTTCTAGGTCCTTGAGGTGCGCTGAAAGCTCATTTATTTGGTACCTTTCCAATTTCTTGGTATAGGCACCTATTGCTATAAATTTGCCTCTCAATACTGCTTTTGCTGTATCCCATAAGTTTTGATATGTTGTGTTGTTGTCTTCATTTACTTCCAGAAAGTTTTTGATTTCTCTTTTGATTTCTTGAATGACCCAGTGTTCATTCAGGAGCATGTTGTTCAGTCTCCATGTGTTTGCATACTTTCTGGGGTTTCCTGAGTTGCTAATTTCCAACTTCATCCCGCTGTGGTCTGAGAAGCTGCATGGTATGATTCTAATTCTTTTAAATTTGCTGAGACTTGCTTTATGGCCTAGTATGTGGTCAATCCTAGAGAAGGTTCCATGCGCTGCTGAGAAGAATGTGAAGTCTGTAGATGTAGGGTTGAAAGTTCTGTAGATATCTGTTAGATCCATTTGGGCAATAGTGTCAATTAAATCTGCTGTTTCCTTGTTGATCTTCTGTCCGGATGATCTGTCTATTTCTGAGAGTGGAGTATTGAAGTCCCCCAGTACTATTGTATTGGAATCTAAATCTCCCTTTAAGTCCCTTAACATATCTTTTAAATAGACCGGTGCCCTGTAATTAGGTGCATATACATTTATAATAGTTACGTCTTCCTGTTGAATTGAACCCTTAATCATTATATAGTGTCCCTCTTTGTCTCTCTTAACAGTTTTTGTATTAAAGTTTATTTTGTCTGATATTAATATGGCTACACCTGCTTTTTTTTGGTTTCTGTTGGCATGGAATATCTTTTTCCAACCTTTCACTTTCAGTCTGCATGCCTCTTTGTTAGAGAGATGTGTTTCTTGTAGGCAACAAATAGTTGGGTTGTGTTCTGTGAGCCAGTCAGCTAAACGGTGTCTTTTAACTGAAGAATTCAGACCATTAATGTTCAATGTGACAATTGATACGTAGTGACTTTGCCCTGCCATTTTCCCGGAAATATTTTCTAGTATATGCTTTGAGCTTCCCATGCTCTTTTACTGGTAGGTGTTCTTCCTTTCCCTTCTTTCATATTGATGGTCGTGTTTCTGTGTTTCTGAGTGTAGCACATCTTTAAGTATCTTTTGCAGGGCCGGACGAGTGGCCACAAAGTCTTTCAATTTCTGTTTGCTATGAAAGGTCTTTATTTCACCTTCATTCACAAATGAGAGCTTGGCAGGATATAATATTCTGGGCTGGCAATTTTTCTCTCTTAGCACCTGTGCTATGTCTCGCCATTCCCTCCTAGCTTGTAGGGTTTCTGATGAGAAGTCAGCTGTGAGTCTGATTGGAGATCCTCTGAGAGTAATCTGACGTTTCTCTCTTGCACATTTTAGGATCTTTTCTTTATGTTTCACTGTGGTAAGTTTAATTACCACGTGTCGTGGTGAGGATCTCTTTTGGTCATGTTTATTGGGGGTTCTATGAGCTTCCTGTACTAGGATATCTCTGTCCTTCTCCAAACCTGGAAAGTTCTCTGCTAGTATCTCACTAAAAAGGCCTTCCAATCCTTTCTCTCTCTCCATGCCTTCAGGAACTCCTAGAACTCGAATGTTGGTTTTTTTAATAGTATCCTGTAGATTCCCAACAATATTTTTCAGGTTTCTAATTTCCTCTTCTTTTCTTTGGTTTGACTGTATGTTTTCCTGTGCTCTATCTTCTAAGTCCGATATTCTCTCTTCTGCTTGACCCATTCTGTTTTTAAGGCTTTCTAATGTGTTTGTCATTTGATCTATTGAGCTCTTCATTTCATTTTGATTTCTCTTCACTATAACACTTTCCTGTTCTACTAGTTTCTGAGTTTCATTTTGACTCTTCCTTAAAATTTCGTTTTCACGAGAGAGATTTTCAATCTTGTCCATTAAGGATTTCTGTAGTTCAAGGATTTGCTTTTGAAAACTTCTAAATGTTCTTATCATAAATTTTTTGAAATCCGTATCTTGCATTTCTTCTATCTCATCATCTTCATACTCTTGGCTTGGGGTGTTTTGCTTATTTGGAGGCATCATAGTGTCATCGTTGATCTTGCTCCCTCTATTTCTGTGTTTGTTACTCGGCATAGTTAATTCTTCTTGCGTCACTGTGCGTTTTTTTTTTTTTCCTTTTTTTTTTTTTTATACTGTGTCCGTGTTAAGTGGACTGCCTGCTGTTGGAGGAGCCTTGGAGGCTTGAGATGGGTGCGGCCTGAGCGCTCTGCCTGGTTCTTCCAGGTTAAGGGTGTGCAAAGGTGACACCCTCAGGTTATGTGTGGTAAATCTCTCTCTTTTTATTTATTTATTTATTTTATTTATTCAGGGGGTAAGTAACACCGCAGGGCATGGCTGTGCAGAATTGATGGTAGTTAGCTTCCAGTCTTTGGCTCCTCTGGACTCCCACTGGGTTGCCTAGGCTACTGAATTGTAGTGACTCAGTTCCTTAGCTCTCCCCCATTGATATGTAAATCCAGAGAGCAGGCCTGCTCTTTGTCTCTTGGGAATTCTTCTAGCCTCACAGCCTTGTAACCTTTGCAAGGTTAGGGGGAAGAGAAACCCCGAAGCTTTTTTTTTCCTTCTTTCCGGTAGTGAGTTTGCTGCACTTTCTGGCCCCCCTCTAGATTCTGACCCCCGTTTCCCCACCAATGTCTCGGGTTATTGAGCTCACCTCCCCTTCCAGCGCCGATGTGTGGACTCGGAGCCCTGAGCGTCCCAAGTCTCCCCGCTGTTGTCTGTGTGGCATGCACTCCCCTTGGAGCACTGGGGCTTCTGAGGCTCGGTCCCGCGACTTGGCTTCCGCGCGGTGGGCGACCTTGTTCTCCCAGTAGGTCCTCTGATTCACGATTCCCGTGCAATTTTTTCCTGGTTCTTTTTTCTGCGGCTACTGTAACTCCCCTTTTATTAAACTAAATTTTCCCGGACTATCGGTGCGCGCCCTCACTATTCCGCCATCTTGGCTCCGCCCCCCTCTAATTTACTTTAAACTGTTTGCTTTTTGTAGTCAGAGCTTTATAACAGCCAACAAAGAGCAGGGCCCTGATTGAAGACAAATGGATCAGACAATCAAGGGTGGAGAGAGACCAGTGTTTAAACAAGGAGAAAGGGCACGGATATCTTCATGTTGTAAAGGCCAAATCATCAGACATCAACGACTGGTCCACCTCCTAGTGGTCAGTGGTAAGATCTTTGACTCCTCGTGTTTCCATCTAGCGATTGCTTCTGGTGCTCATTTATTTCTTAGCATGTGTTAGCACATACCACCAGATGCCAGGAGTTTTACAATGCCCAGGGCCCAAGTCACAGCGGAGCTCGGAGCTCGGCTCCTTCCTCTAAGCGAAGTCTAAGGTCACCGTAGGAACTGTGCCCTACCGTGGCTTTCTTTAAGCAGCACCCTCTCCACCCACCACTTCTCTCCGGGCCTCCCTGTGGTTTTCTAAGTTTCCTGTTAAAGATGCCACCTGCCTTCACCTGGCCAGCTCTCCTCCCAGGCCTGCTGGGTAATGGAAGTCCACAGGATGCCTTTCCAAGGAGGTTCACACCTCCTTTAGGATGTACTCCATATAAAGAGAGAGATCGGTCTGGGCCTCATAACTGGCAAGGCCTTAAAGACCACCAGATTATTATCAGGCCCCTTCTGTAGTTTCTATTGGCCTCTTAATCGGAAAACTTATTTCTGCCTTAGCATCTTTCTTAGGTTCTCTAATAATGACTCTGTCCTTTGTTCTAAACCCTGTCCAGCCTACTTGGGGCCTCATTCCTTTGTAATGATAGCCTCTACTCTAACATCAATGGCTCTACTCCCTAAATCATACTATGTATCTTATCGGACCACAAGGGAATTTCTAACTGTAAAGTTGTATGGTTCTGCATACATTCCTACAGACTTACTTTTAAGGGTACAGTTTAAAAATTTGTCATGGAACTCCAAATCCCATTAAACTTGGTGGTAAAAATGCCATCTTAATTGTTAAAGTGATTGTGTTAAGGTGAACACATAGATAGTGATCATATAAATAGGGTCAAGTCCCTGGTAATAACAGATAGAATTAAAAAGGAGAGAATGACCAACATGGGAAGCAGTCCACACAGAAGAATCACAGAATGACAATCACTTGAAGTAACACTTTGACCTCAGAATCAGCCCTTAAGACTTTCTGGTCTGGCTAAAAAGACTATGAGAACATTTCAGGTAGGGAAAGCCAAGACACTGTGGCAAAAAATGTTCTATGTGACGGATTTCTGTGAGTGAGACACCAATGGAAAGAAGTGGTCTTCAAAGAAAGATTTACTGAGGCTGGCACTGTGGCATAGCAGGTAAAGCCGCCACGTGTAGTGCCGACATCCCATATGGGCATCAGTTTGAGCCCTGGCTGCTCACTTCTGATCCAGCTCTCTGCTATGGCCTAGGAAAGCAGTAAAAGATGGCTCAAGTCCTTGGACCTCTGCCTTCACATGGGAGACCCAGAAGAGCTCCTGGCTCCTGATTGGCGCAGCTCCTATCGCTGTTGCGGTCAATTAGGGAGTGAACCAGTGGGTGGAAGACCTCTCTCCATCTCTCTTTCTCCTTCTCTATCTCTCTGTGTAACTCTGGCTTTCAAGTAAATAAATAAATCTTAAAAAAAAAAAAAATAAGGATGTACCTTTCTCTAAAGGGAAGAGAGAATTTCTATTTCGCTTATGGCCTCGTCCAAAATACTAACCAGTTTGTGGACTCAAAAGGCTTCCATAGCCTAGAAGCTCATTTCAAGAGCCTCGGGTGGTCATTGATATCATACATAAGAGTGTTAATTGTTAAATTAACAACAGGAGTCACAGTGCACTAACTCCCCCTATGAGACCTCCATCCTCAATGAATTGGACTGAGAATTAACTGTAAAATCAGTTCTCAAACTGTGTGTGTGTACAAATTGTTGAAATCTTTACTTAGTATACAGTTGGTCTTTTGTAAAAAAGTTACTTGAAAATCAATCTTAATGTAGTATGGGACAGGGAAGGGGAGAGGGAGGAGGAGGAGGGATGGGATTGTGGGTGGGAGGGCTGATATGGTGGGAAGTATAACTATATTCCTAAAGTTGTACTTATGAAATTTGTATTCCTTATAAAAATAATTTTAAAAAATATAAAAAATATTTTAAAAAATAATCTCACTCTGAGTTTAAAACAATTTTCATTTTATATGAAAACAAACTGTTTAAAAATATCAATGGACTGGCATTGTAGCGTAGTGGGTAAAGCCACCACCTGCAGTGCCAGCACCCCATATGAGTGCCAGTTCAAATCCCAGCTGATCCACTTCTGATATAGCTCTCTGCTATGGCCTGGGAAGGCAACAGAGGATAGCCCAAGTCCTTGAGCCCCCTGCACCTGTGTGGGAAACCTGGAGGAGACTCCTGGCTTCAGATCAGCACAGCTCCCGCCATTGTGGCCACAAAGGGAGTGAACCAGTGGATAGAAGACCTCTCTCTCTGCCTCTCTGTAACTCTGCATTTCAAATAAATAAATCAATCAATAAATAAAAACATTAAACTATAAAGCTTTCTCTACAGTGAGGGAAAACAGCAGTAATACAGATATATATATCTTTCTGGAATCCTTTCCATAACTTCGTGATGTGATCGCTGGATACTGAAGGTGTGGCCAAGATGATGCCTGGTAACCTGGGGCCCACACACTGAGGTCATGATGGTTGCATTTACAGAGAGAGAAGACTGGTGCACTAGGAACAATGTGGTAAAGAGTCACGAAGCAATGTAAAAAAGGACTGTCAAGTTGCACTGAGGAGCCTATATATTACAATAAACATATAATAATAATACATTCCATTTACCAATCTATACATATAGGAAAGTATGGAAAGAAACTAAAAATATTACTCATAATATGTGTTTAACAGTCATTTGACAAATACTTTTCAAGCAACATCTACATTCCAAGTGCTTTGTTTTCAACATTGGAGGCATAGCAAAAGGCAACAAAAACATGATTTCTATCTTCGGATTCTTATGTTCGAAAAAAGAAAAAACAAAACCAGTTTACTACAAGAAAAAAGGTCCCTGGGAAGAATGTGCCAGGCAGGGGTCAAAATTGCAGCATGGTGGGTTAAGCTGACATCTGTGACATCGGCAACCCAGTTGCTCCACATGAAATTCAGCTCCCTGCTAACGGCCTGAGAAAAGCAGTGGAAGATGGCCCTTTGGCCCCTATCACCCCTAATGGAGACTAGGATGAAGGTCCTGGCTTCGGCCTGGCCCAACACTGGCCATTGCAGCCACCTAGGAATAAACCAGAAGATGGAAGATATCTCTCTCTCTCTCTCTCCTTCTCCCCCTCCCTCCCTCCCTCTCTGTAACTCTTTCAAATAAATAAATCTTAAAAAAAAAAAAAAAATCCCAGGCAACTAAAGTACAGACAAACCTCAGAAGAGGTGAGAAACAGCCTTACAAGTTATTGAAAAACTGAGTAAATGCCAGTGAGAAACACAGCCAAGAACTTTCTTCATGCGCAAGCTCACAGAATTCAGAATCTTTAATTTTTATGGCAAATTAATCCTTAATCTTTATGGCTGATTTTCATCAACCTTTAAGTGAAAAGAACTCTTCCTTCATAAACATAAGCAACAGTTTTCTACTAGCAACAGTTGTGACTTTGTCACCAAAAGAAATTGGGTATTTTTGTGTCATATTACAACTGCTACAGAAATATTACCTGTGGGGCCAGCACTGTGGTGTAGCAGGTAAAGACTCCGCTTGCAGTGCCTGCATCCCACATGGGCACCAGTTCAAGTCCTGGCTGCTCCACTTCCAATCCAGCTCACTGCTATGGCCTGGGAAATCAGCAGAAGATGGCCCAAGTCCTTGGGCCCCTGAACCCACACAGGAGACCTGGAAACTCCTGGCTCCTGGCTTTGGATTGGTACAGCTTTGTCTGTTGCAGCTGTCTGAGGAGTGAACCAACAGATGGAAGACCTCTCTATCTCTCTGCCTCTGCCTCTCTGTAACTCTCGTTCAAATAAATAAATAAATCATTAAAAACATTAAATATATCTATTAAAAAGAAATATGACCTATGCTTCTAATACCTTAAATGCTGGCACTAACTTAATTTGCTGCTAGATTTTCTCATGTAATGCATTAGGAAAGAAGCACAAATCACCATGTAATGAATTTGTATTTTTATGTATGCTGATAATTTTACTTCAATATAACTGGTTTCCAATTACTCAATACATTTTATTTTACGCATTACAAACTATATTCAGAGAGAATTCAAAGGATTCCCAGTTTGCCAAATGTGTCCAAAGCACAAAACAAATGGCAAACATCTTAATCTACAGAGAGGGGCTGATGCTATGGCATAGTAGGTGGGGCCACCACCTGCTATGCCAGCATCCCACATGGGCGTCAGTTCAAGTCCTTGCTGCTCCACTTCCAATCCAGCTCTCTGCTATGCCCTGGGAAGGCAGTGGAAGATGGCCCAAGTCCTTGGGCTCCTGCATCTATGTGGGAGACATGGAAGAAGCTCCAGACTCCTGGTTTCAGATCAGCTCAGCTCCAGCTGCTACGGCCATTTGGGGAGTGAATAAGCAGATGGAAGACCTTTCTCTCTGCCTCTGCCTCTGCCTCTCTGCCTTTCAAATAAATAAATAAATAAATAAGTAAGTCTTTTTTTTTTTTTTTTAAGAGAGTTATGATTCCTATCAACTAAATCCAACTTGTGGCACTTGCTTGGTTCCAACTTTCAACAGATAAACTACAATCAGATATTTTTGAGAGAAGTGAAACTAGAAAAGGAACTGGGTAACAGATGATACCAACAATTTAGGTTTATTAAATGTCTTATTAAAATACTTGAACATTCTTATGGACATTATTTTGCAACATGTCATAATGGTACTGTGGCTATGTACACAGAAAAGCCGACATGTTTTAGAGATACGAAGTATGCAGGAACAGAATGACCATGTGGCGATCTAGCTTTAAATTATCTTAAGGAGGGGGCCAGCATTGCGTCGTAGCAGGTAAAGTCAATACCAGCATCCCACACAGGAAACAGTTTGTGTCCTGGCCATTCCACCTCTGATCCACCTCCATGCTAATGGCCTGGGACAGGCAGCAGAAGGTGGTGCAAGGACTTGGGCCTCTGCCACTCATGTGCGAGACCCAGGTTAAGCTCCTGGCTCGGGTCTTGGCCTGACCCAAGTGCTACCCGTTGCAACCATTTAGGGAGTGAAGCAGCAGATGTAAGATACCTGTCTTTCCTCTCTCTCTGACTTTCAAAATAAATAAATCTTAAAAAAAATATTTTAGGGCCGGTGCCATGGCTCACTAGGTTAATCCTCCGCCTTGCGGCGCCGGCACACCGGGTTCTAGTCCCGGTCGGGGCACCGGATTCTGTCCCGGTTGCCCCTCTTCCAGGCCAGCTCTCTGCTGTGGCCAGGGAGTGCAGTGGAGGATGGCCCAAGTGCTTGGGCCCTGCACCCCATGGGAGACCAGGAGAAGCACCTGGCTCCTGCCATCGGATCAGCGCAGTGCGCTGGCCGCAGCGCGCCGGCCATGGTGGCCATTGGAGGGTGAACCAACGGCAAAGGAAGACCTTTCTCTCTGTCTCTCTCTCTCTCATTGTCCACTCTGCCTGTCCAAAAAAAAAAAAAAAAAAATTTTAGGGAAAAAGAAAGAGGTGGAAAAGATGAATAAGAAAAGCCTAAAAAATGCTAACTACATAACCTGTGTGATGGGGCAGATGGAAGACCATGTGCTGTTTTCCCTAATCATATTTATGTTTGAAGTATTTCACAATTTAAGAAATTAAGAAAACAAAGAAGGATCCCCTTGGTAGCTGCTTCACAAAAAGAAGTCCCAGGATTAGGGGTGTTGATTATAAAGAGGTGAAACTACCTGTCAGACAGCAAATTAAGACAAGCATTCCACTTTCTCTAGTCTGATATCCTAGGTCAGGTCATTTGACTGGATGAGGGTGCAAGCACTGTTTTTGTTTTTGTTTTTGTTTTTTTGACAGGCAGAGTTAAACAGTGAGAGAGAGAGACAGAGAGACAAAGACAGAGAGAAAGGTCTTCCTTTTTCCATTGGTTCACTCCCCAAGTGGCCACTACCGCCGGCACGTTGCGGCCGGCACACCCCACCAATCCGAAGCCAGGAGCTAGGTGCTTCCTCCTGGTCTCCCATGTGGGTGCAGGGACCAAGCACCTGGGCCATCCTCCATTGCCTTCCTGGGCCACAGCAGAGAGCTGGACTGGAAGAGGTGCAACCAGGACAGAACCAGTGCCCCAACCGGGACTAGAACCCAGGGTGCCAGAGCCTCAGGTGGAGGATTAGCCTAGTGAGCCTCGGCGCTGGCCAAGCATTGATTTTTTTTTAACAAATTATTTTATTTATTTGAAAAACAGAGTTACAGAGAGAGGTAGAGAGAGACAAAGAGGTCTTCCATCTACTGGTTCACTCTCCAAATGGCCTCATGGCCAGCACTGGGCCAGCCCAAGGCCAAGAGCTGAGCCAATCCAAAGCCAGGAGCTCCATTTGGTTCTCCCATGTGGGTGCAGGGGCCTAAGGGCTTAAGCCAGCTTCTACTGCTTTCCCAGGCGCATTAGCAGGCAGCTGGATTGGAAGTGCAGTAGCCAGGACTTGAACCGGGTGCCCATATGGGATGCTGGTGCTGTAGGCAGGGGCTTTAACCTGCTGCACCACAGCACCAGCTCTATAAATTTTTTTTTTTTTTTTAAGATTTATTTTTTGAAAGGCAGAGTTGAGAGAGAGAGAAGGAGAGATATCTTTTATCCACTGGTTTACTCCTCAAATGTCCACAAGGGCCTGAGCTGTGCCTGTCTAAAGCCAGGAGCCAGGAGCCTTTTCTCGGTTTCCCATATGGGCGCAGGGGCCCAAGGACTTGGGCCATCCTCTGCTGCTTTCCCAGGCACATTAGCAGGGAGCTGGATCTGAAGTGAGGCAGCTGGGCTCAACCCAGCACGGATGTGGGATGCCAGCGCTGCAGACAGCAGCTTTATCCGCTGGGCTACATTAAGGACTTCCCTCTTTTCTCCCCCAGTACATTCAGGGAAGACAGCAGAAATCACTGAAACTGCTATTGTGTTATCCATATCTTGTGAGGATGTGCTCTAAAGGTATTCATTTCAAAGGAGAAAAATATTCTATTTCTCATGGTATTAGCTGTCTGGGTCTCAACAAATCAGTCTTTGATCATGCTAGTACATCTTAGCATTCGAAATACTAATGGGTGAGGGAAAAGTAATCTTATTGTACACTTAAGTACCAAATGTTGATTGAGTTTAGGCTGCATAGTTAGTAAGTACTGACAATGCAGAACCCTAGATAATAGTGAGGAGGGAAGCCAGGTTGCTGTAAACACGCACAAAGGATGCAGTGCCAGGTCACAGCAATCTTCAAAAACAATTGGTAGAAAGTAGCAATTTTGGGTGTGAGGCTGTACTTAGATCTCTAGGCCACATGCGATGGTTTCCCCAGGTTGTCAAAAATGTCTGCAACTAAAAAGAAACCCTATTCATTTGTACAACTAAGGTGGGCTGTGCACCTCTCAGGTTTCGGTATATATGGGTAAAAACATAGTTTTTACTACAATAGTTTCCAGGGGAACTGCAGGCAGGGCTCAAAATTCAATAAATCTATAAGAGGCTAGTTTTTAATATGATAATTGTGTATGGCACACAAATGTTGTTATACATATCCAAATGGCCCCTGGTGCAAAAAAAAAAAAAGTTCCCTGTCGCTGCTAGAGCCTGCTAGGCCTCTCCCCTCCCCACGCCTTCTACACCACCCTGCTCTCCTGCTTGCCGCTGACCTGCAGACTCTTCCCAGTCTGGCTAAGAAGCAAACAAGGAAACTTCCTATTTTGTTCTGGAGATACACCATCCCCAATCAGGAGGGGGGAGGTCTTAGCAAAAGATTATATATGCTTCCACTGTTGCGAGAAAAAATTCTTAAAGTACCAAAAACCAATTCTATTTGAATTTCAACAATGAAAAATTCTTGTATAAAATATTCACAAATGTTTTTCCTTCAGCATTAAGAAATACATCTTATAGCTTTCTAAATGTTTTTAGTATAACATTAAAATTCACCATTAACAACTTTCATTCAGTATTCATATTTCTTTAAATATACAGGATAACAACCTCTAGCACACAGGCAGCAGCCATTATGCAATTTCTATCACTCTTAACAAATGCAATGCTAAATGTTAATTAGCATTTTTTTCCTTAAAGCACGTATGTTTTTAAATAGCATCTTCCGTGGCTGGCCCTATGGCACAGCAGGTAAAGCCGCTGCCTGCAGTGTCAGCATCCTATATGGGCGCAGGTTTGAGACCCAGCTAATCCATTTCTGATCCACCTCCCTGGGAAAACAGTGGAAGATGGCCCAAGTGCTTGGGACACTGCACCTGCGTGGGAGACCCAGAAGAAGCTCCTGGCCCCTGGCTTCGAATCAGTCCAGCTCTAGCCGTTGCAGCCATTTGGGGAGTGAACCAGCAGAAGGAACATCTCTCTCTATCTCTCTTTCTCTCTCTCTCTGCCTCTCTGTAACTCTGCCTTTCAAATAAATAAATAAATCGATTTAAATAGCATTCTTCCTAAAAATTCATCTAAATCTCAACTTCTAAGGGCATAAAATTCAACAACTATTCATCACTTGAATTAGGAGACATTTAAGTTATATGAAACTCGAATTCCAGGATCCATAAGGAGAGTTCCATTACAATGTACCCACACTCATCCACTTATCTATTGTTGCCTTGCTGCTACAGCAGAGTCAGGTATCTGCAACAGAAAATGTTCCTTCTCAAGATGTGCCACAATACTCACACACTACACATCCCAAGAAGCCCCTCACATCACCACCCCTGCTACTCTCCCAACAGCACATATCACAAGCATTTTGTCTGTCCTCCACGTTTATCACTGAATTCCCCAGGCCCTAAAAGAATGTTTGGCATACAGCAAGCACACAATACTTGAATAACTGCAAAACACAGAATTTTGTGTGCCATACATTTTGTCATGCAACAATGTTTGGATTTTACTTTTTTATTACAAGTGCATACCCATCACATCAACATGACAAGTGCAGTGTGTTAAGGCATAGTGAAATGTAGATTGTTACTGAATTAGAAGACACAGCACAGCTTACTGCCTAGTGATACTTACAACTGTTAAAATAAAACAGAAAAATGAGAAAACATAAAACGGAGTATCTCAATAGAATTCCTTTATAAAAATTAAAACTGGGCTGCAAAGCAAATTTCTGAGAAGTCCATTTGTGATCCAAGTAAGGAAAATATTTCACCATGGTGAGTTAACTAAATTCTACAGTCAAAAAGAAAAAAAAAGCATCCAATGAATACAAACTTGGGGGCTTCCGGGCTCCTATTGTGTTACAGCAGGTTAAGCCACTGCTTGCGATGCCAGCATCCCACATTGAACCAATAGTTCAAGTCCAGGCTACTGTGCTTTCAATCCAGCTCCCTATTAATGCACCTGGGAAGTGCCTGGATCCCTCCCAGCCCTGGTTGCAATGGACATCTGGGAAGTGAACCAGTGGATGGAAGACCTCCCTCTCTCCCTGTCTTTCCCTGTCACGTTGGCTGTTCCAATAAATAAATATTCAAAAAGAAGAAAGAAACAAAAGTAAACAATCTTGTTTAAGTCTATCAGCTCTTCCACAAAACTGCTGCTTGAAGAGCTGACACCAGGTACAACATCAACAGTTAATCAAAACTCAAGTCAAAAAATTGTATGGTTTTCTTTGCTCTTGAGGAGTTGACAGTCATTACCAACACTATTCAGTCACTGGAGGAGCCAACGCCATCTGAAGTGACTGAAGAATCAGAATCTAACTGCAGTCTACATGGAACCACCAGAGGAAACAGTAATTCCAAAAATTTTCAGAAAAAATGAATAAAATACAACGTGAGTTGGAATCACTTAAGATGTGTTGCTACAAATGATGCAAATATGATCATGTGAGGAGGAGAAAAGAGCTTGGATAAACAAATTTATCATGCTAATAAAAATGCCATGCACTTAAAGTCTATGGTTATTGATCAACAGGCATTTTGCAAAGAATATTTATTTACCATGTGCTGCTGAGCCAATAATCAGCAGTGAACTTCACTTGCCCTCACAGATTTAAACATCATCAGTTTCCGTAAATTTTTGTCGGAAATAATCATCATGTGTCCAGCTACACAGTATTCCAGTGGTTTATCATGAGTTAAGTTCCATTACGATTTTTTTCAGCTCTGGGCTGAGACTAAAATTTTTCTGAACAAGGAAATCCAGCCTCAGCCACAATTACCAAACAATGAATAACTCTGAAAATTAGATTTTGCTACAGATTTGATAATTGGCTTTTAATGAAGTCAACTTAAGCTAGAAGACAAAACAGTAATTATATTAAGAGTTCATAATGTCATTTCCATGACAACTAAGGTTTTTTAAATTATAAGTAACCTCCAGCCACTCTATGCATTTCCCAGGCAGTCAAAAATTAAAACCAGAAATGAGAATTTCATTCTCACCCAAATCTGTAGCAGATATATTTTCCATATTCCAACTAGAGTTCAGGCTATATTCTTCAGACTTCAATACAAATGTAGGGGCTGGCATTGTGGACTATCAGATAAAGTCACAACCTGTGAAGCGGGCATCCATAAGGGTGCCAGTTCATCATCCCTGCTACTCCACTTCCAATCTAGTTCCCTGCTAAATTCCCTGGGAAAAGCAGAGGAAGTACATGGGGCCCTGCCACCCATATGGGAGCCCAGATGAAGCTCCTGGCTTCCACCTGGTCCAGCCTTGGCCATTGCGATCATCTGGGGTATGAACCAGTGAGATGTCTCGGTCTGTCTGTGTGTGTGTGTCTCTCTCTCTCTCTAACTCTGCACAAATAAATTTTTTAGAAGTTTCCTGATTTCAAAATTCATCTAATTCATCTAATTCATCTAATGATCCAAGTAGAGAACTTCCAAATAACCTTTGAAGTATAATGACATATTAGAAATCAAGTATCAAGAAAAATTTCTAGAACTCTAAAAATGCCTTCCACGTGGTGATTAATGCTCAATTAATATCATATACTCATGGACTGATAACAATATTTAGCAGTACCTGTCTATCTGAAAAGATACTTTTTAAAAATGAAATACATATAAACTTCATTACTGATCGGTATTAACAAATTTATGTTTGCAATCAATTTTAGTGATATGGAGCACTAACTCTGAACACTAATTAAATGCCAATGCCCCTTCTAAAAATAAATATCATTCTTCTCATTATAAAAATCTGTAGCATTGCTTTGCTAATGAAATATTATATTTGTCATTAGAAATTTATGGAAATCTGATTTACTTCTTTTTGCTTAAGTATCTAGATAATTTCTCTGATTCTGTCTACTAGACTGCAAGACTAAATATTTACTATCTGGCCCTTTACAAAAAATTCTCGCCAGGGCCAATGCCGTGGCATAATGGGTAGTCACAGCCTGCAGCACCAGCAACCCATATGGGCACCAGTTCGAGTCCTGGCTGCTCCACTTCTGATCCAGTTCCCTGCTAATGTGCCTGGGAAAGCAGCAGAGGGATGGCATAAGTGCTTAGGCCCCTGCACTCATGTGGGAGACCTGGAAGAGGCTCCTATCTCCTGACTTTGGACAGGCCCAACTCAGGTCACTGCAGCTATTTGGGGAGTGAACCAGCAGATAGAAATTTTGGGGAGTGAATCAGTGGATGAAGTCAGTCTGTGTGTGTGTGTGTCTGTGTCTCTCTCTCCCTCTCCCTCTCCCTCTCTCCTCCTTCTCTCTGTGTAACCCTTTCACATAAATAAATAAATCTTTAAAAAAAATGCTCATCATTCAATCTAAATCAATACACTTAAATCTTTTAAATCACTGTAGATGAGAAAATGTAAGGCAATGGTGAAAATACACAAACCATGCAAATTCCTGCTGATTAATTTTCTGTTCATATTTGATTCATTACTGCATTCTCATTTAAAGAAATTTCGCAGTAAAGTTTCCAGCAGTTCAGCATAGATAATAAACACTAAGTGGTTTTGGAAATTAGTTTTTACCACAGACTTGGCAGTTATTTCATAATGAATTCAACCTAAGATTACAAGGTAAAATAGAGCTTAGATGTAAAAATACTGTGGTAAAAAAAGGGCTTGCTTCTTTTTATGGGAAAATATCAAAAGTCAATTATCACATAAATAACAGCTCAAATAAGGGTAGGCTATTCACTATATACCATATACAAATATTAATAAGCTTAGTTTAAATGTACCAGTGGAGACTTCAACCACATTTTTAATAGTATTACTTATCAGGTATGGGATGGGGAGGAGGAAGGAGAAAGAGGTGAGAGAGACAGACTGAAATGGACCGGGGCTGGAGGAGGTGGTGATTTCTTGAGAAAGATCTGTTTTCCTTCCAGTTATTGAAAATGGTTGTTTCATATCACAAAACAAGTTTTATACAGGTGTAACTGAGTGAAGTGTGACTAAAAACTTTCTATAAAATCTATCAAGTATTCTTAAATAAGGCTCCTATTTTGCAATCATACTTTGTGTATCTTTTTCTTTTTAAAGATTTTTTTTTTTTATTTTTGTATTTGAGAGGTAGTGTTACAGATAGTGAGAGGGAGAGACAGAGAGAAAGGTCTTCCATCCACTGGTTCAATCCCCAAATGGCAACAACAGTGGGAGCTGAGGCAATCCAAAGACAGGAGCTTCTTCCAGGTCTCCCATGTGGGTACAAGAGCCCAAGCACTTAGGCAATACTCTACTGCCTTCCTAGGCCTTAGCAGAGAGCTGGATTGGAAGAGGAGCAGCCAGGACTAGAACCGGCACCCCTTTGGGATGCCAGTGCCACAGGCAGAGGATTAACCTACTGTACCACAGCACTGGTCCCTACCTATTTTTACATCTTTCAAGTAAGTGTATCAAGGCAGAATTTTTTTTTAACGCTGCCCTCTTGAAACTACATAAAATGTTCATCCCAACACTACTTATACATAAAGACTTCCACAGTGGTACTCATATTATTTTTTCTCTATTAACTCTGTTTTATGTTGTGCTTATCTGATTACACTCTAAGCATTTACATATAAAGCTAAACAAAACCTCAAACTGTAGTGTCTTCGTAGTACTGAAACTACTCGATTACAAAGACGCAGGCATCTGGTCTAGTGGTGAAGCCACCAGTCAGTACACCCACGTCCCACAGTATAGTACTTGAGTAATTTCCCAGCTCTGGCTCTGGCCCTGACTCCTGACTCCAGTTTCCTGAAAATGCAGATCCTAGGAAGGCAGCCATGATGGCTCAAGTAGTAGGGTCCCTGTCAGCTACATGGGAGACGTGCAGAGTGTTCTGGCTCCCACTTTCAGACCCCGGCTGCTGCAAGCATTTAGAGAGTGAACCACTAGATGAAAGCATGTTCTCACTCCCCATGGCAAATCCACACCCCCATGAGTGTGTTTCTTAAACATTTTTTTTAATTACTGAATTAACTGTATGGCAGTATTTAAGTAACTTCATTCATTTCATTATCAGCCTCTGGTAAATGAAAGGTAGAGATAAGAAATTTCCAAAATTCCATAAGTAATCCTTTTAAATAAACAAAACTAAACAGGATATATCCTAGGCCTACAACTCATACCTAACGAAAGGTCACTCTATCTGTCCTACCCTCTCTAGGACTAAATGAGATTCTTTGTATTACTACATCAAGAAATTTAAATTCAAAAGAACTAGTTTCCTCGCCAACACTTTTTAATAAATCAAATATAACAGAATGAGATGTTTGTCCTAAAGTTGAACAAATAAAAGCTTAAAAATAGACATTTAAAATAAATGTGGGAACTGTCACTCACAGAGGAACATGAGAAGCAGGAAAGACAAGAAGAACAACACTAAAAGAAACATCCATCAAGCAAAAGACCTGGAAAAGAAACCAAAACTTAGAATTACAGATCAGTGAGGCTTGGCAAGATGGAGGAGGGGAATGGGAAGGGATGACTAATCAATCCAACAAATACTAGGGCAACTAAAGAAATAATATCTGGGTACAAAAATTACAGAAAAGACTGAAAATCTACAGATTCAAATCTGTTTACAAAGTTCAATAAACTGATACAGCAAACTAAAAGCTCAGCCAACAACAATCAACAAAGTATCACTAAGGACGTTTCTAACCATGCAAATACAGCACCCTGCTAAAAACACTAGGGTTTTTTCAAATGAACAAATTGGTTCAAATTATCTTTCACGAAATTAAGGATATTAAAGGTTAACTTATGTTCTTCAAAGTAACAAAGAAAAATACATACAGGTATTTCTATGAAAAAGAATAGAAGTGGTCTAAAAATACCCAGAAAAGGAGTTTGATTTAAAAGTGATAAAACTGGGGCTGGCACCGTGGCGCAGTGCCTGCAGTGGCCTGCAGTGCTGGCATCCCATATGGGCGCCAGCTCAAGTCCCGGCTGTTCCATTTCCGATCCAACCTTCTGCTATGGCCTGCGAAAGCAGTAGAAGATGACCCAAGTCCTTGAGCCCCTGCACCTGCATGGGAGACTCAGAAGAAGCTCCTGGCTCCTGGTTTCAGATCAACTCAGCTCCAGCTGTTGCGATCATTTGGAGAGTGAAACAGTCGATGGAAGACCTCTCTCTCTTTCTGTCTCTACCTCCCTCTGTAACTCTCTAAATAAATAGGGTGCCGATGACGTTGACGTAGCATAGAAAGGCGCCACCTGCAGTGCCAGCATCCCTTATGGGTGCCGGTTCGAGTCCCAACTATTCCACTTCCAATCCAGCTCTCTGCTATGGCCTGGGAAAGCAGTAGAAGATGGCCCAAGTCCTTGGACTCCTACACCAGCACAGGAGACCCAGAAGAAGCTCCTGACTCCTGGCTTTGGATTGGCCCAGCTCCAGCTGTTGCAGCCAACTGGGGAGTGAACCAGCAAATGGAAGACCTCTCTCTTTCTCTGCCTCTCTGTAACTCTGCCTTTCAAATAAATAATCTTCCCAAAAAAATTAATAAAAATAAAAGTGATGAAAAACATTCAATGCTGATACTAATTTTCTTAAAATATAATGGATTAAAGTTGTAGTGATACAGAAAAATAGAAACTGGAATAAAATGCTCTATAACTGTATGTCCAAGAGACAACAGGAAGCAAAAAGGAAACTAAATCTGCTTTTGTGACATTTTGAAAGTCATATATAACAGCATTGCAAATTCAACTAAAATTAAGAGAATATATATAATCAAAGTGAAGTTTCATAATAAAAAATTTTATCATGTTGTTAACAAAATACACTATTTCCAAAGTAGTTTCTATTTTCTCCTATTCTTATGGATCCACATGACAACCCTGAGGCAAGGTGATGTTAAATTAAATTATACAATGATTTTCAGAGTACTCAATATATGTACCAACAATAATGTTGTTTATGCTTATTTCAAAAATAAATCTCAGTAGTTTTATGCTTACTTGGTCATGGGAAAGTAATTTGTAAAGGGTATGCTACAGATACTACTAAACCTATAAGATGTTTTGGGTAAACCAATAATTACTCTTTAATAAAATACAAAACTAAATTATTAAACTTAAATGTATAAGCTTATACCAAAAGTGCTATTCATTGTGCAATGGACTTTTAATAAATCTCAGTAAGATACCTCCTAAGATTACAAAACATTATTAAAATAACCTTTATTTCAGATGTATTAGACTTCCCTGACACCCATTAGGATGTTCTATTGCTATATAATTCATTTTTTTAAGTACATTAGAATCAAAATGCTGATTATGCTCACAAAATACTAGAGTTCAATCATATTATAACCCTCCTACCAACCAGAAGGTATCACAGTAACAAGATTAATACCCAAGCATCTAAATAAGTGTTCATTCTAAATATAAGCCAACTAGAAGAAAATTACTATTATTCAGTATGTTTACAAAATTTTATATACATAAACATTTCTGCAATAATTACAATTAACTTCAAGTTACAATGAAAGAGCACTGAGAGACATTACTAAGCAAGGTACATCTGTACATATTTAAACTTTAAAACAAATCCTAAGGAAGATATACCACTTTTCAGATTAAAATTAAAAAAAAAAAATCAGAAAAGCCTGATGCCTAATTTGCTGCAAGAAACAGGTCAACAAATCATAACACAAAATTCAAAAAAGTTCTCTCTGAGGGGAAAACTGCTTTCTCATATCTCTTGTTTCAAGGTTATGGTCCAAATAAATAATCAGTTCCTACATTTTTTTCCCCAAAAATGCAGCTGGAAAAATCACTAGGGAAGGAGCAAGCAATTAATCTAGTGGTGACGATGCTGGCTGAGAAGCCACAGTCCCCCACTGTGTGCCTGGGCTACACTCCAGCTCCAGCTCAGGATCCCAATTACAGCTCCCTGACAATGCAGACCCTGGGGCAGCAGGCCCCGGCTCAAGTGGTTGGATCCTAGACTGAGTTCCTCCTGGCTATGGGCTAGCCCAGTTCTGGCCATCTAGGGCATTTAGGGAGTACACCAGTGGGATGGAACTCACTATTCGAGTGTCTATCACCCTCTCTGCCTCCATATCTATCCATCCATCCATCCATCCATCCTCCCCCTCTGCTTCTTGAATAAAATAAAAAATGGTGGGAACATTATAACAAGAATGTAATTAAAATTTTGGGCACAAAAAATTGTCTATGCAATTTAGAAGCCTCTTTAGAAAAACTATGAACATGCAAATCTAATAAAAGATAACTATCCACAGAAAATATATTAATACGGGTGGTGCTCTGGTATAGTGGGCTAAGCCTCTGTCTGTTGTGCCAGTTGGAGTCCCTGCTGCTCCACTTCCAATTCAGCTCTCAGCTATGGCTTAGGAAGGCAGTAGAAGATGGCCCAAAGTGCTTGGGCCCCTGCACCTGTGTGGAGACCTGAGGAAGCTCCTGGCTCCTGGCTCCGTGTCAGCTTCTAGCCATTGCGGCCATTTGGGGAGTGTATCAGTAGATGGAAGACCTTTCTCTGTCTATCCCTTTCTCTGTAACTCTCTCTCTAAAATAAACAAACAAATCTTTAAAAATATATATATTATTATTTAAGTATTACTTCATGTAACAGGTAGTAATTTTGTAAAATTAACATTCAACAGCTTAAGAGATATAAAGACGTCTATTCTTAAATGTTTATACTTTATATATAGTTTTTTTGTGTGTGTATACACACACACACACACACGCACATACATGAAATCAAATGCTTTGTTTGTTTAGGGCAGGGGTGAGGAACATACAGCTTGTGGGACATAAAAGGCCCTTGAAATCATTGGTCTGGCCTGGCAATTGCATGCAGGACTCAAAATTCAATAAATCTGTAGCAGACTGATTTTTAAGTAGGTAATTTTGTATGGCCCATGAATGATGTTATAAATATGCAAATAGACCTTGGCAGAAAAAAAGGTTCCCCCGCCCTGATTTGGTGGTCCACCTTTACACTGCACAGACTGACACAGGAACCAGCCTGTTCTCTGAAACATCAGGACAGTAAATTTTGGGAAATTATTTCAAATGTCATATATTACTCTCAAGTAGAATATTTTAATATAAATGTAAAGTGTAGAAAGTCATATATTATGAAAGTAATATCTGTATCTATAATTATATGATTACATATTAAAGTTCCAAACAGTTTATATACTTTTTAAATCAAAGTAAATATGGCCAAATATCATTCAACAATAGGGATCCATTCTGAAGAAGGCATCATTAGGCAATTCAGTGGTGTGAACACTTCAGTGTACTGACGCCAGCTAGGCAATTCTGTGGTGTGGACACTTCAGTGTACTGACGCCAACTAGGACAGGAGGTACCATCTTACAGGATCACTGCTGTATGGACCATCCACTACTGAATGAAACACCATGTGGTTCATTTACATTCACCATTTAAATCTAACAAATTACAGTTCTTCCTACATATGAGGCCAAAAAAGTAGATGGAAAAGGCTGAGTTATATCATCTACTTCATACAGTAACCTCTTCAGCCATTTTCTCTCAAAGGCCAAAGACCTTTGCTGTAAGATAAACATACACAGCTAGAGCAAAAATATCCCAATTACTTGAGAGGAAAAGGATTCTCTTAACATTTAATTAAACTCTTCTTCAGAACTTTGAAAACTGTATCATTCAACAGGTAATATTAAATATATTCATTAAGCTATTCTTGCCTGCATTTACACATAAGTCAAATGGACAGACAGAATCACAAATTTTGTAGTAAAAGTCATCATTTGTTGAGTCCTCTTTGTGCTAGGCAATTTGTATAGTGTCTTTTCTAATTCTCAACAATACTGTGATACAAAGCATATAATCTTTATTGCAAAGTAAAACAAAAGCACTGATAGAAGGGTTAAATAATTTCAACTTCACCAGCAGGATTTGTAGTAGAAGAATTCAAAACCAGGACTGACTTCAAAGCCTTACATCTGTTGTGTTTCCAACTGATTTTTTTTTTTAACTTTCTAAGCTGCAAGTGTCTTTATTCAGATTAGGAATCTTCAAACTGAAAGGCCAATAGGTTACATGAAGGGAGCATAAATAAGTGAAGAACACTACATAATAAACAGAGTGGTGGGGCCAGTGCTGTGGCGTATCAGGTATGCAGTGCCAGCACCCCATATGGCACTGGTTCAAGTCTGGCTGCTCATCTTCCAGTCCAACTCTCTGTTATGGAAAAGCAGCAGAAGATGGCCCAAATCCTTGGGCCCCTGTACCTGCATGGGACACCTGGAAGAAAATCCAGGCTCCTGGCTTCAGATCAGCCCAGCTCCGGCCACTGTGCCACCTGGGGAGTGAACCAGCACATGGAAGACATTCTCTCTCTCTCTCACTTGGGGAGTGAACCAGCAGATGGAAAACATTCTCTCTCTCTCTCTCTCTCTGCTTCTGTCTCTAACTCTGCCTTTCAAATAAATAAATATATCTTTTGAAAAAAAGATATGGTGAAGTCTCTGGCAATCTAAAAATACATATTATTAAAAGGAGGTAGCCACTGTTCAGATGGACGGATGTAGCTGTTGCCAGAGTAATGGACCCAACACCCAATCAGGTCAGACAGCCTCTGTTTTAAACAAACATTTAATTTCACATGTATTTTTGAGAGGGAGAGAGCGAGCGAGCTACCATGCACTAGTGCGCCTCTCGAATGTCCTCAGAGGAAAGGACTGGGGTGACGGAAGCCAGGAACTCAATCTACGTCTGCCACACGGTGGCAGGAACACAAGTACTTGAGCCAGGGCTACTGCGTTCCCGGGGCTCCTCATTAGCACGAGTCTGGAACCAAGAGTGAAGCTGCACTACAGCACTCCAACACCACCTCTGGCAGAGATGAACAACAAATAACCAACAACCAAATGACAATGAAGGAAGCTTTATGAAACGCTGGTGGGCAGAAGGGTTACTAACGTATGCGTTCCTGCTTTTAAGAATATAACGGGGGTGGGGGCCCACTGGCATTGAAGCACACCGTTTTAAGCCGAACATCCACGATGCTAGCATGCCGTAGAGCTGCCAGTTTTGATTCCTGGCTGCTCCACTTCTGGTCTAGCTCCCTGCTAATGCACCCAGGGAAGCAGCAGCAAATGGCCCAAGTACCTGAGCCCCTGCCACTTACATGCGAGACCAGTAGGAAGTTACTGGCTCCAGGCTTCGGCTTGGCTCAGACCTAGCTGCAGCAATCATTTGGGGAGTGAACCAGAAGATGGAAGATGTCTCCCCCTTTCTGGCTGTCCCTCTCCCTTTCAAATAAAAAAATAAAAAATAAAAAGAACTTAAGTTGGCTGATAGATTCAGATTCGACGTCTTCCTGACAGGACTGTAGTACTATTCCTCTAATATGGAGATACTGGAAATACAAGTTTACTACCCAAATAATGGTTCGCCCAAAAGCTTTACTGAAGAACTGTCTGTTGGAGTTAATTCAAGTGGAGATCTTAAGGGAAACCTTTCAATCTGTACAATTTTAGGGTGCAAACTCCTACCGCAAAATGAACACAGTAACGTAATCAACAGTGTTCAGTACAAACCTTGGGAAAACAAGGGGTTTCGAGTTTGTAACCTTTCCACCTGAACAGGAGTAGCTAGACAGCTTAAAATGGCTTGTTTCACAATACAACTACCAAATCCGCAGAAATAACAACAGTGGACTGTAAATCACAGCTTACATCCTTCCCACTGGAACTGTCCTACAGACAGGTTCTTTGCTACTTCCCGATAACAAAAATAGGTCTTCACCATCTCTTCTTATTTACTGTATAACGAAAAGCAATTTCAAGTGACACTGTCTTAGTCTAAGATGACTCCTTCAAAAAGGGAACCCAAACAGATATACTCTGGCATTCCCCAACTGAATCATTTTCTTATTCTAACTATAATCTTAAAATAGCTTTCATTAAATTGATTCTATTCAACACTAGTTCTTCCCAAAAGTATTACCAACAGGAAACAGGGAGTTGCAAACTCTTGGGGGAAACAGCCTTGGGAAAGAGTGCATACCTTTGTCTTTACCTACTACTAAGAACCAAGATTCTGAACCACAAAATCTGCTTAGTGTTCTTAAAACATTATAGAACCCAAGTAACATTTTTCAGGAAATCCTCTCAACTCAGAAAAGCTCTCTAGCAATTTAACAATTTCATGGCTTGTGCCTCTGAAACCTTTACTGTGAAATATATTTCATGGCCTACTTAAACCAGAGACCCAACGATGTAATTCCAAAACCTTTAAAGATACCTGGATTTCTGTTCCTATAATACATTTCAATAAATTATTAAATTATTATTTTTATGAACATCAGGGTTCTTCAAAAGGTTCATGGAAAATGGAATTAAAAGATAAATTTATTCTGGTGCAAAAAAGTCATGAGAAGTGTGTATTATGGAAAAACTATGTATGTATGAACTTCAATATTTTTTACACCAAAATAAATTATTAAAAAAAAAAAAGGTTTATTGGCAGGTGCTGTGACTCACTAGGCTAATCCTCCACCTTGCAGCGCCGGCACACCGGGTTCTAGTCCCGGTTGGGGCGCCGGATTCTGTCCCGGTTGCTCCTCTTCCAGGCCAGCTCTCTGCTGTGGCCAGGGAGTGCAGTGGAGGATGGCCCAGGTGCTTGGGCCCTGCACCCCAAGGGAGACCAGGAGAAGCACCTGGCTCCTGGCTTCGAATCAGTGCAGTGCGCCGGCCGCAGCGCGCCGGCCGCGGCGGCCATTGGAGGGTGAACCAACGGCAAAGGAAGACCTGTCTCTCTCTCTCACTGTCCACTCTGCCTGTCAAAAAAAAAAAAAAAAAAAAAAAAAAAAAGGTTTATTTACTTATTTGAAAGGTAGAGTTACAGAGAGGCAGAGAGAGAAACAGAGATAGAGAGACAGAGAGTAAGAGAGAGGTCTTCGATACTCTGAAGCTATGCCGATCTGAAGCCAGGAGAAAGGAGCTTCCTCCAAGTCTCCCATGCAGGTACAGGGCCATCTTTCACTGCTTTCCCAGGCCATGGAAGAGAGCTGGATAGGAAGTGTAGCAGCCGGGTCTTCAACCAGCACCTATATGGGATGCCAGCACTGCAGGCAATGGCTTTACGCATTACATTACAGCACCGGCCCCTAAACTTATCTTTTTTTTTTTTTTTTTTTTTTTGACAGGCAGAGTGGACAGTGAGAGAGAGACAGAGAGAAAGGTCTTCCTTTGCCGTTGGTTCATCCTCCAATGGCCACCGCGGCTGGCGCACTGCGGCCGGTGCACCGCGCTGATCCGATGGCAGGAGCCAGGTGCTTCTCCTGGTCTCCCTTGGGGTGCAGGGCCCAAGCACCTGGGCCATCCTCCACTGCACTCCCTGGCCACAGCAGAGAGCTGGCCTGGAAGAGGGGCAACCGGGACAGAATCCGGCACCCCTACCGGGACCAGAACCTGGTGTGCCGGTGCCGCAGGCGGAGGATTAGCCTAGTGAGCTGCGGCCCTGGCCATAAACTTATCTTTTAATTCTTTCCAGGACCTTTTGAAGTGCCCTTCTATTACCAAAGCACCCTGTTCATGCCTTATTTCAGTAACAAATTTCATCCACTTGTAATTCTTACAAAATATATACTCCTTTCTTCATAACATACAAAATGAAAATATATTTGTATAAAAATGGTCATACCATCTGCACAAGTTGAACTTGCATCTAACAGAACTCTGATTTTGAATTTAACATTAATAATCCTAATGCAGAATGATCCTAATTTCAGTAACTGCATCTACCTACCAAGTGGGCCTAGCAAAACCCTGAAGAACACTGACACCAAAAATAAACTACAATAAGTTAGAGGAAGTAACACTAAAGAGCAAAGCCTTTGAACACATAGTTTCATTCAACAGCTCTGAATGTCTAGGTGGTTATTATAAGAAGCTAGAAAATTAAGGTAGAAAACTGGTGCAGCTGACAAGTTTATAAACAGGTAATAATACCAAAACAGAAAACAAGGATTAAAAACACATTAAATTGGAAGCATAAATTTGAGATATAACTGAAAGAAACAACTATTTCACTATGACTTTTTTTCCAACAACTTCTAAATGCTTCAGGTAACAAGCACCACACAGACTTAAAATGAGTATTAAAATGATGACCAATTAAACCATTGTTAGTCTCGCTGTTGCATTTCTACACAGCGCTTCTTTGTGATCACATGCAGTTTAAATTCACCTTTAAAGATATTTAGAAATGAAGTCTGTAATGAGAAAGCAGAACCTTATACTGTTCAATTTAAAAGCTATGCCTGGACTTTAAAAAAAAGTGCTCAGGAAAAAAATACCACTGTAGGGGCCGGCACGGTGGAAAGTAGTAATGCTGCCACCTGCAGTGAAGGCAGCCCATATAGGGCACCAGTTCGAGTCCCACCTGCTCCACTTCTGATCCAGCTCTCTGCCATGCCCTGGGAAAGCAGCAGAAGATGGCCCAAATCCTTGGGTCCCTGCATCTGCATGGGGACCCAGAGGAAGCTCCTGGCTCCTGGCTTCAGACTGGTGCAGCTCCAGCCATTGCGGCTAATTGGGGAGTAAACCAGTGGATCAAAGACCTTTCTCTCTCTCTCTCTCCTTCTCTCTCTGTGTAACTCTGACTTTCAAGTATTAAATAAACCTTTTTAAAAAATTTCACTGTAAAAACTATTACTGAATGTACTATGCGCACAGAAGCTCAGCTAAGATACTAAATTTCTCATCATTTCAGAGTTATAGGTATAAAGAAAATAAAAACAACTTGATACCGATAACAAAAACTTACTCTGATGATTACCTAAGGGTAAAAATTGTGCACCTCTAGTCATTCACTTGCAGAACAACCAGTAGGCAAGCCATGATCCGAGAAAATGTCAACAACTCAATTACACAAAAATTCAAATTCAGTCTTACAGCCATTAATTATATTTTGAAGTTACGAACAATCAGGAAGTTGGTGTAAAATGGGTATATTCAATCTCTCAGCATTTTCCTCTCATTCATTCTGGAGAACTGGCATTCCTACTGTTGCTCTTCTGGGCCCAATTCTAGATCCCTGCCTTGCCTCACAGGGCTCTCTCTAAGCTTGAAGCTTCAACTGTCTTCTTCATAGCTACATTCCAGCAACTGAAACAGGGTCTGACTCAAGTGCTCAGTAAGTACCCAC
This sequence comes from Oryctolagus cuniculus, assembly GCF_964237555.1. Classification (NCBI taxonomy): domain Eukaryota; kingdom Metazoa; phylum Chordata; class Mammalia; order Lagomorpha; family Leporidae; genus Oryctolagus; species Oryctolagus cuniculus. The sequence continues at coordinate 9,881,429 of NC_091444.1, read as the reverse complement.
TGCATGAATTTATCTATTTTCAGTAATACAATAACAAATCAGATGGCAATTTAAAAACAAGTGTATTAACAAAATATGTAATTCCTAATCCCAAACTGAAGTCCATAAAGAAAACAAAAATTTGAGTTGTTTAATCATATTCTCTACCTGTATCTACTATCTGCTTTTGCAAATGACCCAGTAAACCATGGCAAATTCCAAGTACATTTTTTTTTTTTTTTTGACTGGCAGAGTTAGACAGTGAGAGAGAGAGAGAGAGACAGAGAGAAAGGTCTTCCTTTTTTCGTTGATTCACTCCCCAAGTGGCCGCTACAGCCAGAGCATTGCGGCCAGCGCGTGCGCCAATCCGAAGCCAGAAGCCAGGTGCTTCCTCCTGGTCTCCCATGCAGGTACAGGGCCCAAGCACTTGGGCCATCCTCCACTGCCTTCCCGGGCCACAGCAGAGAGCTGGGCTGGAAGAGGAGCAACCGGGACAGAACGGGTGCCCCAACCAGGACTAGAACCCGGGGTGCCGGCACCACAGGCAGAGGATTAGCCTAGTGAGCCACGGCGCCAGCCCCCAAGTACATATAAAGACATATTGTAACACTGAGAGATCACAGCAAATATATTATGATTCCATATCATGCAGGGCCTATAAAAATCTAATGAGTCATAAAGACAAAAATTTGGTATTAGTGTTTGAAGTGTACAGACACTCTAAAACACACAATTTTAAAGCACAGAATGTACAATGCTCTAGAAAATAACATGCAAAGTGTGGTAACTGAGTAAGTCAACTACATTACGAAGTTCTTTCACCAACTAAATATTAAAGGTGTTAAATATAGCTTGGACAGAACATCTAAAAGTAATCATTTCTAGAGAGTTAAAAAAATAAAGTATACTAAAAGTGAACCACTGACTTACAGACATATACATATTTTGTATGCATCACAAATCAGCCAATGCAATGCATCTTTTTACAGAAACACATTTTTTTTTTCTTGACAGGCAGAGTGGACAGTGAGAGAGAGAGACAGAGAGAAAGGAACATACGCTATTATATAACAAAGAACTTCCCCAACATGACCTTGTAACGCCTTAATGGCTTTAAATACTCTAACCAGGTAGCATCACCCTCCTTGGAAAGATAATCCAAAAAGCTTGTATTTATACATACTCAACTCAGTTTGGGTAAAAAAACGAAGAAACAATCAAGTAATACACCACACTGACCTATCAGCACAATGGGTCACTGAAGATAAATGTTGGAAATATGAAAATGTTACAAAGCAAAAGTTTTCTTCACCATCTGCCACACTCACATAAAAAAACCTCAAACAAAGCACCCTCTGCCAGTGAAAACAACTTACCGTTACAGATTTCAGCGTCATACCATGGTATGTGCCCATAGTGTCAATTTTGAAGCCTTCCGTTTCTGTAAAGAAAAGAGTTATTTAGACTTTACCTACTTTTATAATCAATAAGAAATGTACAGTAATAATCTATGACAGTTCAACAAGGTAACAAAGTCTTCAATCTATTTTACATGTACATATACACATATAAATGAAGTTAAATTACATATTTCAGAAAATAAAACTTTGAAACAAATGCCCGAGTTGTGGAGCACCAGGCAAGCATCCCATATCTAAGCACCGGTTCAAGTCCCAGCTGCCCCACTTCCAATCTAGCTTCCTGTATGACACGACTGGGAAGGGAACAGAAGAGACCAGTGCCACCCATGGGGAAGATGAGGAGGGAATTCCCGGAGTTTCAGCTGATCTGGTTCCAGTTGTTGGGGCCATTTGGGGAATGAAAAGATGGACAATCACTCTGTATTTCCCTTTCAAATAAATAAGTCTTCAGCCAAAAAACTTTAAAACAGACTCTAGTCTCAAAAACATGCAATATACAACAACGATTCTCCTGTGTAGAAGGTGTTTATCAAAAACCAATTACATACTTCTAATTCTCAGATTTTTTATTATTAATTCTCAATGACAGCATCATCAAAAGTATGATACAAAGAGAAGTCCCAATATTATAAAAAAACAAAAATTGTGTTCCAAAATTACAATCATAAGGCATGGGTTACTTTGTAGAAAATAATACTGTAAATAACGATGGGAGTCGCAGAACAGAATTCCAGGATATCCTTCTGTAATGAGTCATAACAAATGTTTTATACATTGCAGGCCAGTCCCCATCACAACTACTGAATTCTACAGTTCCAGTATAAAAACAGCATAAATGATGTATGTACACAAACGAGGACTATCAGATTTGGCCTCTAGGGTCTGATATTGTTTGAAACCTATAATTTATTAATCCCCACGTTACATAATTCATCCCAAAAGAAAACACTACAGTGAAGAACAGATCACCATCTTCCTATGGTATGTATTTAGTGTGTGCTTTCATCCACTAAACAAAATAAGCACACAAAACTGATTACATCAAAACAATACATTCTTCAAAGAATGGAGATTTCCAACTATACAGAAAAAAATTACAAATGATAAACCTTTAGCTGCTTCTATTTTCATAAATCAATTCAAGATGATTGAAGCTTCCAAGCATGGACATTGGTCCTATCTTACTAACCACCTCAATAATGCAGAAATGGTCACTACTATATTAGTCAAAATACCATCCAGACTTTCACAGAAAAAAACCTCCCACAATGATTCTACATGCCTGTGCTTCCCGAGTTTTCAATGTATAAATTTATAATTTGGGGAAAATAATTTGATATAAATCCCCATTCTAAATAAATTCTTTTTAAAAAGATTTGTTTATTTGAATTTTAGAGTTGCATAGAGAGAGACAAAGACAGAGACAGAGATCTTCCATCTGCTGGTTTACTCTCCAGGTGGCTGCAACAACCTGGGCTGAGTTAGGCTGAAGCCAAGAGCTTCATTTAGGTCTCCCACGTAGTGGCAGGGGCCCAAGCACTTGAGCCATCTTCCGCTGCCTTTCCCATGCCATTAGCAAGGAGCTGAATCAGAAATGGAGCAGCCAGGACATAGCCAGCACCCATACGGGATGCCAGCATTACAGGCTGCAGTTACACCTGCTATCCTATTGTAATGCTGAGCCCTTAAAATAAATTCTTAAGAAACACAACTACTATTAATAACAGCAAACATTTACGGATACATAATAAACACAATCCTAGGGAATTAATAACTACTTCCCACAATAACCCTAAGAGATAAAAACTGTCACTTTTAAGAAGTTAATACTGTAGTTAAACACATAAGGAGACCAAGATAGAATGCAGTAAAATAACATTAAAAGTCACACAAAAAGCAATTGTGACACAAACTTGGTGGGTCAGAATCCATGCCATTAAATAAGAGTTGCTCAATTTTTTCTGTCAAGAGCCAGATATTATTTCCAGGCTTTGCAGACTACACAGCCTCTATAAAAACAACTCAAGACTGCTGTCATGGAGTTATAAAAGCCACAGATAATACACAAATGAATGGGTGTGGCTGTGTTCCAATAAGCTACAAAAATTTGGCCAGCAGATGTCATTTTGCCAATCCTTGCCTTAAACATCGCCCTATACTACACTGTCCTTTTTTTTTTTTTAAGACAGAGTTACAGAAAGAGAAGGTCTTCCATCTGCTGGTTCACTCCCCAGATGGCCCCAACGGCCGGAGTTGGGCACATCCGAAGCCAGGAGCCAGGAGCCTCTTCTGGGTCTCCCACACAGGTGCAGGGGCCCATGGACTTGGGCCATCTTCCACCACTTTCCCAGGCCATAGCAGGGAGCTGGATCGGAAGAGGAGCAGCTGGGACTAAAACCGGCACCCATATGGGATGCCGACGCTTCAGGCCAGGGTTTTAACCCGATGCGCCACAGCGCCGGCCCCTACACTGCCTCTTAAGTTCAGCACAACGACAGGAAGCAAAAGACAAACATTAAGCAACTTGCCTTCTTTTCCTTTGAATCTCTCCTGGTCATATCTGTTGTAGGCAGCCGGGATAGGCTGTTTCGTACGCAACGTGGGATCCTTGAGAAAGATAAGTCATGAGTCACATGTTAATATTCTCATATGCTATTTAGTACTCATAATTAAAACAATAATAATGATATTTTCTTCTAAGTTCTTTTTCTTACAACAGCCAGTAAGAAAGTAGGGAACAGACTACTAGCTCTTTTATGTCTATTTTTGAGACTAGAAAATTACCATCCCTATCGAGGACAATGGGAAGGAATGCCAAGAACACTTACACTGAGGCAAAAAGCGAAAGTCTTAGAAACAGCAGAGATAAAATGAGTAAAGTAATTTCATTCTGATTACCTAAATGTCTTTATGAATAACACTGTCCCTCCAGTTATGACTTTTTTGACAAAGAAAAAACATTTTAATCCAAGGGTTACTGAACGGACATTTAAAGTCTTTTAATTGAATTTTCTGCCAAATTGCATTCCTTATTAAATGAAATAAGACAACCATGACAATAAGCCCATTATAAATGTACAGGATAAAGCTGAAGTAATAAGTTATTTTTGTAAAATACTTGGTAAAAGCTATTACTCTAATAACACAAAATTTTTTTAAAGATTTATTTTATTTGAAAGGCAGAAATACAGAGAGAGAAAGAGAGAAAGAAAGAGATATTCATCAGCTGGTTCACCACCCAAATGACTGTACAACCAGGGTTGGGCCAGGCTGAAGCCAGGAGCCTGGAAGTCTACCTGGGTTTCCCACGTTGGTAGCAGGGTCCCAAGTACTTGGGTCATCTGCTCCTGCTGTCCCAGGTGCATCAGCAAGGAGGTGGATCAGAAGAAGAGCAACCAGGACTCAAACCAGTTCTCCTAGATGCCAGCATTGCAGGCAGCAGCTTAACCCGCTGAACCACACTAGCCTGACATAACTTAATTCACAAATGTTTTACCCAAAACGCACAACCTGTAACATAAAGATGCATATTTAAATAGTATCCCTGCGTCTGGATTTAAGTACTACTGGCTCCACTTCCGATTATAGTTTCCTGCTAAAGTGCATCTTGGCAGGTAGCAGATGATACTCAGGTACTTGGGACCTCTAGAACCACATGAGAGACCCAGATTAAATTCCTGGCTCTAGGGAACAGTGTTGTGGCAGAGCAGGTAACGCTGCCAGCTGCAATGCCAGCATCCCACTTGGTTCCTGTCCGCCTACACCACTTCCATTCCAGCTACCTGCTAATGAACTATAAAAAGTGTCTGTGCCCCTACTACTAATGTTGGAGACCTGGATAAAGCTCCAGGTTCTTGGCTTCAGCCTGGCCCAGTGCTTGCCATTGCATTCAGCTGGGAAATGAATTAGCATAAAGATTTCTCTGTGTCTCCCCTTCTCTCTTTGTAACTCTTTGAAGTAAATTTTAAAAAATCTTCTAAAACAAAAAACAAAAGAAAGATGGCCCAAGTACTCAAGCCCATCCCACCCATGTTGGAGACCTGGATGAAGCTCTTGGCTCATGGTTTTGCCCTGGCCCAGCGCTGGGTAATACAGCCATCTGGCAGTGAACCAGCAGATGGAAGACTCGTTCCTTCTCTCCCCTCTCCCTCTCCTCCCTCTACTACTCTGAAAGTCAAATATCATTAAACTAGTTATACTAGTACTCTTATCAAATTTATTTTTCTTTTGACAGGCAGAATTAGACAGTGAGAGAAAAAGACAGAGAGAGAGTTATAGACAGTGAGAGAGAGACAGAGAGAAAGGTCTTCCTTCCGTTGGTTCACTCCCCTAATGGCTGCCATGGCCAGCGTTGTGCTGATCCGAAGAAAGGAGCCAGGTGCTTCCTCCTGGTCTCCCATGTGGGTGCAGGGCCCAAGCACTTGGACCATCCTCCACTGCATTCCCGGGCCACAGCAGGAGCTGGACTGGAAGAGGAGCAACCAGGACAGAATCCGGCGCCCCAACTGGGACTAGAGCCCAGGGTGCCGGCGCCGCAGGTGGAGGATTAGCCTATTGAGCCACGGCTCCGGCCTCCAATTCATTTTTAAAATTACATAAAATAGGAATAATTTTATTTATATTTCTTCCTTTGTTGAAGCATATAAAAAGAACTAGAAGAATTTTCAGTAAAACCTGAAAGTATGCTGAATTTAAATACAGTAACTGCAAGGCAATTTACTTGGGGAGAGCCCACAGTGACACTTCAAAGAGGAGGCGGTCAGCTCTCAAGCTCGAAAACTGAGACACAGGGAAACGGCTGCGTGGCAGGTGACAGAAGAAATACATCCATAAACATGTCACAGGACGGCGTCGCAGCTCACTAGACTAGTCCTCTGCCTGTGGGGCCGGCACCCCAGGTTCTAGTCCCGGTTGGGGCAACAGATTCTGTTCCAGTTGTTCCTCTTCCAGTCCAGCTCTCTGCTGTGGCCCAGGAAGGCTGTGGAGGATGGCCCAGGTCATTGGGCCCTGCACCCACATGGGAGACCAGGAGGAAGCACCTGGCTCCTGATCGGCACAGCATGCCGGATGTAGTGGCCACTTGGGGGATGAACCAATGGAAAAAGGAAGACCCTTCTCTTTGTCTCTCTCTCTCTAACTCTGCCTGTCCAAAAAAAAAAAAAAAAAAGAAAAGAAAAAAAAAAAGGATGTCACAGAGAGCGGTCAAAAACAGCCCCAAGCCGGCACCGCGGCTCACTAAGCTAATCCTCCGCCTAGCGGCGCCGGCACACTGGGTTCTAGTCCCAGTTGGGGCGCCGGATTCTGTCCCGGTTGCCCCTCTTCCAGGCCAGCTCTCTGCTGTGGCCAGGGAGTGCAGTGGAGGATGGCCCAGGCGCTTGGGCCCTGCACCCCATGGGAGACCAGGAAAAGCACCTGGCTCCTGGCTCCTGCCATCGGATCAGCGCGGTGCGCCGTCCGCAGCGCGGCGGCCACGGCGGCCATTGGAGGGTGAACCAACGGCAAAGGAAGACCTTTCTCTCTGTCTCTCTCTCTCACTGTCCACTCTGCCTGTCAAAAAAAAACAAAAAAAAAACAAAAAAAAAAAACAAAAAAAACCAGCCCCATGCTAGACAGTGGGGCAGGGTACTTACCTTTCTTTTTGAATATTTTATTTATTTATTTGAGAGGTAGAGTTATGACAGAGAGAGGGAAAGACACAGAAAAAGGTCATGCAACCATTGGTTCACTCCCCAGATGGCTGAAACAGCTGGAGCTCTACTGATCCAAAGCCTGGAGCCAGGAGCTTCTTCTAGATCTCCCAAACAGGAGCAGGGGCCCACGCCATCCTCTACTGCCTTCCCAGGCCACGGCAGCCGGAATATGAACCAGCACCTATATGGGAAGCTGAAGCCACGAGCTGAGGCTTAGCCTACTCTGATACAGTGCAGGCTCAGGGTATTTACTTTTTTTCTTTTTTGAGGGTATTTACTTTTAACAGTCCTTATGTTACAACCAACAGTGAGCAGGCCAGCTATGGTTTACCTAAAATAACCACTCAGAGGGCTTTTCCTACATAAGTCCTTTCAGACTCTCAGGTGGGTATGTCTCGAGCTAATGATTACCACTGTAATACTTAACTTGTAGTCCTGGGAGGGTCCTCACATCTTTCAAGCACACTGAAGTTGCAAAAAGTTTAGAGCCCACTGATTTTAAAGCTTTTAAGATGTTTTCAAAGGGGCTAGCATTATGGCACAGCCGGTTAAGCTACTGCCCAAAACACCAGCATACCATATGGGCACCAACTGGGGTCCTGGCTGCTGCACTTCTGATCCAGCTCCCTGCTAACAAGCCTGGGAAGACAACATACAGTGGAGCAAATATTTGGGCCCCTGCTACCCATATGAGAGACTGGATGGAGTTCCAGGTTCCTAGGTTTAGCTTGGCCCAGCCATGGCCACTGTGGCCATTTGGGGAGTGAACCAATGGATGGAAGATCTCTCTCCCAGACTTGAGTCTCTCTCTATAACTCTGTCCTTCAAACAAATAAAACACAAATCTTAAAAAAACGACATCTTCAAAACCACAACACTGAAATTCCTTAAAATTACTATATAGTCAGTAAAAGATTCTTACCACAGGTGCCGCATTTGGGGCTGGTCGCTGTTCAGGTGCACGCCCTTCTTCTCTGGCTTTTACAGACTGAAGAATTGCAAAAATATTCTTGGAAAAATTCTGAAATATAAATGAATTTAATTAAGCCCATTTGAAATAAACTCTATATAACCAGTATGCTTATTTAATAGATACAACTAAGTTTTAATTTTTTTCCTATCTATATCGTAACAAGGCAACACTACAGGACATTTAAGTAAAAATCCAACTAACATCAAGAAACTGACTCAGAGACTGATTATTATAAACACAGTATTACTAACTGTATTATTTTCCTTCTATTTAAAGCACATAACTGGCTACAAATTTATTCTATATCTATTCAAATACACAACCAGGAAACAAGTTTACATTTAAGTAAAATAAAAATATGACATTTGGTGTCAGCAGTGTTCCTACTTCTAAAGGACATCAACTATTACATCCTTCTCTAGGTATACTAAAGTGCAGTGCTAATTTCAGATTGCTACAGAGTACATGTGATGGTCAAAGTTTTAAGATACTGTTAGAAATTAGTGAGTATTCTTCAAAGACAGTATTTAGAAATAAATGTTTGTATGAACAAATCTTAGCAACATTCACTATATTAAATTATGGTTAACTACTGCTAGGCCAGCGGAGCTCACTAGGCTAATCCTCCGCCTGCGGCGCCGGTACCCCACTTGGGGCGCCAGATTCTGTCCTGGTTGTTCCTCTTCCCTCTAGCTCTCTGCTGTGGCCTGGGAGGGCAGTGGTGGATGACCCAAGTGCTTGGGCCCTGCACCCACATGGGAGACCAGGAGGAAGCACCTGGCTCCTGGCTCCTGGCTCTGGATTGGTGCAGCGCACCGGCCATAGCAGCCATTTAGGGGTTAAACCAACAGAAGGAAGACCTTTCTCTGTGTCTCTCTCTCTCACTGTCTAACTCTGTCAAAAAAATAATAATAAAATAAAAAATGAAAAAAAAAGATGTATGGTAGCTACTCCTTCATGCAATAGTTTTGCCTGGCCCACTGAGACTACTCTTAGCTTTTTCTCCCTTACTATCTCTTATTCTGCCTACCATTCAACATTTCAAGGAGCATGTGTTACCATAAGCCTAATACCTTGTCTAGCATTTGAGAATAATATTATTCAACAAACACAAGGTCCCTTACCCAATGAACCTGAAATGGAACATGATTTGTCCTTCTAGATAATTAAGCACCGTTTCCTTCGCTCAACCACTCTTTGCACCTTACCCCGTCACGCACCTCACTAGTTTTTATTCTTTACATAGCATTCTCTTCCCTTTACTCAACTAAATTACCTGCCTTCGCTGGGTGCCTAGCTTAAAATGCAAGTCATAAGTACAGCTTACTTATGGTCTATTTTGTGATAAAAAGTCACAATCAACGTACCTCCAGTCAGTGCTTAGCAGTCGACTGGTTTTTAAGAACGAAATGAACATTATACAAATGAGTGAGTACATACAATGTGAGAGGCAGCTTTAATTGTAACTGTGACCACTGCACAAATAATTTAGAGAAGCAAACACAGATCTCTATACTGTTGAAAATTACTAGACTCCAAAAAACTTTCATTTGTGTAAGTTGTCACATTAAAAATTGAAGCATATATTAAAAATACAAAAATATGAAAAAGGGATTACATGTAACATCTTTTGAAAGATTCTTTTCCAAAATGCATAAAACATGGTGACAGCAAAGGATGGCACTTTTAAATTTCTGCAGATTTCCATAATGCTTGACTTACTAGAAGATGACTATGTCCTCATATTGTTTCCATACCTGGTATCTATTATACTAATTTGTCTGATCCAAGAATACAAAGACCGCGGCTCAATAGGCTAATCCTCCGCCTAGCGGCGCAGGCACACCGGGTTCTAGCCCCGGTCGGGGCGCCAGATTCTGTCCCGGTTGCCCCTCTTCCAGGCCAGCTCTCTGCTGTGGCCCGGGAAGGCAGTGGAGGATGGCCCAAGTCCTTGGGCCCTGCACCCACATAGGAGACCAGGAGAAGCACCTGGCTCCTGGCTTCGGATCAGTGTGGTGCGCTGGCCGCGGCGGCCATTGGAGGGTGAACCAACGGCAAAAGGAAGACCTTTCTTTCTCTCTCTCTCTCTCTCACTGTCCACTCTGTCAAAAAAAAAAAAGAATACAAAAAAAAAAGAATACAAAAAAAATATAGCTTCACATAGACAGTTGGTAAGGGGAGGAGAATTGTAACAGCTTTTTAGACAACCGTGAATATACTTCTTTGATATCACATCAAAATGGCTGTTTCTTAATTACTATACTGTGGAAACCACATTCATAAACATTTTACATTTTTACTTAAAAATCCATTGATCTGATGTTTTCTTGTGCTTGTAATGGATTTTTTTACCCATGTATGGTTTCTAACAGCATTCACTGGTTATTTGGATAATATCAATCATCTATTTGGCAGATTTTCTAAATATTAATGTTATCTTACACAACATCAACAAATTATATTTCTTCATTTCATCATTTGGGAGACTCATCCAAAGAGGCTTTAAGAACCAGAAACTTGGGGCTGGCATAGTGGTGCAGTGGGGTTAAGCCACTGCTTGAAATGCCAGCATCTTATAAACAAATGCCACATGAGTCCTGGCTGCTGAGCTACCAACCTAGCTTCCTGCTAATGGTCTGGGGAAGGCAGTGTGCCGAGTCGAACCCTGGAGCCCCCGTCACACATGTGAGACACCAGCATGGAGTTCCTGGCTCCTAAGTTCAGCCTTGCCCAGATCTAGATATTAAAGACATATGGGGGGCCAGCGCCGCAGCTCAACAGGCTAATCCTCTGCCTAGCGGCGCCAGCACACCGGGTTCTAGTCCCAGTTGGGGCGCCGGATTCTGTCCCGGTTGCCCCTCTTCCAGGCCAGCTCTCTGCTGTGGCCAGGGAGTGCAGTGGAGGATGGCCCAAGTGCTTGGGCCCTGCACCCCAAGGGAGACCAGGAGAAGCACCTGGCTCCTGCCTTTGGATCAGCGCGGCCATTGGAGGGTGAACCAACGGCAAAGGAAGACCTTTCTCTCTGTATCTCTCTCTCACTGTTCACTCTGCCTGTCAAAAAAAAAAAAAAAAAAAAAAAAAAAAAAGACATATGGGGAGTGAACTAGAAGATGGAAGGTATTTTTCTCTCTCTCCCTTTCAAATAAATAAATACATTTTTAAAACAAAAAGCAATTAGAAAAAGTTATGATTACAATAAACTCCCAAAATTCTAATTTTCTCATGAAAGCTGACACTGCGTCACTGACAACAAATACTGTCAATTGCTTTCCTTGAAGAAGACTGATTTCATTCATTTTTAAAAAATCTGCCAAATACCTAAATAGGAGAGAACTTCCACTTTGACTATGACCCTGTCGGAATAAGATCCAAGTCGGCGAACTCTAAAGGCTTCCATAGCCTTGGCAACTCATGACTAGAGCCTAGGGAGATTACTGATGCCATAAACAAGAGTGTCAAATTGTTAAGTCAACAACAGGAGTCACTGTGTACTTACTTCTCATGTGGGATCTGTCCTTAGTGTGTTGTCCAATGTGAAGTAATGCTATAACTAGTACTGAAACAGTATTTTACACTTTGTGTTTCTGTGTGGGTGCAAACTGATGAATTCTTTACTAAATATATAGTGAATTGATCTTCTGTATATAAAGATAATTGAAAATGAATCTTGATGTGAATGGAATGGGAGAGGGAGCGGGAGATGGGAAGGGTGTGAGTGGGAGGGAAATTATGGGGGGTGGGAAGCCATTGCAATCCATTAACTGTACTTTGAAAATTTATATTTACTAAATAAAAAAATTTAAAAAAATAAAATAAAATAAAGAGTTTTTTGTAAAAATCAGCTGATGCAGCTGGTGCTGTGGTGTAGCGAGTAAAGCCAGCCCCCGCAGTGCCAGCATCCCATATGGGCACCAGTTCAAGTCCCAGCTGCTCCACTTCCGATCCAGCTCTCTACTATGGCCTGGGAAAGCAGTAGAAGATGGCCCAAGGCATTGGGTCCCTAAATTCACATGGGAGACCTCTAAGAAGCTCCTAGCTGCTGGCTTTAGATTGGCACAACTCCAGGCCATTGCAGCCATGTGGGGAGTGAACCAGCAGATGAAAAACACTTCTCTCTCAGTGCCTCTGCCTCTCTGTAACTCTGCCTTTCAAATAAATAAATAAGTAAATCTTTAAAAAAAAAAGACACAATCATAAAAAGAAAATCAGCTGATTCACTTACAACTCAAATAGGGCATATATGCTGTTAATTGAGATAATCACCATATTTTAATACTCAAAGGCTAGAGTGCTTTTTACATTTCAATCTCATTGCACAAAATGCTAAAAGGACATATTCAAGGGTTAAGATTTAACAAAATTAATAAATTTTAAAGGTCATTAAGGACATTACTAGTGGGTGAAGAACACAATGACTACTACTGGAGCTTAGTCGCTACCTTCAGGCATGCCACTGTACCAGCAGTTTTGCCAACCACTGCTTTCACACCATCATTACAGAGATCAATATGGTGGAAAATGCAAATAAAATCTTAGTCGTATTATGAAATTATATGAGATTCACTCTCACTACTTTAAATAAAGTACTGAGAGATACAAACTCCAGAAGAGTCCATCAAAATGCTATTAGCTATTCTAGTGTGGAAGAATTATAGTTAAGTCTTATCCTTTGACTCATCTCTTTTTATCGGTTTTTCAACAATGAGCATGTATTACAGTGGTATAAATGTGCCCTCCAAGGTTCACTTGGAAACAAATTTAACAGTGCTGAGAGGCAGGGCCTTTAAATAGAGTTGAGTAGGTCCTGAATGCTCTGCCTTTGTGAACAGATTAAGTTGGAACTGAACAGATTAATTATCATGACATATGAGTTCAGATAAGAGAATGAGTTTGGGGGCCAGCGCTATGGTGCAGCAAGAAAAGCCAGCGCCTGCAGTGCCAGCATTCCATATGGGCAACCAGTCCAAGTCCAGGCTACTCCACTCCGATCCAGTTCTCTGTTCTGGCCTGGGAAAGCAGTAGAAGATGGCTCAAGTCCTTGGGCCCCTGCACCCGTGTGGGAGACCTGGAAGAAGCACCTGGCTCCTGCCTTCAGATCACATCAGCTCAGCTCCGGCCATTTCGGCCATTTAGGAGTGAACCAGCGGATGGAAGGCCTCTCTCTCTGCCTGTGCCTCTCTGTAACCCTGCCTTTAAATAAAAAAATAAATAAATTAAAAAAAAAAAAAAAAAAGAGCTCAGTCCCCTTAACAATCCCTCCCCCCTCTCTCTCACCCACATACTATCATCTGCCATGTTATGATACAGCAAGAAGAATCTTACTAGATTCTTACTTGATCTTGGACTTCCCAGCCTCCAGAACTATGAGCCAAATAAATCTGCTTCATTATAAATTACCCAGTTTGTGCTATTATTATAGCAGCACAAAACGGTCTAAGACATATACTAACTTATACAAGCTTAAAAATGTGCTAAACTTGTACTAAATTATACAAGTTTATAAATGCTTTCTCTAAAGGGCATTATAAAATCAGGCTGCTTTATTTGGCTAACTACATAAAAAAGTAAGTTTTTATATTTTTCATGGAAGCTTGAACCTGTCTTTTGTTCCTGAAGCTCAGAGAATAAAGGGCCCAGAAACTGGTATTAAGGAAGGTCTCTGTCTCATCTATTGAGCTGTAGGTACCTAAGACTATTTCTAACATTTATTAGATGAAACCAGTATAAAGAGCAACATGGACAAGTGATCAAAATATGATAATGCTCATAAAACAAACCTAGCTACCAAACAATTATTAAATTATGAACTTATTTTTTAAAAGATTCAGTGGTACCAACAACATTAAATGAGAATATTTAAGTTTAGAAATGGCATAAGCCTGCCACCTAGAGCCCAAAGGAAATTATTCATCTCAGTTGAAAAGTCAATGTTCAGACAAAAGTAAAAAAATCTGTTTTATTTCTTTACTATCTGCTTTAGATATCAATAATTATAGTGAATACTCATGGATCAATACAAATCAGTCACAATATCATTCAACTTTTAGCTGTATCAGTGATAATATGAGTAACTGATCATTTTATTATAAACAGAAAATATCATTTTTTTTCAAAGATTTATTTATTTATTTATTTAAAAGGCAGAGTTAGAGAAATCTTCCATCCACTGGTTCAGACTCCAAATGGCTGGGACTGGACCAAGCCAAAGCCAGGAGGCACAGCTTTATCCAGGTTTCCCATGTGTGTATGGAGTTCTGAGTACTCGGGTGTTCTTCCACTGCATTCCCAGACACATTAACAGGGGGCTGGGATCACATGCAGGACAGCCGGGACTTGAACCAGCACTCGTCATGCCACCATCCCAGGCTGCAGCTTAGCCTACTAAGCTACAATGTGGGCTACCCTTCCCTCCAAAAATAAATCATTTTTTAAACACTCTTCTCTAGTAGCTTTATTCTTACAATGTCAGAGTAAATTTCAGACTAAAATCTCAAAATTCTACAATCAAAATCAATCTGCCTAGAAGAATGCTGAAGTGATGAACAGTGAAGCTCATCACTAATTGCCATGATTCTTCAAATATTCTTAATTAGATCATTTAACAACCGTACATCAGAGGATAATGAACGTTTAACAGAAAACTGAGGTGTAGAACAGGAAAGACTGATGAAAATATACACATGAGACAGAATCAATGTTTCCTTTGCAGAAATTCATGTTATCTTTCAAGGTCTGAAGTGTACATCTCAGGGCCAGTGCTGTGGAGCAGTGGGGTAAGCCTCCGCCTGAAACAGCAACATCCCATATGAGCACTGGTGTGAATTCCAGCTGCTCCACTTCAAGCTGGCTCCCTGTCAATGCACCTGGGAAAGAGTTTGTGCCCCTGTGGCCTACATGGGAGACCCGGATGAAGCTCCTGACTTTCGCCTGGCACAGCCCTGGCTGCTGTGGCCATTTGGGTAATAAACCAGGGATTGGAGATCAATCAATCAGTCTCTCTGTGTCACTCCCTAAAACTCTGCCTTTCAAATAAAAAAATTTTCTTAAACTGCACATCTCCTTTAACCAGAAATTCATTTTAATCCTTTACTAGTCACATAACTGAACAAAGTTATATATGTGTAAGAATGTCTTTTAAAGCATTATTTGTAATAGTGAAAGGGAAGGAAGGAGGAGGAAGGAAAAATCAAAGGGGAGGAAGTGGGAGGGAACCAAGGAAGAAAAGAGGCAGCGGACAAAGAGAGAGAGGAAAACCCCACAGTCTTGGAGCAAAAACAACAAAATAGCTCCCATAGTGAAGAAGCAAAAAAATAGAAAGTCCTACATCCACAATAAAGTATAAAATATACTCAATAAATGTCTGCTGACTGATTCTCTACTTTATGTAGAAAAAATTCATGATATCAGCTCTGATGACCAAAGAGCTTGCCATAAAACCCTCCAGACATGAGGTTATGAGGTTTCTTTTTTTTTTTTTTGGACAGGCAGAGTGGACAGTGAGAGAGAGAGAGACAGAGAGAAAGGTCTTCCTTTGCCGTTGGTTCACCCTCGCAGCCGGTTTGCTGTGACCAGCGCGCTGCACTGATCCAAAGGCAGGAGCCAGGTGCTTCTCCTGGTCTCTCATGGGGTGCAGAGGCCAAGCACCTGGGCCATCCTCCACTGCACTCCCTGGCCACAGCAGAGAGCTGGCCTGGAAGAGGGGCAACTGGGACAGAATCCGGCGCCCCGACCGGGACTAGAACCCGGTGTGCCGGCGCCGCAAGACGGAGGATAATTAGCCTAGTGAGCTGCGGCGCCGGCCCAAGACATGAGGTTTCAACAACAACAACAACAACAAAAAAAAACTGGGTCACTCTAATTTACAAATGGTATGTGGAGAGGCTTGCGCTCTGATTCAGATTTTATCAACTTCTTGAATGACTGACAGCCACGTTCAGGAATGCAAGGACAAATATGACCACTTGGAAATCTGTATTATTATTGTTCTTTCGAAGAGTGAAAACTACAAACTTCCTTCTAATAAAAAATGTTAAGCAATTCCATAACCAATCACAGACTAACCACAGACATGGCACTCTAAGAAATGAGTAACCTCTATTACCTTTCCCGTGCTCTGTAAAATCGTTGTTCGTGTCCTCCACACTCTCTCCCTGCTGACAATATCTCGAGTCACATCTACCTCGGCGTCTACAAAACTCCTCTGTTTGAGGGCAGTGATGTCATCATCTAGATCAGTTTTGATAGTAGATCTTTTCTTAGCCATAATTTTGGCTTTGATTGCAGCAATTTTTTCCACTGACATGGCTTCAGATAAAGACCTAAAATCAAATTCCTTTTTAAATTTTCAAAGCAAGAATTCCTTGAGCACATCACAAATACATTGTTACAATTTTCTAGTAAAAACACTTTAAGTAACAACAATTAAAGCCTTCTTTCTATAAAAATGACATATTTTGTACTCTTACAAGATTTTAACACATAAAGAAGGTTCATGCAGATATACTACTGTGAGTAAATTAATAAATTCCAGAAGAAACAATGCAACAAATGTCTTTATATTTATCATTTCCCTCCAAAAGAGCAGTAACTCATTAACATGAGTGTTTTCTTTGTATTTTTTGAGACTTTGTTAGTTAACCCACATCTATTCACAGAAAATAAACATACATATCGAGGCCAGTTGTTAAGAGGGTCCCAGAAGAGGAGTATGAAATTCATTATATAAAGACTTCAAAATTATAGGTTTTCTTGAAATTTATTTCAAGGTTTCAAAACCGTATGTCACAGGGTACAACATATACATAGGTGACAAAGGCTTTTATATACCACAGAAACACATACCCCTTTTAAACTCTGGAAGAAACCATAGTTTGAACACTTTATCTTCCCTGCATCTGATTTTCAAATAGCCAAAACAGCAAAGAGAGACAGGCTATATTTTCAGAACTATGTATAAAAAGCGACTTAATACTTAAAGTACAGATTTTGTAAGATGAATCTTAAGCAAAGTGTCTTTTTATATAATAAGATAAAAAGAATTAAAAAGTGTTTGAGTACCTTATTAAGAGTAGACAAAAATATTACTTTAGCCACAAGATGAAAATCTTGAAATATGTTTACACAAAATCTGGAAAAAGGACAGAAATTCCTGCAGGTTTAAATACAGCAGTATTATAAAGTAAACTAATTTTATTCAGATTAGGTATGAAGATACTTTATAGCAGATGATCAATATGGGTATGGTGGTATCTGACTCATTTTGTGTGACACTGTGCAACATTCCCCTAAAATCTAAAGCACCTAGAGTCAAGTTCAAATGCTCTTCTAAACTATAATCAAGCCTGCACTGGACTTGGTATCACTGGACTTTATTTCCAGCCACACTAAAACAGAGTGACAGGATTAACCTTCCTGTCTTAAATTACCAGTGAAAATGACAAGACACCAGGTTTAAAGGATATTAGATTATCAAACAGTGTAGAACAGTGATTTCCTGACAAATGAGAAACCAACAAGGTGAGCCCTTGGTGGCTTCCGAGATAGGGCATTAAGAAGAGAGCCCACAAAGACCTCAGAGAACTCCCGATTTGAGGGAATGCAGCTGGGGCGACAGCAAGACCAAGGTGGCGAGAATTCACAGGACAAAACACATGAGAAGAGAGCTACACAGATTCCTTGGAGTATTCCAGTAGAATACCAATTAGTACATGAAGATAACGAAATCATTTAAAGCTGGGTAAAGAATCAATCATCCAATGGAATTAAAGAGAACAATGCCCAGTGCTTACACAGAGTGAAGAACAGTACCTGTTCCCACCATCCAGATTAAAAGCCTCATATTCTCAGGGCATTAGAAAGCATATTATTCCCCACTTAAGCAGTAGGGAATAATTATGCTAAGTGACCATTGTTCAGATCTTACAACCAAAACCCAAAAACCTGTTTCCAAGGGATTTAACTGGGGCCCAGAACAAATCTAAATAAGATTTGGAAAAATACAAAAATGTCTACCACTCAACAGAATAAACTGCACAATGTCTGGTATCCGATGAAAGATAAAAACTGCAAAGAAGCAGAATATTAGCCAAAGAGAGGAAAAAGAACAATCAATCATAAAAACATTTTTAAAAGTATTATTATAATAACTATATTCCTTAGGTTCAAAAAGTTATTTTTTTAAAACAGCAAAATAAACTTCTAAGGATTAAAAACTACAACACTAGGGGCTAAAAATATAACATAGATTACAGGAAAAATAGACTTGAATAAACAATAGAAAATATCCAAAATAAATTATAAAGCAATTTTTAAAAATGAGAAATAACAGAAAATTGTTGTAATAAAATGGGAAAGAATATAAATGACTTGTCAGACTTGAAACAAATCATACAAATTAGAGTCCAGAAAGATTTGAGGAAACAATGGCAAAATATTTCCAATCTAATGGAAATTATAAACTCAAATTCTTCAAAGAAGCTCAATGAAGAAAACCCCTCCAAATTCACACCATAATTAAATGGCTCAAAACCAGCAATAGAGAAACTAAAGTACCCAGAGAAAGAAGGACATATTTCATGAGACAAAAATATAAAACATACATGTGAACTGAGAAGCAGATGCTGATCCAGTCAAGCCTACAGTTAAAGTCCTGGTCAGCACCTTAACTGCAGCCTCAGGAGAGAGACTGTAAGACATAGAAGCCACCTGTAGCTACTGACTCCCTTGAAATGAGAAAATAAACGTGTGTTCCATTGGCCCAACTAATAAAAAAAGAGAGCGAGAGAGAGAGATAAGACCCAAATTAATAAAATTGGAGATAAAAAGGAAATCTAAGAAGACACCACAGAAATAAAAAAAATCATCAGAAATTACTACAAACAGCTGTAAGCCAACAAACTGGGAAACCTAGAATAAACAGATAGATTCCTGGACACATAAAAACTATTAAATTGAAACATGAAGATACAGAAAACCTCAACAGACCAATAACCAAGAGGTAACTGAATCAGTAATAAAGACCAGCAACAAAGAAAAGCCCAGGAACAAAGGGCTTCATTGCTAAATTCTACCAGACATTTAAAAAAGAACTAATCCAATACTTCTCAAGTTATTCAAAACAAATGAAAGGAACAGAATTATTCTAGATTCTGTCTGTGAAACCAGCATCACCTTACTTCCTAAACCTGAAAAAGATCTAACAAAGAAAACTATAGACCAATTTCCTCAATGAACATAAATCCTCAACAAAATTATAGCTAATCAAATCCAACAACACGTCAGAAAGATCATTTGCCCAAAAAAAGAGGGATTTATTCCTGGTATGCAGAGATGGTTCAACACTGGCAAATCAATTAATGTGATACATCATATTAACAAATTAATTAACAAAAATTATATGATTATCTCAATAGATGCAGATGAAGCATTTGATAAACTGTATCTTTTCACGATGAAAACTCTAACCAAACTGGGTACAGAAGGAACCTTCCTCACCACAATCAAGGGAATTTATGACAAACCCACGGACAGCATCCTAGTGAATGGGGGAAAGTTGGAAGCATTCCCACTGAGATCTGGAACCAGACAAGGATGCCCACTCTCACCAGTGCTATTCAATATAGTCCAAGAAGTTTCAGGCAGAACCATTAGGCAAGAAAAAGAAATCAAAGAATACAAATTGAGAAGGAGGAAGTCAATTTGCAGATGACATGATTCTACACAAAGGGAATCCAAAACACTCAACCAAGAGACTACTGGAATTCATAGAAGAGTTTGGTAAAGTAGCAGGATATAAAATCAATACGTAAAAATCAACAGTATACACAAACCATACCAAGGCTGACAATGAACTTCTAAGATCAATCCCATTCACAATAGCTACAAAAAAAAAAAAAAATCGAATATCTTGAAATAAATTTAACCAAGGATGCCAAAGATCACTATGATGAGAATTATAAGACACTAAAGAAAGAATAGAAGAAGATACAAAAAAATGAAAAAAACTTCCATGTCCATGGATAGGAAGAATCAGTATCATCAAAATGTCCAGTCTTCCAAAAGCGATTCACAGATTCAATGCGATATCAATCAAATTACCAAAGACATTATTCTCAGATATAGAAAAAATGATGCTGAAAATTCATATGGAAACACAGGAGACCTCGAATAGCTAAAGCAATCTTATACAACAAAAACAAAGCCAAAGGCATTATAATACCAGGTTTCAAGACATACTACAGGGCAGTTATAATCAAAACAGCCTGGTAACCAGTACAAAAACAGATGGGTAGACCAATGGAACAGAACAGAAATGCCTGAAATCAATCCAAGCATCTATAACCACTTATATTTGACCAAGCATCTAAAACCAATCCCTGAAGCAAACAGTCTCTTCAGTAAACAGAGCTGGGAAAACTGGATTTCCACATGAAGAAGTATGAAGCAAGACCTCTACTTTATACCATACAGAAAAATCTACTCAAAATGGATCAAAGACCTAATTCTATGACCCAATACCTCAAATTATTAGAGAACATTAAGGAAACAAAGCAAGATACTGGCACAGGTAGAGTTCTTGGAAGAGACCCCGAAGGCATAGGGAATCAAAGCCAAAATTAACAAACACATGGGACTACATCAAACGGAGAAGCTTCTGTACTGCAAAGGAATCACTCAGGAAAATAGAAAGCCACTGACAGAAAACGGAAAGGCAACTGACAGAATGGGAGAAATTATTTGCAAACTATGCAACTGAAAAAGGATTAATAACCAGAATATATAAAGATATCAAAAAACTCAACAACAGTAAAACAACCAACCCAGTGAAGAGACAGGCAAAAGAATTAAACAGACATTTTTCAAAAGAAGAAAGGAAGAAAGCATATGGCCAACAACACATGAAAAAATGCTCAGGATCACTAGCAGTCAGGGAAATGCAAATCAAAATCACAATGAGGTTTTACCCCATCCTGGTCAGAATGGCTTTCTTACAGAAATCAACAAACAAAAATGCTGGTGAGGATGTGGGAAAAAAGCCAGCCTAATCCACTGTTGGTAGGAATGTAAGCTGGCACAGCCACTATGGAACACAGTATGGAGATACCTCAGAACTAAGAATAGAAACCTAAGATACGACCCAGCCATCCCACTCCTGGGAATTTACCCAAGGGAAATGAAATCCGGTCATTTACAACAAAATGGCTAAATCCGGAAAACATATACTTAAATAAACCAGTCCCAAAAGGACAAATAACGTATGTTCTCCTTGATGTGTAAGAACTAACAGAGCACCTAAAAGGAAATCTGTAGAAGTGAAACTGACACTTCGAGAAGGAGTGACCTGAACAGCCCTTGTCTTGACTGTCAAGGAATATTTTTTTTTCTTCATACTATCAGTTGAACTCTTAACACAGAGTTAATCATCTGTGTATAGTCAATTGAAAATAGATATCAGTAAAAATAAGAGTTGGAATAAGAGAGGGAAGAGGAAATTTGTAACTGAAGCTGACAGTTCTGCATACATTCCTATGGACTTACTTCTAAGAGTATAGTTTAAAAACTTGCCATGGAACCCCAAACCCCATTAAGCTAGGTGGTAAAAATGCAATCTTAATTGTTAAAGTGATCATATTAAATGTTAAAGTGTTAAAGTGATCATACAAATTTAATCAAGTGTCTCATAGTGATAATGGAATTAACAAGGAGAGAATATTCCAACATGGCAAGCAGTCTACACAGCAGACTCATAGAATGACAGTCGCTTTAAGTAACCCTCTGACCTCAGAATCAACCCCTTATGGCATCCTGGTCTGGCTGAAAAGCCCATGAGAGCATTTCAGGCATGGAAAGCCAAGACACTGTGGCAAAAAATGTTCCACATGAAGTATCTGTGAGTGAGACCGCAGCGGAAAGTGGTGGCCATAAAAGAAGGATGTACTTTTCTCTGAAGGGAGGAGAGAACTTCCATTTTGCTTATGGCCTCATCTAAATACTGAAGGAGTTTGTGGATTCAAAAGGCTTCCGTAGCCAAGGGAGCTCATGTCAAGAGCCTCGGGTGGTCACTGACATCATACACATGAGTGTTAATTGTTAAATGAACAACAAGAGTTACTGTGCTCTAACATTCCATGCAGGACCTCTGTCCTCAATGACTTGTATTATGAGAGTTAAATGTAAAACTTGTTATCAAACAGTTTTGTGTGTGTGTGTGTGCAAACTGTTCAAACCTTCACTTATTTAGAGTTGGTCTTCTGTGTATAAAGTTAATTGAGACCAAATCTTAATGGAGAATGGTACTGGGAATGGGACAGGGAGGAGGTGGAAGGGTGGGAGTTTAGGTGGGAAGGCAGGTATGGTGGGAAGAATCACTATATTCTCAAAGGTGTACTTACGAAATTTGTATTCCTTAAATAAAAGATTTCTTTGGGAGGGAAAAAAAAAGAAAATAAATGTGTGTTGTATAAGCCATTATCATTTGGTCTACTTTGTCATACAGCATCAGATGACTAATAAAAGGAGAAACAGTTTAGCCATGAAACATAAATTCTCATTTTAAATTCATATTAAGAAGAAACAATCAGGGGCTGACCTGGTGGTAGCAGGTAAAGCCACCAGCATTCTAAAAGGACACTGGTTCCAATCCCAGCTGCTCTACTTCCCATTCAGCTCCCTTTAATGCGCCCGAGAAAGCAGCAGAAGATGATCCAGGTGTTTAGACCCTTGCACCCAGTGGGAGACCCAGAAGGAGCTTTTGGGTCCTGGTTTCAGATCAGCCCAGCTTTGGCTACGGTGACCATTTGACAAGCGAACCAGCAGATGGAAACCTGCTCTAACTCTGCCTTTCAAATAAATAAATCTTAAAGAAAAAAAGAGTCAGTAAAAGAATTTGGCACTATCTAAGATTCATTTCTAATTAAAAAATAATTCAGCAAACTAGAACTATAGTAATAGATGGATTTTAATCAACCTCATAAATAGAATACACTAAAAAACCTAAGCTACATCATTCGTAATGATAGAAGACAATGCTTTCCCCTAACAACATGAACCAAAAAAAAAAGAAAAAAAAGGTCTAATCTCAACGCTTCTACCCACCACTGTATTGGACATTCTAGCCAGTACAATGAAGCAGAAAATAAAGGTATCCAGTTCCGAGGCCAGAGTTACAGTGCAAGAGGTTAAGCCGCTGCTTGCCATACCAGCATCCCATCACACTGCCAAGCCTTCTGCTTCCAATCAAGCTCCTAGTTAATGAGCCTGGGAAGGCAACAGACGACAGCCAAGGGACTTGGGCCCTACCACCTATGTGGCAGACTCAGAGTACCAAGCTCAGGGCTACTGATTCCAGCCTGGCACAGCCCCAGCCATTCCAGCAATCTCAGGGAGTAAGCCAGAGATGATGGGAAATCTCAGTCTATCTCTCCCACCATGTCTCTAGAACTCTGCCTTTCAAATAAATAAATAAATCTTAAAAAAAAAAAAAAAAAAAATTCAGTTCAAAAATAAAGAAGCTATTTGTAGAAAATGATTCACTATGCAGAAAATCTAATGAAATTTATAAAAAAAAAAACAGAACGAATCAATGAGTTTATCGTGATCACAGGATACAATATATGAAAACTGTTATTTCCATATAAACAATAAACAATCAGGAATTGGCATATTTAAATATCTCTTACAACAGCATTAAAAATATGAAATGCTTATAAACAGGTATGACAAAAAGTCTAATATTCTATTATAATTGTAAAACAATGCTGAGAGAAACTAAAAAACTATGTCTCCATCAACCAATGGAGAAATATACCTTATTTACAGTTCAGAAGATTCAGTATCTTTTAAATGCCTGTTCTCCCCAAACTGGTCTAGAAATTCGATTCAATGTCAATAAAAATCCCAGTTTGCTTTTATGGAGAAACTGACAAATTATTTCTTAAACTCATGGAAATGCAAAGGACCAAAAACATAACTGAAACAAAACAAAGTGCAAGGCTAATACTACCTGAATTTAAGACAATTAATTTCAAAGACAGAATAATTAAAACAGAGTGGTACTGGTAAAAAGATCATGAACAGAATGGGCCCACAAATAGACCTAAATATGCATAGACAACTTTTCACAAAATTAAATCATAATTCAGTGGAGACTTAATGGTGCTGAGACAATTAGCTATTCATATTTGCAAAACTGAACGTCAAGTCCTGTCTTATAAAAATCCAATAAACTTTGATCAATACCACGCACCATATTTCAAAGAAAAAACCTGAAACTGTATCAGACTCAAACGTAAAAGAACTTTTTAAGACTTACATGAGAAAATGCAAATGATCTTTTCAGAACTTGTTTAGACAAAAGAACACTCACAATAGAACAGACTTTATAGAAATTAAAATCTGCTCTTCAAAAGGCAGTGAGGAGGAAAAGACAAGCTACAGACAGACAGAAACACATAAGAACTTATATCCAGAATACAAAATAACTTTCAAAACTCAACATTAAAGAACGCAACAAAAACTGGGGAAAAAGTTATTGACGCTCCACCAAAAAAGAAAGGATGAAAAATTAAGCACATGAAAAGATGCTCACATCATCACTTATCAGGAGGAAAATGTAAAACTAAATCACAGTGAGACACTACCACACACAAATTAAAATCACTGAAATAATAAAGCCTGACTACATAAGTGTTAGAAAAGATGTAGAGAAACTAAGACATCACTGGAGGAAATGTAAAATGCACAATCGGTTTGGAAAACCATTTTTTAAAAAGTTATACACACGCCGGCACCACGGCTCAATAGGCTAATCCTCCGCCTTGCGGTGCCGGCACACCAGGTTCTAGTCCCGGTCGGGGCGCTGGATTCTGTCTCCGTTGTCCCTCTTCAAGGCCAGCTCTCTGCCGTGGTCAGGGAGTGCAGTGGAGGATGGCCCAAGTGCTTGGGCCCTGCACCCCATGGGAGACCAGGAGAAGCACCTGGCTCCTGCCTTCGGATTTGCGCGGTGCACAGGCTGCAGCCCGCCGGCCGCGGCGGCCATTGGAGGGTGAACCAACGGCAAAGGGAAGACCTTTCTCTCTATCTCTCTCACTGTCCACTCTGCCTGTCAACAAAAAAAAATCTATAAAAAAAAAAAGTTATACACACAGTACTATACAATCCCACTGTTCTTCCCCTAGGTATTTTCCCCACGAGAAATCATAGCATATATCCATTTAAAAATTTATAGACAAATGTTCACAAAAGCTTTAGCCGTAATAGCCAAAAAATTACAACAAGCATAATGCATCAACAGATGACTGGGCAAACGAGTGAGTGGGTACATCCATACAATGGAAGAGTACTCAGCAATAAAAAGGCATGATTTACTGATAATGCCAAAAGCTTAAGTCTCAAAATAATTGCGGTAAGCAGAAGAAACTAGATATCACCTCCCTCCCCCCAAAAAATATACACTTTATAACTCATGCACATATAATTCTAGAAAACAAACTAATCTATAACAGTGGTAGATCACTGGCTGCCTGATGCAGAAGTGGAAGTGAGAGGTTACACAGGAAATTTAAAGGGATGATGTTATATTCAGTATCTTGCTTATAATGATGGTTGTACATATGTAAATACACATGAAAACTTACATACTTTAAACATGCAAAGTTAACTATACATTAATTATATCTCAATAATACGCTTTAAAATCTGCACTGAATTTTTAACTTTGGATAAAACTTCCACAAGGATAATGCACCACAGAAATACTATAAAGTTGATTCTAATTATAGTAAAAATTAAGGGTCTGCAAACTAAGGCCGCAGGTCAAATCCAGACATGACCATCCACTGATGTATGATCTATGGCCGCCCTTCCTGCAACAGAAGTTAAGCAGTTGCAAAGAGACATCACTGCAAATCCAAAAATACTGAATAGTCATCCTTCAGAATACATGGGTGATTGGTTCTATGACCCTCGTGGATATCAATATCCACAGGTGCTCGAATTCCTTAAATAAAATGGCATAATATTTGCTTATGTCTACCTACATCTTTCTGTGTACTTTAAGCTATCTCTAGATTTCTTACAATGCCTAATACAATGTAAATGCTATGCAAATAGTTATTATATTGCATTAAAGAATGAAGGAAAAAAATTCTGTACATGTTCAATACAGACATAAGCTAATAAAAACAGCTTACAAATAATAATAAAATAAAATATTTTTAAAGAGTTATTTGAAAGGCAGAGTTACAGAAAGGGAGAGACAAAGAGAAAGAGACAGGGACAGGCACAGAGACAGAGAGAATGAAAGCATCTGCTGGTTTCCTCCCCAGATGGCCACAGTGGCCAGGACTGGACCACGCCAAAGCCAGGACCCAGGAGTTTTATCAGCTTACTCCCATGGGGATGACAAGGGCCTAAACATTTGAGCCATCCTCCACTGCTTTTCCCAGGCCATTAGCAGGGAGCTGGATCAAAAGTGGAGCAGCTGGGACACGAACCGGTGCCTAAATGGGACGCTGGCATTAAAGCTGGAAGCTCTCCCCACTTCGCCACAATGCTAGTCCCATAAGTTATTGTTCCAAATATTTTTGATCCACTGTTGGTTGAATCCACAGATACAGAACCATGGAAATGGATCCTCTGGTATAGGAAGTTGAATGTATATGGCACTTTCCAGAAAAAGCTTGTTGATCAAGAAATTTTTTGATAAAATAGATGAGGTTATGAACTAATTCTTCAGAAAGATCAACGTGGTAACAACTCAAGACCAAGGCTTTCCAGAATGCATAAGCATAATGGCTTCCGGTCTTCCACGTATCAGAAATCATGGCCGCCAGTTAGCCCTCCGCATTCACAGGTTCCACAGCCATGAATTCAACAGCAGTTCAGAAGAAACAATTATGTGGGTTTACAGTCGGCACAGCAGTCATGCAGGCCCCGGGACACCCACATCTCATGTCAGAATGCCTGGGTTTGAGCCTCTGCTTCACTTCCAAGTCCAGCTTCTTGTTACTACGCACCCTCGGAGGTAGCAGTGATGACTCAAGTACTTGGATCCCAATCACCCACATGGGAGATCTGGACTGAATTCTGGGCCCCACAGATGTAGCTTGGCCCAGCCCCAGCTCTTTGGGCATTTGGGAAGTGAACCAGAAAATGGAAAATCTGTCTTTTTTCTGTCATCTTTCTATCAAATCTTTTTTTTTTTTTTTGGACAGGCAGAGTGGACAGTGAGAGAAAGAGAGAAAGGTCTTCCTATTCCATTTGTTCACCCCCCAAATGGCCACTGCGGCCGGCGCACTGCAGCTGGCACACCGCACTGATCCGAAGCCAGAAGCCAGGTGCTTCCTCCTGGTCTCCCATGCGGGTGCAGGGCCCAAACCTGGGCCATCCTCCACTGCACCCCGGGCCAGAACAGAGAGCTGGACTGGAAGAGGGGCAACTGGGACAGAATCCAGCGCCCTGACCGGGACTCAAATCATTCTTTAAAGAATGGCGTCTGTATTGCCCACAGACAGACTTTTTTTCTTGTCATAACTCAAACAACACAGTATAACTCCTATACTGACTGAGCACTTACACCATATTAGGCATTACAAACCTAAGTAACCGAGAGATGATTTAAAATATATGGGAGGATGTGGGCAGGTTATATACTAAACCTACACTATTTTCTCCAAGGGACTTGGGAGCACCCACAAATTTTGATACACATAGGCAGTGCAGGTGGACAGTCCTCATCAGTACAGGGATGACCACGTCCTTCTGAACCTACAGCACAAGAGCATATAACGAATACAAGTAAAATGTCAACAGCACTTTCCTAACTCATTTTCTACATACATTTAAATAGTAGAAACTTCAAATATCTACTTTGTACTCAAGAAATCCTTACCTAATCTGTTCAGTTTGTACAATCCCTTCTTTATGACCCTCCAAACGGGCAGCCAATCTTTCTTTATCGAGGCGCACACACTCTTCATCCTGGAAACAGCAACTGGTTAGTGAGCATTTTATTTAAGTTTAAAAAAAAAAAAAAAAAACATTTTCTTACCCAAATTCCTATTTATACAGATCCAAACATTACTGTCTTCAGATCAATTTTAAGACTATTTTGAGGGGCCAGCACTGTGGTCTGGTAGGCTAAGCCTCCGCCTGTGCCACTGGCATCCCATGTGAGTATCTGTTCAAGTCCCAGTTGCTCTTTGATCTAGCTCTCTGCTATGGCCTGGGAAAGCAAAAGAAAATGGCCCAGCCAGCATCGCGGCTCAATAGGCTAATCCTCCGCCTTGCGGCGCCGACACACCGGGTTCTAGTCCCAGTCAGGGCCCCGGATTCTGTCCTGGTTGCCCCTCTTCAAGGCCAGCTCTCTGCTGTGGCCCGGGAGTGCAGTGAAGGATGGCCCAAGTACTTAGGCCCTGAACCCCATGGGAGACCAGGAAAAAGCACCTGGCTCCTGGCTCCTGCCATCGGATCAGCGCAGTGCGCCGGCTGCGGCGGCCATTGGAGGGTGAACCAACGGCAAAGGAAGACCTTTCTCTCTGTCTCTCTCTCTCACTGTCCACTCTGCCTATCAAAAAAAAAAAAAAAAAAAAAAAGGCCCAAGTGCCTGGGCCCCTGCACCCACATGGGATATCCGGAAGAAGCTCCTGGGTTCGTGTCCCAGCTGCTCCACTTTTGATCCAGCTCCCTGCTAATGGCCTGGGAAAAGCAGTGGTGGATGGCTCAAATGTTTAGGCCTTTGTCATCCCCATGGGAGTAAGCTGATAAAACTCCTGGGTCCTGGCTTTGGCGTGGTCCAGTCCTGGCCACTTTGGCCATCTGGGGAGGAAACCAGCAGATGGATCGTCTCAGCTCTGACCGTTGCAGCCATCTGGAGAGTGAACCAGTGGGTGGAAGACCTTTCTGTCTGTCATTGCCTTTCCATCTGTAACTCTGCCTCTCAAATAAATAAATAAAAATCTTTAAAAAAAAAAAATAAAAGATTACAATACGGATCACACTGCACTGGAACTAACTACAGATGTTCACTGTACTAATGGTTCTGCATCCCAGTGAATCCATCATAAACTGGAAATACATTTAGAACATGTAACCTACCTTTAAACATGCTAAGAACACTAACAGTGGTCTACATTTGGCCAAAATTATCTAATTCAAAGCCCATTTTTAATAAACTATTGACTACATCATGCAACTTACTGAATACTATATCAACATGAAATGGTTTCTACTGAACACATACCACTTTCACATTACCATAAAGTCAAAAATTTCGAGTTGAACTATCCTAAATCAGGGATATCTATAAAAGGTCACCAAAACAAAACCTTGCTTATTCCTTTTTTTCTGTGAGTTTTTTAAAATTTTATTTATTTATTTCAAAGAGTTACAGAAAGACAGAGACAGAAAGATCTACTGATTCACTTCCCAGATAGTTGCAACAGCCAGGACTAGGCCAGGCCAAAGCCAGGAGCTTCATCTGCGTCTCCCATTTGGACCATCTTCCACTGCTTCCCCTATCTATTAGCAGAGAGCCAGATCATAAGTGGAGGATACAAATTGGCACCTACATGGGATGTTGACATTGCAGGCAGCAGCTTTCCTCACTACACCACATCATCAGCCTCCATTTTTCCTGTGATTAACACAAGTGTTCTTCACATAATATTCCATTATTACTTCTACTCAGAAAGAACACACAAATCCCTTCTAAAAAAATTCGTAACTAAATTTTATAGATGTCTTTACCACAGTAAAATTTCATTTTAGATCTAGATTTTTTTTCCATGTGTTGCCACAGGTCCTAAATATATCAGCACAGATGAAAATACTTGAACTAAATCCTAAATGGTTTTTAAAGCATGTTCCTTACAATCCTAGGAGTTTCTACCAACAGTGCCCTGTTGAGAGTCACTAAGAACTTGTCGATCTTGGTGGCTCAGCTTTTATCTTTATTATTTACGTCAGAGTATCAGAAGAAACTTAGTCTAAAAAGAGTCTGGCTGCTTAAAAACAAATTAAAATTTGAAACCTCTGTTCCAGTTCAATACCCACTTTCAATGAATAAAAATACTTTGAACCAGAATGTCTATGAATAACAGAATATGAAACTATAAAAAGCATCAGCGAGGTGACAGCACTGTGGTTAGTGGGTAACGCTGCCAGCTGTGGTGCTAGCATCCCATATGGGTGCCGGTTCAAGTCCTAGCTGCTCAACTTCCATTCTAGCTTCCTGCTAATGTGCCTGCGAAAGCAGAAGATGGCCCAAGTCCTTGGGCTGCTGCATCCACATGGGATACCAGGAAGAAGCTCAGGCTCCTGGCTTCAGATTGGCCAGCTCTGGCAGTTGTGGACATTTGGGGAGTGAACCAGCAGATGGAAGATCTCTCTCTCTGCCTGTTTCTCCGTAACTCTGCCTTTCAAATACACAAATAAACATTTAAAAAAAAGCATCAGCATATTCAAGATATCCAAAAAGATGGTAGAATCCAATTCCTAATAATTAATCATTTAAAAATTTTAAATCCGACACATCCGCTGAGATGAATACAATGTTTTCATTTCAGCAAGTGTATTAAATTTTTGCCATTTTAATAATACAATCTGGATTAATCAAGTTCCTGAATGAAACAGATTTTTATTTATTATTATCTGAAAGGCACAGAGACAGACACCGAGAGGCCCCATCCACAAGTTCACTCCTCAAATGCATGCAATGGCCAGGGCTAGGTCAGGCCAAAGTTAGCAGCCAGGAACCCAACTCAGGCAGCAAGGACCCTTTCTGCCTCCCAGGCCATTGCTTTCTGCCTCCCAGGGCCTGCATGAGCAGGCAACTGGAATCAGGAGGTAGAGCCAGGACGCAAACTAGCACTTTTTATAAGGAATACAGGCACGTTAACTGCCAGGCCAAATGCTGCTCCAAGAAACTACCAATTTCACAGACAGCTGCAGGGCCAGCGCTGGGGCACAGCAGGTCAAGCCACCACCTGCAACACTGGCATTCCATCTGGGCACCAGTTTGAGTCTCAGATGTTCCACTTCCAATCCAGCTTCCTGCTAACAGACTGGAAAGCAGTGGAAGATGGGAGATAGGGATAAAGCTCCTGGCTTCTGCATAGCTGAGATCTGGCCGTTACAGCCACGTGGAGAATGAACCAGTGGGTGGAAAATGAATTTTTTTTTTAAAGATTTATTTGTTTTATTTGAAAGGCAGTGTTATAGAGAGGCAGAGGGAGAGTGAGAGATCTTTCATCTACTGGTTCACTCGCCAAATGGCCACAATGGCCAGAGCTGGGCCAATACAAAGGCAAGAGTTTTATGCAGGTCTCCCATGCAGGTACAGGAGCCCAAGCACTTGGGCATTCTTACACTGCTTTCCCAGGCCATAGCAGAGAGGTGGATCGGAAGTGGAGCAGCCAGGACTCGAACCAGTGCCCACATCAAGTGTCAGTGCCACAAGTTATTTTATTGATAAAGTGTTCTTTCTACTACACAATTTCTTCGAGGGGAAAAAAGCTCCCAGAATTACTACAAACCAAAATTTCTTATTACTGCACAATCCCAATTTGGTAACAATGTGAATCATCTGTAAAGCCCATTACCTCAATTCGTGGTTTCTTTGCTTCTGCTAGAACTTCATCTGCAGCTCGTTTGACTTTAAGAAAAAAAGAAGCACATAAGCAGACAGTCTTGGGAAGGTCTGAACATTCAGTACACAGATGCAACACTACAGACCTTGAGTAGATCGCTGCAGCCCTATCTCCAGGGGGGCACTTCTGTCAATGCTTGCAGACGTTGCTACAGAGGTAAAAAGAGCCACGTGAGATCAGCAATTGAACACATATACTGGACAATATTACAAATGAATGCTCAAGGCTTGTTATGTTTCCAATTTTTACATGGTGATTTCATTAAGTTTTTAAGTTTCAAAGCAGTGAGGTAAAGTATTTCATTAAAAAGATTAATCTGTATTATAAAATCTTTAAGAGTTGATAGCTTAAAATTACCAAGATGATCTGGCTGAAATTAATCGCACTTCTAAGAATCCTCTCAAGTACAACAGCAAATGCAGATTTAAAGAAAGTTTATCTGAACACAAACATACAAATATGACTGGAAGTTTTTAAAAATTTCATTCACTGAAGCATACAGCTTTCAGTTATTCATAACTGGTAGAACACTTTCTAGTTAAATCATTTAATTCTTATTTTATTTTATTTGAGAGAAATACAGAGCTCCCATACACTGATTCACTCTCCGAATACACACAAAGATGGGGCCTGCACAAGCTGAAGAAGCAGGAGCCATAAACTCAAACCAGGTCTCTGATGTCAGTGGCAGGGATCCAACTGGAACCATCATCCACTACACTTCCCAGAGTGCGAATCAGGTGGACACTGGAACTGGGAGTGGAGTCAGGCCTGGAACCCAGACACTCCGCCATGGGATTCCGGCACTCCAGAAGTCTCTGTGCCAAACACCCATCCTTACTGAATTTCTGAAAGTCTCAAAACAACGGAACTGCAAAGTGCACCCACTCCCATTCACCTTGCTCCCACCACCCCACGTAACTACTGACAGTCTTATATATCCTTCTAGTTTCTTTCAAAAAAAATCATCCATTTCACTTTTTTAACAAAAAGTGGCATACAAGCCATTCATTCACAAAACTTGGATTTTATTATCTAACAGTGGATTTCTGACAACCCTCTATGCAAGTATGTAGAGCAATATAACTATTTTTATACAGCTACATAGGTATTTTATAAGTTAATTATAACTTAATTAATTCCTTATCTTTGAACAGTTCAATGTTAAGTCTTTTGTCATTACAAACAATTGGCAAGAATATATTATATACACCGTTTAAAACAATTTCAAAAATATGTCAGAAAGTCCCAGAATTAAGATTTCCAGTCAAATCCAAAATGACAGACTGCTGCCAGTTTCAACAGGAGTTGTATCAACTGACACTATAATGAACAAGACAACAGAATATGTTTCCTCTTAGCTTAGAATGTGTTATAAAATCTCAAGATTTTTATCTATCTAATTTTTAAATAACACTATGTATAGTTTAAATTTGAATCAAACTATCACCTTTTCTGTGAACTCCAAAACAGTACCCATTAGGTCATTAGTCTTTTTTTTTTTCTTTCTTTCTTTTTTTTTTTTTTTTACAGGCAGAGTGGACAGTGAGAGAGAGAGAGACAGAGAGAAAGTTCTCCTTTATTTTGCCGTTGGTTCACCCTCCAATGGCCGCTGCGGCCGGCGCACCGCGCTGATCCGAAGGCAGGAGCCAGGTACTTCTCCTGGTCTCCCATGGGGTGCAGGGCCCAAGCACTTGGGCCATCCTCCACTGCACTCCTGGGCCACAGCAGAGAGCTGGCCTGGAAGAGGGGCAACCAGGACAGAATCCAGTGCCCCGACCAGGACTAGAACCCAGTGTGCCGGCGCTGCAAGGCAGAGGATTAGCCTAGTGAGCCGCGGCGCCAGCCAGTCATTAGTCTTTTACGCACCTATTTCCAACATCACTTCACGTATGGGATAAGACAGACCTTTTTACTGAGCCTTGAGCTGAAAAATCTTTTCCCAGTTCATCACGTTTCTTATCCACAATACAGAACTTTCTTACTTTTACCAACCCATCAACTGAATAATCTCACCCTTCCTCCCACTAATATGACACATCTCTTTACTCATGTTAAATTCACACATGAATTTTTAATCTAACAGAAGTCAGACATAAGTAAGTTCAGCTCAAGAAATGAAATGTGATGAAGACTAAAAGAGAACAGTACTATACACACA
Source organism: Oryctolagus cuniculus (assembly GCF_964237555.1). Taxonomy (NCBI): domain Eukaryota; kingdom Metazoa; phylum Chordata; class Mammalia; order Lagomorpha; family Leporidae; genus Oryctolagus; species Oryctolagus cuniculus. The sequence continues at coordinate 9,847,560 of NC_091444.1, read as the reverse complement.
CAGAAGACTGAGGGATGAAATGCTAATTTATATTTTAGAATGATCAGAGAAGTCCTCTCTGATGAAACCTGTGAGCACAGACCTGAACGAGATAGGAAATGAGCCATGGGATGATGTGAAAGAACAACCCCAGGCAGGCAGACAGAACAGCACGTGCCAAGGCTCTGAAACAAGAACAGCCAGAAGATCAAGACTGATGTTGTGAGCAGAGCAGTACTGGCAAAGACGAGGTCACAGACTCGGGCAGAAGACACGAGGCCAGAAGGAGTGTAGCTTTGATTCCAAGCTACTCTAGGTGTGGCCTTCAGAAGGTGAGGGACACAGTCACATTTCTTTTTCAAAAACAGGTCATTCTTAACCACTAGGCAGAGAATATGCTGTAGAAAATAAAGAACAGGAACTGGTGACGAGGCTACGTGACAGTCTAAAAAGGAAGCATATTATAACATAGGATTAGAATGGAAAGAAGTTGTCATGGTTTTAAAGACCGAAAAAGGGGGACTGACTTATGACACACAGGGTAAAAACGCCACCTGAAATATGGTATATAATGCTGGTATACCAGCTGCTCCACTTCGATTCAGCTCCCTGCTAATGGCCTGGGAAAAGAAGCAAAAGATGGCCCACGTGCTTGGGCCCCTGCTACCCACGTGGGAGAACTGAAGAAGCTCCTGGCTTCAGCCTGGCCCAGCCCTTGCCGCTGCAGCCATTTCAGGAGTAAAACAGCAAACAGAAGATCTCGATCTCTAACTCCTTCAAATAAATAAATAAATCTTTCAAAAAAAGAGAGAGAATCAGACTTGCTGATGGAGTGGATATATGGATGTTAGATGTGAGAATGCAAAGATTTTGATAGGGTTCTTCACGTTAAATAACTGCATGAACAGGACGGCACTAAACATTACTGAGGCAGGAATTCTGGGAAAGAACAGAATCGCTGTTTTTGTCTTATATTAGGGGAGAAGGAACGATAACTGGGCATTCTGTTTTCAGGCTGTTAAATTTCAGAAGCCTACCAAATATCCAGGGGAAATGCTAACAGTGAACTTATCAATATACAGCTCAGGAAAGTCAATGTTGGAAATAAACATTTGGAAATCATCAGCTAATATAGGACATTTAAAGCATAAAACTGGAAAAAACCACATAGAAATTAAGGGTTAAACAAGAAATTAAAAAAAAAAAGGCCAATTCCTAGAAAATGTCAAGAATTACATTTTAGACACGGAAGTAACAAATTAAGAACTGAACAAATGAGTAGCAAAAGAGCCAAAAGAGCCTGGTGCCCCAAATGCTTTCAAAAAGAGAGCAGTCAACACTCCAAATGTTGTGCACAGTGAAGTAGGATAAGAGGAACCAACAGACAGGGCAATCCTCAGCTCTGTGTCAGCCTTACGAAGAGTGACTTGAGAGGGATGGTAAGCATTAAAGCCAGACTGGAGTGGTTTCAAGACTCAGAAGTAAAGAAGACACAATTCTCCTGAAAAGAAAAGAAAATAACAGTAGACAAACTGAGCAATACAGTAGAAATGTAGAACCAAAAACATTTTTAAAAAATGTACTATTTGGGGGATGGTACTGTGGTATAGCAAGTAAAGCTGCCACCTGCAGTTCAGCATCCCACATGGGCGCCAGTTCGAGTCCCAGCTGCTCCACTTCCCATCCAGCTCTCTGCTGTGGCCTGAGAAAGCAGTACAAGATGGTCCAAGTCGTTCGGCCCCTGCAACCATGTGGGAGACCTGGAAGAACTTCTTGGCACCTGGCTTCAGACTGGCCCAGCTCTAGCTGTTTTGGCCAGTTGGGGAGTGAACCAGCGGATGGAAGGACTATCTCTCTCTCTGCTTCTCCTTTTTTTCTCTGTGTAACTCTGACTTTCAAATAAATAAATAAATCTTTAAAAACAAAATGCACTATCACCAGCGCCATGGCTCACTAGGCTAATCCTCCGCCTGCACCACCGGCGCCCTGGGTTCTGGTCCCAGTCGGGGCATCAGATTCTGTCTCGGTTGCTCCTCTTCCAGTCCAGCTCTCTGCTGTGGGCCGGGAGGGCAATGGAGGATGGCCCAGGTCCTTGGGCCCTGCACCCCATGGGAGACCAGGAGGAAGCACCTGGCTCCTGGCTTCAGATTGGTGCAGCACAGCGGCCGCAACCCACTGGCCGTAGCAGCCACTTTGGGGGTGAACCAACGGCAAAAGGAAGACCTTTCTCTCTGTCTTTCTCTCTAAGTATGCCTGTCAAAAAAAAAAAAAAAAAAAAAAAAAAAAGGCACTATCTCACTATGTCTCCTGTAAAGGTAAAAACTGATGGAACAAAAGAAAAACAATAATTTACAGAGGCAAAGCCTCTAAGAGCATGAAGGGAGATGGAATCTACAACAAAGAAGATGGAATTAACTGAAGAGCAAGAACAGCACACACTGCCTGTTAGCGAAGTGTTGCACATATGCACACAGCTGCAGGCAGATTAACATCTTGGTAGGAATATGAAATCTCTTCCCTAAACTTATTTCACAGGGGAAAAGGAAGGAAGGGAGAGAGGGATGAACGACTACATCTATTAAAGAATAGGAACAAATTGAAAAGTACTCACATGCTTCACCATTGAGATAGCCAAGCAGATCTTTTCGGTCAGGTCTTCTAACCACAGGAATATTTTCAGTCTGAATCAAAATTTTAAATTAGGTATTAGCCAAAAAACAACTATATATAAACTGATAAATATCATGCAATGTCTTAATTTATTCCAATATATCTTGACAACATACACTCAAATATCACATTTGTAAAAAAACAAGACTAGGGCCAGCGCTGTGTCACAGCAGGTTAATGCCCTGGCCTGAAGCGTCGGCATCCTATACGGACGCTGGTTCAAGTGCTGGCTGCTCCACTTCCGATCCATCTCTCTGCTATAGCCTGGGAAAGCAGTACATGATGGCCCAAGACCTTGGGCCCCTGCACCCAAGTGGGAGACCCAGAAGAAGCTCCTGGCTCCTGGCTTCAGATCGCACAGCTCCGCGGGTGCAGTCAATTGGAGAGTGAACCATCGGATAGAAGACCTCCCCCACCCCCTCGTCTCTCTCTCTCTCTCTCTGTAACTCTTTCAAATAAATAAACAAATCTTAAAAAAATGAACAGACTAAAAGAATCTAATAAAAACCTTGAAAAAAAATTTTAACCAACTTTTTTAAAATGTCTATTTTTATTTCATTAGAAAAGCACTAGTTCACTCTCCAAATCCTGAAACAGCCAGGGTGGACCAGGTCTCCCACATGGGAGTTGGGAACTCCACCCAGGTCTCTCCCATGGCTGGCAAGCACACAATCACTTGAGTCACAGCCTGCTGCCTCCAAGGGTGTGCATTAGCAAGAAGCTGAACTGGAAGCAGAAAAGCCGAGACTCAAAACCAAGCACTCTGATATGGGATGTGGGGCATCCTAAGCAGCGACTTACCCACTGAGCAAAACACATGCCCACTGAAGATTTTTTAGCCATATTAATTTTTGATAATTTCATTTTTGAAACTCCAGGGAGATATACAAAAAATAATGGAAAGGAAGCAATGACTATTCCTTTTCAAAATATAACGTCAAGTCTTTCTCCTCCACGTAGTCTGAAGTGCTTTCTTTCCCTCACAAAAACCAGAACTCTTCAAAATATTCTGCTTAAACTCTTTCAAATAAATCAAATTAGATAGTAAAACTAAATTCTGATAGGTACATGTTCTATTTAAGTACAGGGAAAAATAGATTATACAGGAAAATATTAGTGGTAGTTGTTTATACATTCTGTATGATATATTTCTTTTTTATCCTTGAATATTATAAATTCTATAAGCAGGGAAAAACTAAAAAATTAAATCTGAAAAAACTATCCATTTTAATAAAAGGGGTAATTTTCCTATAATTACCTACATGAGTAATTTGTAAAGAGGTAAGTAAAGGAAAACTGCATATTTTAGGTACCAAGTCATGTTTGGACCACAATTTTCCATATAATTTTTCTAATGTAAACAATCAACAGAATGCAAAGCAATTACTCCAGAGGTGATGCTTAAATTCTTTGTCACCTTATATGAGCAACAATGAAGTAATGATACGTATTATGGGGCTGGCGCTGTGGCATAGCAGGTAAAGCAACCACCTGCAGTGCCGGCATCCCATATGGGTGCCAGTTGCATTCCTATCTGTTTCTCTTCCTTTCTAGCTTCCTGCTAATGTGCCTGAGAAAGCAGCAGAAGATGGCCCAAGTCCCTGGACCCGCTGCACCCATGTGGGGGCCTTGAAGGAGCCCCTGGCATCAGATGGGCCTGGCAACGGCCATTTCTGCCTTTTGAGGACTGAACTAGCAGGTGAAAGATCGATCTATCAATCAATAACTCTCTCCGCCTCTGCCTCACTGCAACCCCGCCTTTCAAATTAAGAAATAAATCTTTTTTTAAAGACTTACTTATTTGAAAGTCAGAGTTACAGAGAGAGAGAGAGGTCTTCCATCCAATGCTTCACTCCCCAGTTGGCAGCTAACAGCCGGAGCTGCGCTAATCGGAAGCCAGGAGCTTCTTCTGGGTCTCCCACATGGGTGCAGGGGCCCAAGGACTTGGGCCATCCTCCACTGCTTTCCCAAGCCATTGGAGAGAGCTGGACTGGAAGTGGAGCAGCTGGGTCTCAAACTGGGGCCGATACTGGCGCTTTAGGCCAGGGCGTTAACCCGCTGCGCCACAGCACCGGCTCCAATAAATCATTTAAAAAAATTAAAAAGAAACTTTTAGCATCTTTGGTCAAATACCTTACCAGCAGTGAATGCTGACTAAATAGCTTCTCAAAAATGAGCTATATTAGGCCGGCGCCGTGGCTCAATAGGCTGATCCTCCACCTTGCGGCGCCGGCACACCGGGTTCTAGTCCCGGTCGGGGCGCCGGATTCTGTCCCGGTTGCCCCTCTCCCAGGCCAGCTCTCTGCTATGGCCAGGGAGTGCAGTGGAGGATGGCCCAGGTGCTTGGGCCCTGCACCCCATGGGAGACCAGGAAAAGCACCTGGATCCTGGCTCCTGCCATCGGATCAGCGCGGTGCGCCGGCTGCAGCGGCGGCCATTGGAGGGTGAACCAACGGCAAAGGAAGACCTTTCTCTCTCTGTCTCTCTCTCACTGTCCACTCTGCCTGTCAAAAAAAAAAAAAAAAAAAAAAAAAAAAGAGCTATATTTACCACTTAAAACTTAAGTCATTTTTAAAGTTCTGGCTATTATAAAATAGGGTTAAGTTTTTGTTTCCCCCTATGAGTACATAAAGTTTAAAAGCCTACAAACTTTTTTGTACTTTCTTGAACTGGTCTACATAGAATATTGTTAATACTTAAAATAGTGGAACTAATTTTATTTAGATTACTGTCACACTGACAGTTGGTCACTACTGAGTTTATATTACTGCCAAGAGGGAATATGTAAGTCTATTCAAATAGGCACTTTAGGTCAGAAAGAATATTTCAAAAATGGTCTGCTCCTACCAAAGAGCAGTAACACAAAGAGAAGACAACAGCCAGAACTGGTACAACCCCAGAATTTCAGAATTCTTCTTTTCCAATGTGGCAAATATGAGTATTTAAGAAAAAAGAGATGGGCATTGTAGCATCGTGCGGTGAGCTATTGCTTGGGACACCTGCTCGCCATGAGTGTCAGTTTGAGTCCCCTCCTTGCTATTACACCTGGGAAGCAGCAGACCAGCTCCTGCTAGTATACCTGGGAAACAACAGACACAGCCCAAGTACTTGGGTCCCTACTACCCATTTGGAAAACCTGGATAGAGTTCTAGGCTCCCGGCTTCAACCTCGCCAGACTACACTTTGGTCGCCATTTGTGAAGTGAACTAGCAGATGGAAGAGCTATCTCTCTCTCTGTCACTGCGCATTTCAAGTAAGTAAATGAATAGATTTACTTTTAAAGGAAAAGAAAAATAAAAGAGCCAAATCTTAGATGACCACGAGTCCTGAAGTTCACAGTAACTTCAGTTGTCAGCCATGTGTTACAACCATTCCTCAACAAAATGATCTGAAAATCAAACGCAAATATTTAAATCATTTTATTACTCTGAAAAGAATGTATATATCCAAAAAAACTGTAATTACTGTCCATTCCTAAAATCTAGTATGATTTAAAGTAACTCTACAGAGCAATATCACTATTTTTTTCTATTTACCAAGTAGTTTCACCCTTTCTAATTTTTTAAATAACTACTTAAGACTAAGTATATGTTTCTTGCTCAGAGAAGAGATCCTTGGGGCCATCACTGTGGTACAGCAGGTTAAATTGCTGCCTGGGATGCCAGCATCCCATATGGGCATCAGCTCGCATTCCAGCTGCTCTGCTTCTGATCCAGCTTCTTGCGAAAGAGCCTGGGAAAGCAAGGAAGATGGCCCACGTATCTGGGCCCCTGCAACCACATGGGAGACCCACTGCCATTTGGGGAGTAAAGCAGCAGATGCAAGATCTCTCTCTGGCCCTCCCTCACTCTCTCTGTAACTCAGCCTTTCAAATAAATAGAAAAGAGTGAGTCTTGTGTTTAGTACGTACAAAGCCCATCAGGCAACGGGATACTTTCTCAATTCTGTTAAATAGCACGGTACTGTTTCGAAGACACCTCAAGTAAGTCAGAAACCTCAGTAATTACTAGTTGGAAGAGAAGCAAAGTTCATAAATGGAAATTTCACACAGCTGAATGCAATTCAGCAACAGTGTTAGATAATTCAAAAACTACTGTGATGACAATGAAAAGCTAGAATACTTCTGTTTCAAGAAGAGTAAGAAATGGGAGGGGCCAGCACTGTGGCATAGTGGGTAAAGCCACTGCTGGTGGTGCTGGAATCCCACTTGGGTGCCTGTGAGAGTCCAAGATGCTCCACTTCCAATTCAGCTCCCTGCTAATGTGCCTGGGAAAGCAGCAGAGGATGGCCCAACTCCTTGGGCTCCTGTACCCATGTGAGAAAGCAGAAGAAACTCCTGACTCCTGGCTTTGGTCTGGCCAAGCTCCACCTGTTGTGAGGAGTGAGCCAGCAGATGAAAGATCTTCTAACTCTACTTTTCACGTAAATGAATCTTTAGAAAAAAAAAAAGGGGGGGGGGGGGAAGAAGCAATATTTATAGAGTAATACATTTCATACTATTTCATACTTAATTTTAAGTATGTACTTACAAATAAGTTGAAATAAAAATTAAAAGCAGACATGTGTTTTTTTCAATTGTAACTCAAAAAAATTATGTGCATTCTACCAAAAATAATATGAGGAGTTTTACTTAAAAAAATTAAATATTACTCTTCTGGAGCACTTTTCTTGGGCATTTATGGCAATTTATCCTATCATACAGCATCACACGCAAGTAACTTGGAACCCTACTTATTCTCTATTACAAAAGGATACTTCAGAAAGTTTTTGGAAAAATGGAATTGAAAGATAAGTTTATTTTTATACAAAATATTTTCAAATCTATGTATGCCTTTTCCATAATATACATTTTCCATGAACTTTCTGAAGACGTCCTGTACGTGTGAGTATCCAAATTTTTCCACCAAAATAAATTTATCTTTTAATCCCATTTTCCACAAACTTTCTGAAAGGTTTCTATGATGAAGAATCTCATCATCACAGACCCTGTGAAACAGCTCCTTGAAAGGTCCTAAAGATTTCCTGGGCAGGGCAGGCGCTGTGGTGGGTGGGCTAAGCCTCAGCCTGAGACGCCGGAGTGCCATTTTGGCTCCGGTTCGTGTCCCAGTTGCTCCTTTTCTGATCCAGTTCTCTGTTAATGACCTGGTAAAGCAGTGGAGGATGGCCCAAGTGCTTGGACTTCTGCACGTATGTGGGAGACTCAGAAGGAGCACCTGGCTCCTGGCTTCGGATGGACCCAGCTCCAGCCACTGCAGCCATCTGGGGAGTGAACCAGTGGATGGGAGACCTTTCTCTCTGTAACTCTGCCTCTCAAATAAATATATAAAAATTAAAAAAAAAAAAAAGAGGATTTCCTGATTTTCTTCAGAGAAAGCTGATAAAATGGAAAACAAATGAACTTATCAACAGAGTATGAAAATAATTACATTAAATGTATTAAAAAATAAAGCGGCACACTGGGTTCTAGTCCCAGTCGGGGTGCCGGATTCTGTCCGATTGCCCCTCTTCCATTCCAGCTCTCTGCTGTGGCCAGGGAAGGCAGTGGAGGATGGCCCAAGTGCTTGGGCCCTGCACCCCATGGGAGACCAGGAACACCTGGCTCTTGCCTTCGGATCAGCGCAATGCGCTGGCCGCAGCACACCGGCTGCGGTGGCCATTGGAGGGTGAACCAACAGCAAAGGAAGACCTTTCTCTCTGTCTCTCTCTCTCTCACTGTCCACTCTGCCTGTCAAAAATTTTAAAAAAATTTTTTTTTTTTTTAAAAAAAAGGTGCCTGTTAGTGGATTCTTTTGACAAAGAAAAGTTTCTTGGCGATTAAACTAGAGTTCCAAAGCATCAAGGTCCTTCCACAGGTTTATAGATTTTTTATAACATCCCTGTAAGTGCATTTAAAAACTTCCACACACAGGCCACGCTGTGGCGTAGTGAGTAAAGCCAGCACCTGTGGTGCCGGCATCCCATATGGGTGCCGGTTCAAGTTCCAGCTGCTCCACATCTGATCCAGCTCTGCTGTGGCCTGGGAAAGCAGGAGAAGATGGCCAAGTCCTTGGGCCCCTGCACCCGTGTGGCTTCCGACTGGTGCAGCTCTGGACGCTGCAGCCAATTGGAGAGTAAATCAGCGGATGGAAGATCCCACTCTCTCTCTCTGCCTCTTCTTCTCTCCCCATGTAACTCCAACATTCAAATAATAAATAAATAAATCTTAAAAAAAAAAAAAATTCTACACTGCTATAAACAAGACCTACGCTTTGCATGGAAAAAAAATTAAAAATTTGGGTAAGTCACAAAGTAGCCAAATTTTGACCATACAGGAGACTTTCAAACCTTTTATTCTTTAGATATGAAACCCACAAAGGAAGTTACCCATGCCAAATGAGAAAAGTTTTAAAATGAAAGGTACTTACAGCTGCTCGCCGAACATAGACAGGATGAGAAAGGTGCACATTATTCAGTAGAAATAGGATGGAGTCCAATGTGTAGTACTCTCTAGGTTGGCCTTCCTTTCCAGTCCTAGAATAATTGAGATTTTTATCACAATTCCAAGTCAACTCTCCAGACTTCGTTATATGTTGTAATTTATCTTGCACCCAGTGCAAGATATATTTAACAACATATTTAACACAGTTAACAAAAACACAAGTAAAGTATAAAATCTAATAAGCAGACTTCCATTAGATTAAAATGAACACAAAAGAGACATGACAAACTCGAGAAGCCGGGAAAGCACAGAAGTTACCCTTTAAGATGAGATACTTGTAAGTAGACACACACACACTCTTCTCTATTTAGGCCCAAAGAACTGTCTGGTATCTGCGAACAGAGAAACCTCACTAGGTACAGATTGGAGAGAATCTCTAAGAGAAAAGAACAGGATGTCATGAGAAGCACAACCACCAGCACTGGTGGCGAATTTACAATCAATTTATCCCGCGGCTCTTGCTAAACAGACTGCTGTGGGGCAACATTCCTAACCATGTCACAGAAAAGGTAGCAATGATTCTTAGGACAGCACTGAAATCAGACCACTGACTCCACACCAAACTGTGACTCCACCTGTGATTAAAACCATGTAAGCTAGCGGTACAGGCTTAATTCAAGCCCATGCACTACTTCATTCCAATCCCACATTTCTTCTTGACATCTAGAAACATCAAAGTACGATTTGAATTCAGCTGAATACCACGCACTATTCTCCATAAGTAGTGCACTTTGCAAACCTCTGCCAGTATTTCCACTTTTCCTCTAAATCAATGTATTTCAAACCACAAAGTACGAAGAAACACTGTACTACGAAACTCAGTAAAGCCAATATAGACTTTTTGTAGGATATGAAAAAGAAAGAGAAACGCACTGCAGGGAATAGTACTGTGCGATGCTTCACATACATGTGCATAAATGCACTCGCATACAAACAAAAATAATTTCTTGGTTGAATTCGCTGCAGAAAAAGCCTGAAATCTGCTGTGAGCACTGCTTTTTCACTGGCTGTCAAACATTTCCTTTCCGAGTCTGACGCCCGTGAGCACACAGTTCCCTCACCCGAGAAGGCGGGATGCACCGTTTCGGTGCAGAATTCCGACCCATTCCTCAGAGCCTACTCCCTTGTTCACGCAAGGAAACCTGTTGGATGGGAACGCGCGGAAAACACGTCCATGCACACTCCCCGCAACACCCCAACCAGAAGTGACGGCTGCTTTCCAGGGAGCGAGGGAGCATCCCGCATCACCGCGGCGGGGTCCTCTCCTCTATCCACGTAGGGCGACCCACGCTGGCGCAGGACAGGACCGCTGGGACTGCTCCGACCCAACCGCTCCTGCCTCCTAAGTCTTGCTTGATGACGTTTTACGCGCGGAAAAAAAAAAAATGCAATCTCGAATGTCATTCCGTCTGCCTGTGCAAACTCTCTGAAGGGATCACAAGGCAGGAGAACTCGGAAGGCTGTCACTTCACCAAGGCTTCGTGAGCTCACTTCACCGCACGGGAAAAACTAGAGAGACCCGGACGCCTCAAAAAGCCGACTTCCATCCACTCCCCAGGCAGAAGGCAGTAGCAAAGTTGGGACCCAGGGCTCTCACCACCCCAGCGCCCGAGAGGCCGGACTCGGGGATCGAACCCGTCTCCGGACGCTCCCCCGAACCGCGGCCACCCGCGGCACCCCCGCACGCTTCTGCCACCCGCGCTCCACGCCACTGCAGCAGGCACTGTCCCCGGGACGGGGGGAGCCCTGTGGCCGGCCGCCCCCGCGCACAGGCACACCGACACCCCGCGCCCCTTTGTGCACCCCTGCGCAGGTGGCCCCGGCGGCCCCGCCCCCGGCCCCCCGAGGCCGGCACGGACGCCCGGCGCCCGGGGCGGCCCCTCCTCGCCCTCGAAGCGCAACTTGGCGCCCGCCACAGAAACTTTTCCCCCCGCCTCAGCGCGCCCGGGTCTCGCGGCCCCCCACGGGCGGCCGCGGCGGCGGGGTCGGCGGCGGGGGCGCCCGGGGGCGCCGCACTCACCCCCACACCACGTAGTTGGTCTTCACGTTCTTGGGCCAGGAGAACTCGCCGAAGATCACCTCGTCCCCCTTCACCACGATCTCCTTCTTCTGGATGTTGTACTGTCGCAGGACGCTGAGCACGTCCGCCATCTTCTCCCTTCGCCGCCGCCGCCGCCGGCCCGGGCGCCGCCGCCGCCGCCGCGCCTGCCGCCGCCGCCGCCGCCGCCTCGCCCTCTCCCGGCTGCCGCTCCGCCGCCGCCGCCGCCGCCGCCGCCGCCGGCGCGGCGCGCCCACAGCAGCAGCACCAACAGCCGCCCTCGCCCACGACAGCAGCAGGGGCAGCAGCCACCCAGGCCGCCAAGGACCCCGCGCTGGAAGGCAAGGCCCCGCCGCCGGCTGCCCGCGGAGAACGCCTGACTGCGCGCCTCCAGCGCCGCACGGCCGCCGCCAGGGGGAGCCGCGGTCGCCAGGGAAAGAAAGTGCCCCTCCCAGGCTCCCCCGCGGCACCGAGCCGACTCCCTCCGCGGATCGCCGAGCGCAGGGACGCGCCGCCCACGCACGGCGACGCACGGACGCGCAGCGCGGGGCCGGGCGCGCGCGCGCTCGGCGGCGGCGGCAGGTGCACGCGCACCTGCGCGGCGGCCCTGGCGCGGGCTCTGAGCCCCTCGGCGGCTCACCTGGCTCGCGGCGCGAGGCTCCCGGGCCTCTGGCCGAAGGCCCGGTGGGGCCCAGGCGTTACCTGGGCGGGTGGGTCGGGCCCACTCCTACCTCTGGGTGTCTAGGGCTTGCTGGTCCGGATGAGCCCCTGTACAGGTGGTGTTGGGGTGGGTTTGCAAAGCGGCACCTGGCACCGCTGATTGTTGGAGCCTGCTCACCTCTCTCCCCTGTACCCTGCATCAGGTGGTCAGTGGGGTGAGGGGGATGGGTTAATGCACGAGGACGGTGAAAAGCACCCAACAAGTCAAGAAAACACCAAGAATACGAGAGCTGCCCGCGCCAGGCCTCGAACCTAGTATTCCACGACGGCCCTTTCTCCCGGCCAGCCTCAGGGTGCGACAGGTGCCTCCGCTGGGAGGTGCACATGGGAGGCTCGATGGGGTCCGTGAGACACTGGCCACGTTGGAGAAGTTCGAGATGCCATGGCCTGGGTGCCGTAATCAAAAAGCCCTGTAAGTCCCGGATGTTTTTGTAACCTTTTCCTGTGTCAGGAGGGAGCAGGGGCGATTTTGTGGCTGGCAAATGCTTTGACCTGCTTTAGGGGAAAAAAAAATCCATTTTTGTTAACGTGCCCAGTAGGGGGATGTGGGTCAGTTCTGATCTCTAGCGGTTCTACCGCTGTGAATTTGACATGTTTCGTCTGTTCTACCAGGATTGTCACCCTTGTGATGTTTTCCTGAACCACATCCCAAGCTCAAAAGAACTGCACTTTTTGTGCCACTCACCTGGATCAGACACCTCCTGTTACTTGGTTTTCCTTGTTAGTTACCTTACCTCCATCCTACAAAACTAAAGGGCGGGCAGGCGCCGCGGCTCACTAGGCTAATCCTCCACCTAGCAGCGCCGGCACACCGGGTTCTAGTCCCAGTCGGGGCGCCGGATTCTGTCCCGGTTGCCCCTCTTCCAGGCCAGCTCTCTGCTGTGGCCCGGGAGTGCAGTGGAGGATGGCCCAAGTGCTTGGCCTCTGCACCCACATAGGAGACCAGGAGAAGCACCTGGCTCCTAGCTTCGGATCAGCGCGGTTGGGGGGTGAACCAACAGCAAAGGAAGACCTTCTTTCTGTCTCTCTCTCTCACTGTCCACTCTGCCTGTCAAAAAAAAAAAAAAAAAAAACCTAAAGGGCGGTACACCTGCATGGTCATGGTCATAGCCTTGTGTCTTGCCTGTTATTTGGTACATAATAGGCCCCTCAGCCCAGTCCAGTTTCAAATAATACAATACTATATTGCTTCATAGCTAGTGTGGCCCCTCATAATAAAATAATCTTAATTTCCAAGCTGTGTGCAATCCATGCCTATAATCACTCTTCAAACAGTTCATGGGAAATGTTTGTTATGGAAAACTATGGGTTTGAAAATTGCACCAAAATAAACTTACCTTTTCATTCCATTTTCCATGAATTTTTGTTGTCCTCGCATATCTCCATACATATGCGAGGGAGAGTTCTGCCTTCCACTTTTTCACTCCCCAAATGCCCACAACAGCCAGGGCCAAGCCAAAGCCGGAAGCCCAGAAATCAGTCTGGTCCCCCAGCAAGTGAGAGAGACCCGAGTACGTGAGCCACTGTCTCCCAGGGTGTGCATTAGCAGGAAGCTGGCTCAGAAGCAGAGAAGCTAGAACTTGAACAGGGCACCCCACTGTGAGTTAAGGGCATTCCAAGTTTGGATTTATGCAGGAATTTAACAGCTGCACCACATGCCTGCCCTTCTTTACATTTTTTAAATGTATTTATTGGAAAGAATGACAGAGAAGGAGGGAGAGATCAAGAGAAGAGACCTTCTATGTACTGATTCACTCCCCAGATGGCCACAAAGGCCAGTGCTGGGCCAAGGTGAAACCAGGAATCAGGAACTCTCTCCAGGTCTCCCACATGGATTGCTGGGGCACAAGTACTTGGTCCAGCCTCTGCTACTTTCCCAGGCACATTAGCTGGGAGCTGTATCAGAAGTGGAGCAGCACTTCAATAATGGAATGCCGGCATTGCAAGTGGGGGCTTAACCCCCACCTCAACGTCTGCCCTCTCCTTTACTTTTGAAGAAAAATTTCACAAAGTACAGAATTCTAGTTTGATGAGGATTATTTTTTCTCAGAATGTTAAATATTTCATTTAATTTTCTTGTTTGCATGGTTTCTAAGAAGTTTGATGAAATTCCTATCTTTATTCATCTATAAAGTTTTTTTTTTTCCCAAAGCTTTTTCAATGAACACAATGTTAGTATATATTAATGGGGGACAGCATGATAATTTGATTAAAATACACAGTGTGTAATGATCAAAGCAAGATATGTAGCATTTCCATCTTATCAAACCTTTATTGTGGGCCGGCACCGTGGCTCACTTGGTTAATCCTCTGCCTGCGGCACCGGCATCCCATATGGGCACCAGGTTCTAGTCCTGGTTGCTCCTCTTCCAGTCCAGCTCTGTGCTGTGGCCCGGGAGGGCAGTGGAGGATGGCCCAAGTGCTTGGGCCGCTGCACTCACATGGGAGACCAGGAGGAAACACCTGGCTCCTGGTTTCAGATCGGTGCAGTTCCGGCCATAGTGGCCATCTTGGGGGTGAACCAATGGAAGGAAGACCTCTCTCTCTGTCTCTCTCTCTCACTATCTATATCTCTACCTGTCAAATAAATACTTATAAAAAAACCTTTATTGATTTTATGTTACCAACCTTCAGTCTGCTTTTCTTCTAGCTACTTTGAAAGATGTAATAAGTTGTTGTAGACCATAGTTAATATAGTATGCTATATAACTCCAGAACTAATCCTTCCTAACTGTATTTTGGTATCTGTTAACAGAATTTTTAATGATTTTTCTGAAATTTAAAAATTATATAACTAGGTGTAGTTTTAAGTTGTAAGTGTGTGTATGGGTGTGTGTGTGTGTGTGTGTGTGGATTTGAAAAGGCAGAAAGACAGATTTTCCATCTGTTGGTACCTTATAGATGCCCTCAACAACTGGGGCTAAGCCAGGCCAAAACCAAGAGCTAGGAACTCCCTCTAGGTCTCCCTGTTGTCTTCCAGAAAGTAGATTAGCAGGAAGCTGGAATTGGAAGCAGAGTGGAGACTCCATCTGAGGACTCCAATATGGGGTGCAGGTAACCCAAGTGGTGTTTTAACCACTATGCCAAACACATGCCCCTTTTGTGGCTGTTTTTGCATTTGTCCTCCTGATGTTCTCTGAGTTCCTGGACCTGTGGTTTTGGTATCTGACATTGGGGAAATCCTGTCATTATTGATTCAAGTATTTACGTCCCTTTCTCTTTTCACTTGATGTTCCTTGTAAAGAGTTGACTAGGACTTGCCGCCAAAACTCATGCAGATGTTTACACTCGATGTCTTAAGGGTGGAGACTTATCGAATGGTGGCTTGGAGGTGGGTCTGGTGAGTGGTGTTTTAGGTCTTTGGGAGCATGGCCTTGAAGGGTGGTTCCCAAGAGCGTATTTATTATTTTGAGCTCAAGTTTGGCCTGCCTCCCTTTCTGCTTCCTGGTCACTGTGTGGTCATTCCTCCACACCTGCCTTGGCCACTGTTCACAGATGCTGCTTTTAGGGCCACCCAACCCTGACCTGTAAGCTCCAAACTTTAAGCTGCAAGAAACCTTGTCTTGTCCAAGAAGCTCCTCTTGGTACTTCAGTTGAAGAAATAAAAAGTGGACTAAGTCATTTCCATGACGTCTACATTACACCTCCGTAGATGTCACAATCCTTGGGTACTGTTCTGTTTTTTCTCTTTATTCTCTGCTTTTTAGTTTTGGAGGCATGTCCGGTCTACTAATAAGCCAGTAAGAGGCTTTCTTCACTTATGTTGTGGTGTTTCTGATCTCTACTGTTTCTTTTTGGTTCTTTCTCAGGATTTCCATCCCTCTGTTTGCATTGGCCGCCTTTTCTTGCAAGCTGTATGCCTCGTCCA
This sequence comes from Oryctolagus cuniculus, assembly GCF_964237555.1. Lineage (NCBI taxonomy): Eukaryota > Metazoa > Chordata > Mammalia > Lagomorpha > Leporidae > Oryctolagus > Oryctolagus cuniculus. The sequence goes on along the minus strand of NC_091444.1, from coordinate 9,831,807 downwards.
TTAGCATCCCAAGCATATTAATCATTGTTTTAAATACCCTACCTGATCGTTCAAACAGCCCTGCCATGTCTGTTTCAGGTGCTCGTGCTGTCTCCTCAAATTGTGTACTTTGAATTTTAGTGTGCCTTATAATTTTTTGTTGATAACTGGACATGATGTACTAAGTAAGAGAATCTGCTCTAAATAGACCTTAGTGACGTGACGTTTAGGTGTCAGGAGAAGGGAAGCCTTCTGCAGTCCCAGGTTAACTCCCAGTCTTCTAGCAAGCGTGTACCACTGCACTGGGGACCTCGCTTGTGCTGCTCAGCTTACTGCACCCCCTTAGCCCTAGGTGTAACACAAGATGGCCAGAGTGATCTGCAGTCCAGTGTCCCCTTCTCCCATTTGGAAGACTAGAGCTAGTTGGAGTTGGGCACTTTCCGTCTCCAAGGTCAGCTAGGCTCCAATAAAACCCCCACAAGATTCAGACTCTGATCAACTAGCTTTGTTACAGACCTTGTTAAGAAAAACAAAGTACGCTGGTATATTTCAAAATTATCCCTATTCCCTTCCCCTGCTAGAAAATTAGGAGATTTGTCCAGACATTACTGTGAGAGCCCGGTTGAGCTCAAGGAGGCAAAATCTTCAAACATATGAAAGCTTCCTTGTGACTGAGTGCCCCTAAGTTTTTTTTTTTTTTAAGATTTATTTATGTATTTGAAAATCAGAGTTACACAGAGAAGGAGAGGCAGAGAGAAAGAGGGAGAGGGGTAGGGAGAGAGAAAGAGAGAGAGAAAGAGAGAGAGAGACTCTTCCATCTTCAGGTTCACTCCCCAAATGGCCGCAATGGCGAGAGCTGGGCTGATCCAAAGCCAAGAGCCAGGAGCTTCCTCTGGGTTTCCCGCATGAGTGCAGGGGCCCAAGCACTTGGGCCATCTTCTACTGCTTCCCCAGGCCATACTAGACAGCTGGATCAGAAGAAGAGCTGGGACTTGAACTGGTGCCCATATAGGATGCCAGCATTGCAGGCGGTGGCTGTACCCACTATGCCACAACGCTGACCCCTCAGCTTTTTCTTGATGTTAGGATAAAATGGTGACTTCCAAGCTACTTATGTGCAGAACCAATGTATGTGGTTTTTGCCTAGTGTTGTTCAGGCATCAAAATTTTACTTATTAACTGATTTAATTAGTTGTTGACAATCTTACAAATAGTTAACAATCTAGAATTTTCATTTTTACTAACATTAAATTCTTAATATTTTATTTTTGACAGGCAGAGTAGACAGTGAGAGAGAGAGACAGAGAAATTCTTAATATTTTTAGCACTGTGACAATTTAATAAAAGTTAACCTTTTTAACAAAGACATCTCTTATTACCATTTCATTTGATTGGATACAGTTACAAATATCTTATTTGAATATGTACATACACACACATGTGCAAGTTTAAATATGTTATAGAAACTGATCATTTATTTATTTAACTCACAATGTATCAACTGTAGGATGTTTAAATCATAAGAAGTTTAACTACTAATTTAGCTGTTTTAAAGAAAAACTTGGGCCCTTGACAGTTTTATTTAACCATACAATCAAAAAGCCAGGACTTACTAAACCACAACATAAGAATACAAATGAGGCGGTTTCTCCTACCTTACCTAAGATATCCCCTGCCTCTTTCAGACAAGAGTACAATTTCCTCATGAGGGATTCTTCCCTTTTGGTTCTAAAGAACCTCTAATATGAACAAACTTATTCTTGTTAAAAGTAGACATAGTGGACAGTGACAATCCAGACTGACCTTGGTAAAGAACCTTGCCTGTTAGATGAGCATACATATTAACATGGCAGTGTGAAATCATGAGGGAAGAGGTTTAGGGCAAGGAAGAGGCAGTTTTCAGTGGAGAAAATCCTGTGTGAAATGCAGTGTCCTCTACAGATGGTATTTTGCAGCTCAAGTCCTTGGAAACTGCCAAAGGCTTATAGTTAACCACACAGTTTGGGCAACACTCCTGATTGCAAGTAGATGGAATTAAACAAAGCAGGGACACAATGACAAGACCAAGGAGGAAGACTCTAATTTTTCAGTGGCGACTCATGCCAATGTTGATTTACAGACAATGGTCTGAGAAGACCTTCCAAACTTCCCCCAGGGCCAGCTCAAGGATGGACTGACGGAGTCCCTGCTTGGCTTTTTTTTTTTTTTTTTTTTTTTTTTTTTTTTTGACAGGCAGAGTGGACAGTGAGAGAGAGAGAGACAGAGAGAAAGGTCTTCCTTTGCTGTTGGTTCACCCTCCAATGGCCCCGCACCCCGCTGATCCGATGGCAGGAGCCAGGTGCTTCTCCTCCTGGTCTCCCGTGGGGTGCAGGGCCCAAGCACTTGGACCATCCTCCACTGCACTCCCTGGCCACAGCAGAGAGCTGGCCTGGAAGAGGGGCAACCAGGACAGAATCCAGCGCCCCGACCAGGACTAGAACCCCGTGTGCCGGCACCGCAAGGCAGAGAATTAGCCTAGTGAGCCATGGCGCTGGCCCGGCTTCTTCTTAAAGACTTTTCTATGATAGACAACTAGATAAGCAGAGAGGTCAGAGAAGAAATTTTTAAAGTCTAGGAAACAGTTTCTTCAAGAAACAAAACTGTTGGGGCTGGCGCTGTGGTGCAGTGGGTTAAGGCCCCAGCCTGCAATGCCAGCATCCCATATGGGCGCCGGTTCAAGTCCTGGCTGCTCCATTTCCTGCCCAGCTCTCTGCTATGGTCTGGAAAAGCAGTAGAGGATGGCCTGAGTGCTTGGGCCCCTGCACGCACAGTCCTGGCTCCTGGCTTCAGATCAGCCCAGCTCTGGCGTTGCTGCCATTTGGGGAATGAACCAGCAGATGGAATTCCTCTCTCTCTCTCTCTCCCCCTCACTCTCCCTTTCTCTCCCTCTCTCTGGTTCTACCTCTCTATGTAACTCTTTCAAATAAAATAAAATAAATATTTTTTAAAAAATAGGAAAAAGAACAGTTTTGATCAGAAAAGGGAAAGATCAGAGAGGATTTTATTCCTAGGGAAAAAACTGAAACCCAATTTGTGAAGGACTTTAGCAAAATACAAGAACTCAATTCAGCATTAATTTACTTCCCCACTGTAGGCTCAGTGGCCTTGATCAGGATCAGGAGATGCAAGATTTCCAATATGCACTCTTGAGTTGTCAAGGGTGTTAATATTCCAACTCCAGAGTCTCCCGTGAGTCTTGGTGCAAACTGCACTTCAGTCAGTGACTCATGCACCAAGACCACCAGGGACACACTGTGGGGAGAGAGAGTCCAGCGTAGGCCATGAGCTTCCTGCATATTCTGGCTGAGAGTACACCAGACCGCAGTGTTATCTCCTGATCCTGAAGAGTGGTTATGGCTAGCCACGCTGTGCTATGGTTTAAAGATGACTTGGCCCCTGCAAAATTCATGTCAAAATTTGGTCTCCAGTTAAGCAGTATTGAGATGCAGTAGGCTACACTGTGAAGAGTTGCCTGAGTCTCTAAGAGGGGTTAATGCAGTTCTCACGGAATGCGATTAATTATCTTGAGAGTCGGTTGTTATAAAAAGAAGTTACCCCTCTTGTCTCCCTCTTCCGCATGCACCTGCTTGCCCTTCACTTTTCTACAGTATTATAAGGCAGCACAAAGTCCTCACCAGAAGTCCAGTCAATGCTGGTGCCATCTCTTGGCTTCTGAGAGTCCAGAATTATGAACTATATAACTTTGTCTTTGTTACAAATTACCATTCTGAGAGATTTTGTTACAACAACAGAGAGCAGACTGACAGATAGGTGATGACACTTCAGTATGACTATTCATTCCCCAGGTGAGGGAGACTGGCTTCCTTACCTCTCATAATTACATTTGCTACTTGCTCAAAAAGTACTGGCCTCTTGGCCCTGGTATCCTCTGTCATAAGGAACCCACTTTGTCTATGGGTGTCTTCAGCCTCTTGTCTCCCTGCTGGAATCAGGGCCCAGGAAAACAATTCAAATACACAGCCACTCAGGCCACTACTAAGAGAGTCCTTCACCTCTTTTCCAAGAGTCATGTGTCGTTGTCAGCATCCATGAGATTATGGCAAGCTAACTTTTCAACTCACAAGTAGAATAAAATCTCAGACCCTTCCCAGTTCTTGACCAGGAGGTGCTAAGTGTTTCTCTGTTAAGGGCTAAATAGTAAATATGTTAGGACTCATAGGCTACAGATGGTCTCTGTATTCTTTACTTGTTTGAAACAACCCTTTAAAATGACAAAACCACCATTAGCTTTCAAGCCATACAAACACTGACAAATGAGAGGTCAAAGTTGAGTTTATTGACTGTGATAGAGGAGACTACACATTGTGTGTACCTGTGAAGTGTTTCTTTGAGAGTGTCAGACTGGACTTATACACAATTTGGGGCTCATGTTAAGTAATTTAGGGGAGCACCCATTGATGTAGGTTTTTCTCCTATGAAGCAGTGGGGATAATTTTATGATTGAGGGTTCATTTTCTTTTTTTTTTTTTTTTGAGGGTTCATTTTCTTTACTGCAAGTAAATAGCTAAGACAATCCATTTAGAAAGGAAAATATACTTGGCTTTGAGGTTGTGGAGGGTCACAGTCCAAGATCAGGCTGTCTGGCGAGGGCAGAGGATGGCAGTGGTGGTTCATCTGTGCAAGAATCCCATACAAAACCATGAAGCAACGACAGAAAGCAAGCGCTTCCTCTACCTCTGTGTAGCCTCTCCTTGTGACGCCACCATGACTTAATAATGGGAGCTCCACCCTAACGACCTAATCAAATCTAATCACTTCCCAAAGATCCCAACTTCAGATGCCCTAATGGAATTAATCCATTAACCTTAGTCCATTTATCCATGACATTAGACTTTGGGGACCAAATCTGTAGCACATGGGCCTGTGGGGAACACTCAATCTAACATCCAAACTTTAGCAAACAGAGATTGGCAATTTTTTTTTTCTATGAAAAGACAGAAATATTTTAGGTTTTGTGGGCTACCTATAGGCTCATTGTTATATTCTTTTTTGGGTTTTTGTTCTTGTTGTTCATTTTTTTAACCCTTTAAAAATGTTAAAAAACATTCTTACACAAAGGTTAAACAAAAATGGTCATGGGCCAGATTTGTCCAGAGGGCTGAGTTTTTCCCCACAAAAAAAAGTGGCAAGAGTGCAATGAGGCCAAAGACATAATTGGCACAGAAGCAGCAGCTACACACAGGGGTTAGGTTTGTATCTAGGTTCATTTATGTTTACTGAATGGTCTTGTCTTGATACAGTGTGGTCACAAATGGTATGATCAGATTGTTGATGTTCAGTTAAATTATTTCTTTTTTAACGATTAATTTATTTGAAAGTCAGAGTTACACAGAAGGAGGAGAGGGAGAGAGAGAGAGAGAGAGAGAGAGATCTTCTATCCGCTAGTTCCCTCCCCAATAAAATTTTTGAAACACTTAAAAAGTAAAATCAATACTATACGAAAACTTCTCAATCTTGATTAGATGTCTACATTTATTTTTCTAAAGACTTATTTATTTGAAAGAGTTATACAGAAAGAGAAGGGGAAGCAAAGAGAGAGAGAGAGAGCAAGAGGTCTTCCATCCAATGGTTCACTCCCTAATTGGCCACAATGTCTGGAGCTGCACTGATCCAAAGCCAGGAGCCAGGAGCCTCTTCCAGGTCTCCCACATAGGGGAAGGGGCCCGAGAACTTGGGCCATCCTCTACTGCTTTCCTAGGTCATTGCAGAGAGCTGGATTGGAAATTGAGCGGCCAGGACTCAAACCAGCACCCATATGGGATGCCGGCACTGCAGGCAGTGGCTTGCGGCCATCTGGGGAGTGAACCATTGGATGGAAGACCTCTCTCTCTGCTTCTCTCTCTGTGTAACTCTGACTTTCAAATAAATAAATAAATCTTTAAAAAAAAAGAAAAATAGGAATATTTATGGGAAAATGGCAGGGCAAAGTCGTTATTATCAATAGTCACTTTAATGTATATGGTCTCACCTCTTCAGTTAAAAGACACAGACTGGCTGAATGGGTTTAAAAACAAAACCCATCTATTGCTGCATCTATTGCTGCCTATAAAAAAAAAAACACATCTCAACAACAAAGATGCATGCAGACTGAAAGAGAAAGGATGGATAAAAATATTCCACACACACAGAAACCAAAAAAGATCTGGTGTGGCCATCCTAATATCAGACAAAATAGACTTTAATACAAAAACTGTTAAAAGGGACAAGGAAGGGCACTATGAAATGATTAAGGGATCAATTCAACAGTAAGATCTAACTATAATAAATGTGTATGTGCCTAATTACAGGGCACCTGGCTATTTAAAAGAAATGTTAAGGGATTGAAAGGGAGAGATAGACTCAAATACAATAGTAATGGGGGCAGCACTGTGGCATAGCAGGTAAAGTTTCCGCCTGCAGTGCTGGCATCACATGTGGGCACCAGTTCGAGTCCTGGCTGCTCCACTTCTGATCCAGCTCTCTGCTATGGCCTGAGAAAGCAGTAGAGGATGGCCCAAGTCTTTGGGCCCCTGCACCCACATGGGAAGACCTGGAAGAAGCTCCAGGCTCCTGGCTTCAGATCACCGCAGCTCTGGCTGTTGCAACCAATTGGGAATGAACCAGCGTATGGAAGACCTCTCTCTCTGCTCCTCTCTCTGTGTAACCCTGACTTTCAAATACATAAATAAATCTTTAAAAAATAGTAATGGGGTGTTGCAGTGGATTCGTTTCTGAGAGGAGCAGCATGGTGGGGGCAAGAGGCATGGAGTCACCACACAGACCCCGAGAGTCGGGTGAAAGCAGGCCTGAGGCAAGCAGCCTGCAGACTCATTTATTTCAGTTAGTACAACAGCTTATATAGCCAAGGCAGCCAATCTGGTCAAGGGACGGTTTGTGCCCTAACCAGTCACACCCTGTTGCCAGGCAGTTTCTGAAGCCATCCAATCACAGCCTGTTGCCAGGCAGACTGTTGCCAGCGGCCATCTTGGCATGGCCTTCTCATTCCACCACATTTCCCCCTTTACGTTTATTTTTGAGCAATGGGAGGCATGATTCTTGGCCATACCATTGTTGATCCCATTTCCATGTGGTCTCCATACATGGCTGTGCCTGTCTTAGGTTGTCCCCCAGGGGATCTTACCCGTCATTGACTAACCAGCCCTCAAAATGAGAGACCACAGGAGTGCTTGCTCAGATGGCGGTAGGAATGAGGAACAATGTTAATCAGGAATGGTGTGACCGCACACAGGCTGTGGGCCGTTCAAATGGCTGACCAGAGCTAGAGGGGTATAAAACAGTAATGGATGTGGCTATGGGCAGTTCCTCAGGGTAGGATGATAGGGCAGGTGCATCCGCTAACAAGGTGGACTCTCAGTCTTGTTCAGTTGGTTCTGGTTGGCTGTCAGTTGCAGGCTTGATGTTTCTGGCTGGTACCCAAATAGGCTGTCCCGCATTCTCTGGAAAGATACAAACATATCCTTGACCCTTGGTTAGCAGAGGGTGTGGTCCCTTCCATTCTCCTGTCAGGGAGTCTTTCCACCTAACCACAGGGGCTGGAGTCTGGGATGGAAAGGATCCCCAATGTTTATAAGCTGGGATAATCCCTTGGGAATCAAAAGTAAGAAAATTGATAGTGGAAAGGACCTCAGTCAAAGCAAGCTGTGGGTCTAGGGGCATATGATTGTTTTTCTGTCTTTGTAAGAGATCTTTAATTGTCCTATGAGTTCTTTCAATGATTGCCTGTCCCTGCGGGTTGTATGGGATACCTGTGGCAGATTGTATGTTCCAGTATTTCAGGAAGGAATTAAACTCTTGTGATGTATATGCTGGCCCATTGTCAGTCTTTATGGTCCAGGAGACACCAAGGACCAGCATGGCTGATTTAACCACCTTTATCACATTACTAGCCTTTTCTCCAGATTGGGCTGTTGCAAATGCAGCCTTTGAATAAGTATCTACCACCACATGGACAAACTTAAGTTTACCAAAGGAGACGATAAGGAAATACCTCAGAAATCTGAATATAGACCTACCATATGATCCAGCCATCCCACTCCTGGGAATTTATGCAAAGGAAATGAAATCAACATATGAAAGAGTCATCTGTACTCCCATGTTTATTGCAGCTCAATCCATAATAGCTGAGACATGGAATCAACACAAATGCCTGTCAACTGAAGACTGGATAAAGAATTTATGGGATACACACATCATGGAATACTACACAGTGGTAAAAAAAGAAAAGAAAAGAAAAAGAGAGCTGGCACCGTGGCTCACGAGGCTAATCCTCCGCCTAGCGGCGCCGGCACACCGGGTTCTAGTCCCGGTTGGGGCGCCGGATTCTGTCCCGGTTGCCCCTCTTCCAGGCCAGCTCTCTGCTGTGGCCAGGGAGTGCAGTGGAGGATGGCCCAGGTGCTTGGGCCCTGCACCCCATGGGAAACCAGGAAAAGCACCTGGCTCCTGCCATCGGATCAGCGCAGTGCACCGGCCGCAGCGCGCCGGCCGCGGCGGCCATTGGAGGGTGAACCAACGGCAAAGGAAGACCTTTCTCTCTGTCTCTCTCTCTCACTGTCCACTCTGCCTGTCAAAAAAAAAAAGAAAAGAAAAAGAAAAAAGGAAGGGAGGGAGGGAGGGAGGAAGGAAGGAAAGAAGGAAGGAAGGAAGGAAGGTAAAAGAGAGAGAGAAAGAGAAATCCAGTCCTTTGCAACAAAAAGGATGAATCTGAAAAAAACATACTTAGTGAAATAAGCCAGTCCTAATGGGGCAAATGTGATATGTTCTCCCTGACCTGTGATAACTAATAGAGCACCTAAAATGAAAGCTGTAGAAGTGAAATTGACACCTCAAGAAGCAATGACTTTGAATAGCCCTTGTCTTGACTGTTGAGGAATAGTTTTTTTTTCATACAATTTTTCTTGAACTCCTTACTTAACATAGAGTTAATCTTATGAGTATAAAGTTAATTGAAAATGGATCTTAGGGAATAAGAGAGAGAGGAGGAAGACAGGTGGGAGTGTGGATGGGAGGGCAGACATGTGGGAAGGATTACCAGATTCCCAAAGTTGTAATTACGAAGTGTATGAAGTTTGTAACTGTAAGGCTGTACAGTTCTGCATACATTCCTATGGACTAACTTCTAAGGGCACAGTTTAAAAACTTGCCATGGGACCCCAAATTCCATTAAGCTGGGTGGTAAAAATGCCATCTTAAAGTGACCATATAAATAGGATTAAGTATTAAAATGATCATATGCATAGGATTAAGTTATCAAAGTGATCATATCAATAGGATTAAGTATCTGGTAATAATAATAGGTAGAATTTAAAAAGAGTGAATGCTCCAACAGGGGTAGCAGTCCATACAGCAGACTGATAGAATGACAATTGCGTTAAATAGCACTCTGACCTCTGGATCAGCTAGGCTGAAAAGGCATGGAAGGGCTGAAAAGCCCAGGAGAGCATCTGAGGCATGGAAAGCTAAGCCACTATGGCAAAAAATAAATAAATAAATAAATAAATAAATAAATAAATAAATAAATCCAACATGGAGGACATCTGTGGGTGAGAGCCCAGTGGAAATAAGTGGTCATCAAGGTAGGATGGACTTTTCTCTGAAGGGAGGAGAGAACTTCCACTTTGCTTATGGCCTTGGCTAAATACTGAAGGGATTTTTGGATTCAAAAGGCTTTAATAGCCTAGACAGTTCATGTCAAGAGCACCGGGTGATCACTGATGTCATATATAAGAGTGTTAATTGTTAAATTAGCAACAGGAGACACTGTGCACTAACTTCCCAGACAGGACCTAGGACCTCTGTCCTCAAGTTGTATTATGAGAGTTAACAGTAAAACTTGTCCTGAAATATTTATTGTATGTATTAAGTGGAGAATATTCTTATGTCTCATTAGTTTTAGTTATGCCTAAATGTCCAACTCTAATGCTTGTTTTTTTAGCTGATTCCTTAATTAATAATAAAACATAGTCTCATGACTTATTTTCTTTTAATGTATTAAATGAGGATATTCTTATGGTTCATAAGTTATAGCTATGTCTAAGTGCTCACAAAGCATGTTTCATTCTTGGGTGCTTCTTTAAAGTTAAGTTTCTCAAAGAAAAAAAAAATGAAGTGAAATTAACTTCAAGATGCAATGACTTTGAATGGCCCTGTCTCGACTGTTGAGGAATAGGTTTTGATTTTTGCTTTTTTTTTTTTCCATGCAAATTGTTGAACTCTTTACTTAGTACAGAGTTGGTCTTCTGTGTATAAAGTTCACTGAAAATGGATCTTAGTGGAGAATGGGACTGGGCATGGGAGAGAGAGGAGGAGGAGGAGGATGAGTGGGAGGGCAGGCATGATGGGAAGAATCACTATATTCCTAAAGTTGTACTTATGAACTGCATGAAGTTTGTATTCCTTAAATAAAAGTTTTCTTTGGGGAAAAAAATAAAGTATAGCCATGGCCAAGTTTTTCATCAGTAATTACAGAGGGGGATATTTCTCAGCCAGAAGGAATGAGTGTAGTTATTGAGAACCTACATTCTAGAATCAGAACACTGGAATTAAAAGCGCAGTGTATCAACTGTGTAACCTTAGCAAACTATTTCACATTCTAGTGCTTTGGATTCTTTATATGTAAAATGGGAGTCTCCCATGTGGGTGACAGGAGCCCAAGCACTGAACCTGTCTTCCACAGTTTTCCCAAATAATATCAGGGAGCTGGATCAGAAGTAGAGCAGCCAAGATTTGATCTGGTGCTATTATGGGATGTTGACATTGTAGGTGGCAGCTTAATCCACTTTGCCACAATGATGGCCCTTCACCCTTTAGTCTTAACTAAATAATGCTGCTAAATTATGAACATATCACAATTGATCATAATGATAGGACTAAGAGCCAAAGGGATCACATAAACAAGAATAGTGTCTGCAAATACTAACTGATAGAATAAAAAAGGGAGAGAACGATCCAACATGGGAAGCGAGATACACAGCAGACTCATAGAATGGCAGATGTCCTAAACAGCACTCTGGCCTCAGAATCAGCCCTTAAGGCACGCGGATCTGGCTGAAAAGCCCATGAGACTATTTCAGGCATGGAAAGCCAAAACACTCTGGCAAAAAAAAAAAAAAAAAATGTCCTAAATGAAAGATCTCCATGAGTGAGATCCCAGTGGAAAGAACAGGTCATCAAAGAAGGAGGTACCTTTCTCTGAAGGGAGGAGAGAACTTCCACTCTGACTACGACCTTGTCTAAATATGATCAGAGTCGGTGAACTCAAAAGGCTTCCATAGCCTTGGCAACTCATGACAAGAGCCTAGGGTGATTACTGATGCCATAAACAAGAGTGTCAATTTGTTAAGTCAACAACAGGAGTCACTGTGCACTTACTCCTCATGTAGGATCTCTGTCCTCAATGTGCTATACATTGTGATTTAATGCTATAACTAGTACTCAAACAGTATTTTTCACTTTGTGTTTCTATGTGGGTGCAAATTGTTGAAATCTTTACTTAATATATGCTAAATTGATCTTCTGTATATAAAGAGAATTGAAAATGAATCTTGATGTGAATGGAAGGGGAGAGGGAGCGGGAAAGGGGAGGGTTGCGGGTGGGAGGGAAGTTATGGGGGGGGAGCCATTGTAATCCATAAGCTGTACTTTGGAAATTTATATTCATTAAATAAAAGTTTAAAAAAATTATGAACATAAACTATTTTGTGCTCATCATGTGCCTCTTAAATTTTTCTAACCTGTTTTTATTCTTCTGTATCAATAGGTGAAACTATCCTACTAAATGCCTTTGTAGATTCAACTATGATTATATTTGCCAGTAAAGTGGAAAACATAGCTGTCAAACTGTCCCTTAGAATTCACAACAAAAGCAAGTAATAATTGATAGCTTTGGGATCCGAATGGAGGGAAGGCCTACACTTCCAGGAATGGAGAAGCCTACTTTCGGGGAAGAAAGTCCTTGTCAAGGTCCCTGCGGGTGCCTAAAGGTCAACCAATGAGGATCAGACCCACCTCAACCTTTAACCCCCATGCCCTGAATCTATAAAAGGAGCTCTCCCAATCTCTGACGCACGACTTCCCCGGCCCCCCGCTCTGTTGCTCTGTTGGGACCGGGGAACCTCGCCCGGGAGCAGAACCCCGATAAAAGTCTGTGAATTAATTGATTCATCTGCCTGGGAAGATCTGTTATGCACTGAACACCTTACAATAATAAAGGGAGAAGTTTAACCTCCTGTTGACAAAACAGGAAAGGACAAAGCAACATTGACCTCTATAACACGAAGCATACAGAACAGCAAAATGTAAAAGCTTGGAAAGGAATCTACAAGGACCTGCTGTCTGTCCAACACCAGGTGGCACTCTATTAATTTGCTAGTACAAGGTTCATAGATATCACCAAAGATTTAAAGGAAATAGTAATTTTCTCACACTTCAAAAGAAAACATTTTTTGGTGTTGCATTCCAAGTTTATTGATCCAGAGACTTAAGCAAATATATCTTAAGAACACAAAAATTTGGCCCAGTGCCTTGGCATAGCAGATAAAGCCGCCCCCTGCAGTGCCTTCATCCGATGTGGGCATCAGTTTGAGTCCTGGCTGCTCCACTTCCAATCTAGCTCTCTGCTATGTCCTGGGGAAGCAGTAGAAAATTACACAGGTGCAGGGGCCCAAGGACTTGGGCCATCCTCCACAGCTTTCCCAGGCTATAGCACAGAGCTGGATCGGAAGTGGAGTAGCCAGGATGTGAACCAGCGCTCATGTGGGATGCTGGCACCACAGGTGGTGGCTTTACCTGCTACACCACAGCGCTGGCCCCATCCTATTCCAACTTTTACAATATGGGTGTAAAACACTGTCTCTCTGATTTTTTCTTTCTTTTCTTTTTCTTTTTATTTAACAGATAGACAGTGAGAGAGAGAGACAGAAAGAAAGGTCTTCCTTCCGTTGGTTCACCCCCCAAATGGCCGCTACAGCCAGAGCTACGCCGATCTGAAGCCAGGAGCCAGGTGTTTCCTCCTGGTCTCCCACGTGAATGCAGGGGCCCAAGCACTTGGGCCATCCTCCACTGCCTTCCTGGGCCACAGCAGAGAGCTGGACTGCAAGAGGAGCAACCAGGACTAGAACCCACCACCCATATGGGATGCCGGTGCCACAGGCAGAGGATTAACCAAGTGAGCCATGGCACCGGCCCCTCTGATTTTCTTTCACCTATGTTGAGGTGAAAGGCATTTAAGTATCTTTCTGTTTCACACTTGACAATTCTGAATACAACCTTTGATAAATCTTCACTTTCTTCATTATGCTGGCAAATATCCTCATGTACCCCAAAAAAGTAATTTTTTAGATTTATTTATTTGTTTAAGGGTTTATTGATGGGGGAAACCCAAAGACTAGAGGGAAGGGGCAAAGAAGGAAACAGAGTAGAGAGAGGGTAAGAGAGAGAGAGCAAGAGTGAGAGTGAGGGAGAGAAAGAGAGAGCGAGAGAGAAGTGTTCAGGAACAGATCTTGTTAACCTTTGCTGAGGGGCGGGCAGGGAAGTAGGAGCAGCGAATCCCATTAGGGTGGGGGTGGAGCTGACACCTGTGATTGGGCTATGTGGTCACCTGGCTTCCAGCAATGGCAGTGGGGAGTTAGAGTCTAGGATGATGTCCAGGGCATAGATTGCGCCAAATAAGACTGTGCCATTTTACTAACATTCCCCCCTTTTGTTTTTTTTTTTTTATAAAGCTAGAGTTGTACGGGATTACAAGAGCCCCCAAAGTCCAGGAGGGGTAGAGGGATGATGATCTGTCTTTAGAGCTACTTCCTGCTGATATGGAGTGATGAACTACTCTCTGCTGGCATGGGGTGATATCTCAAGCCACTATCTTCTGGGTAGTGAGTTGAGTATATCCCTCTAGCAGCATTTGGTTGACTGCCTGGTTGGTGAAGGCTTTGGTTCATTCGATTATCACCTCCTGTAAACACTTAAACACAGTAGGATAAAAGACAGGGTGAGAATAGCAGCCAATGATCCTAGGAGTGGCATTAACCAAGTAATGAGAGGATTTCATTGAGGAGGTGAAATGAGGGGGGTCTCTGGACCCTTGTGAAGACTGATGGATGTGGTTTGAAGCTGATCCCAACCAAGACTTGGAGAAAGGCCACTCATCTTTTGCAGGTAGATGCATTTGTAGAGAATATTCTGGACAATCATACAACATTAAGTGGAGGAGAGGAGATCTTCCATTTGCTGGTTCACTCCCTAAGTGGCTGCAATGGCTGATCCAAAGTCAAGAGCCGGGAGCTTCTTCTGCGTCTCCCATGGGTAGTGCAGGAGCCCAACGACTTGGGCCATATTCTACAGCTCTCCGAGGACACAGCAGGAAGCTGGATCAGAAGAAGAACAGCTGGGACTAGAACCAGTGCCCATGTGGGATGCTGGCACTGCAGAATGGTGCTTTAACCTACTATGCCACAGTGCTGGCTCCCTAGAAGAGTTATTTACTTGGTCACTTTTAAGTTAGGAACATGAACAATATATAAGGGGACTTTTTTTTTTTAATTTATTTTATCCATAAGGCTGAGTAACAGAGATGGGGAGAGACACAGAGAGAAAGAGAGAGATAGAAAGAGAGAGATCTTCTATCTGCTACTTAACTCTCCAAATGCCTGCCAACAGTAAGGACTAGGCAACTCTGAAGCCAGGAGCCAGGAATTCCATCTGAATCTCACAAGTTGTAGCAGGAATCCAGCTACTTGGGCTATCATGTGCTCCCTCCCAGGGTGTACATTAGCAGGAAGCCCCATTGGAAATTCAGATTATCCAGGATTTGAATCAATAGGCACTCCAGGTGGGATGCATGTGTCCTAAGCAGTGACTTAATCCACAGGAAACTTGATTTTTTAAAAAATTTATTTGAGAGGCAGAGAGAAAGATCAATCTTATCCACTGGTGCACTCCCCAAATGCCCACCATAGCTGAGTCCAGGCCGGAGCCAGAAGCCAGGAACTGAACCCAGGTCTCACATGTGGGTGACAGGAACTCATCAGTACCTCTCAGGGGCTTTAGCAGGAAGTTGCAGCCTAACGCTGGGAATCAAACCCAGGAACTCTCATATGGGACTTGGATGTCTTAACACCTGAATTCAACAGCTGCTTCCCTAGTTAAAGATTTTGAGATGACGTCACCCTGGATTATCCAGGTGAGACCAATCACAGGAGTCCTCATCAGAGACACATAGAGAAGGTGTTATAAAAATGGAGACAGAGATGCAGAAATGGGGCCACATCAAGGAAGCCAGGGAGCACTGGGGCCACCGGAAGGTAGAAAGGGAAGGAAATGCATCTCCCTTAGAGTAGCAACTGGAGGGAACAAGACCTGCCAGCTGTGGACCTCTATCCTCCAGAACAGTGAGGGAAAAGGTTCCTGTTGTTTTAAGTGCGTGTAACTTGTAACCCTAGAAATCCAATATAGTAACACCTTTAAGAGTCACCACCATGCTGTTTGGAGTGAGAATCTTTGAAGCTCCCCAGATGTCTGAGATCCACTACAGAAGGTGGGACCCACTATGGATCTCTTTTAAGTGCCCTTTCGAATACATCTCATAACTTACTGATCTTAGTGCTTTGCAATCCTAGCCAAGTGGTGAAATTGATTCTAATGTTGAACAAAATGTGTGAGTTTTAATTGATAATTAAAAATGATAATTAGTAAAAGATGTGCCTATTTTTAAACTTGAGACCCTGCTGAATCATGAAAAAGAAGAACCACAGCACTCATAAAGCTCTAATTACTAATATATTCGCGATCTATCTATACCAGCTGTAGCCCATGATGTTCACACTATACATGTAAATGACTATTCAGCTTTTTTGTCTCCAGCTTTATTGAGGTATAACTGATAAGTAAAAAGCATATATATGTAAGTCATACTACTTTGTGTCTTATTATGTGTATACTTTGTATAATTACAAATAAAATGAATTAACATATCCATCATAGTTACCATTTTCATTTTGGGGGTTGAGAACAGTTAAGAATTCCCTTCTTATCCAATTTCAGGTACAGTCACGCCTCTCTAAATGACAGGAATAGGTTCTGGGCAGTGCACCACTAGCTGATGTTGCTGCTGTGTGGACATTATAGAAATGTGTGAACATATACTTTCACACATGAAGATGGTTACAACATCACCACACATTCTAGTGTGTCGTTGATTGCAATGCCACGATGCAATGTGTGACTGTAACAACACAGCATTGTTAAGCACAGGCACGGTACTGTACATAAGGCTCTAGGATTTATTTTGCTTAACTGAAACTATACCCTTTGACCAACATCTCACACTTTTGCCTCTCCCTAACAACCATTCTACTCCCTGCCTCTTTGTAGTCTTCTGAGTTTTATCAAATGTCCAGTTTTCTTCAATATAAGTATTATTTTTCTCTTCTCTAAATAAAACTATTCCAAAGGGCCTCACTTTTAAATTTAAGAGCAGCTAGTCATGAATATTTTACAATTACAATGAACATCAAACTCAGACAACCTGACAGATCCCATAGAGGCCCTGAATGGTGTCAGTTTAGAGACTTCTTTTATAAGAGCAGGGCTGGGGGGTCAGCACTGTGGTGCAGCAGGTAAATCTGCATAAGAAATGAATAAATAGAGAAAAAAAGCACCCATAAGGTGCCAGTTCTTGTCCCAGCTGCTCCATTTACAATCCAGCTCCCTGATAGTGTGCTTGGGAAAGCAGCAGAGGATGACCAAGTCCTGGGATCCTGTACCCATGTAGGAGATCTGGAAGAAGCTCCTGGCTTTGGACTGGCCCAGCTCCTGCTGTTGTGGCCATTTGGGAAGTGAACCAGCAGACAGAAGACATCTCTCTGTAACTCTCCCTTTCAAGTAAATAAATATCTTTTTTTAAAGAGCAGGACAGGGCACAGTGAATCAGACATCAGCCCTTACAATGAAGGGAGGTAAAGTTGTCACTTCTTAAGGAACTGGCAGAACCCAGGAAGCCTGGGTCAGGCTAAGGAGAGCTGATTACCAGCTGTCATCCATCAAAATGCCATAGCCAACTGCAAGGGTGGGATTGAGGGCAGAAGCCAGTAAACTCCACTGGGTAGAAAACGCGAAAGCTGAAGTAACACCTTGACAGTAGGGACTCCATTTTAGAGCACCTGAGACTCCATCTTGAGAAAGAACCCCCCACTGTGAGACTCTGGTCTAAAATTTAGACAATAATTGTGCACTGCTTCCCTCTTGGCAGAACATAGAAACTCCCTAGCATGATCACTCAAGCTTAAAACATGCTACACCTGGATTAATGTTAAGATTGTAATTTGTCTATGTCCCACATATGATTTAGGTCAATGCCTGGACTAATGTCAAGATTGTAATTGGTACTGTTAAGATTATAATTGGTATTATCAAGATTGTAATTGATACTAGTATTGCATAGGCCTTAGGTCAGCTTGACTCTCGTAACCATGTATTCTCCACCCCATTCTTGCAACCATATATTTGCCTCCCTCTGCTCCTTGTGGTTTTTGCCTTTATAAACCGTGTTGCTTTGAGCTTCGGGGTTGAGAATTCATTAGGGCATGAACCTGCTCTCCACCACAGGCAATAAAGCACTGTCAAATTTCATCAATGTGTGGTGCTTCTGTTTGCCCTTGCTCAGGCACAACATTTTAGAAGCCCCAGAGATACAGAGACCACCCCCAGGAAGATCTCATTCTGATCCTTCCAGGTTGGTGCTCTGGCCATGGGGAGGTGCCACTGATGATGTTCCAGGGCCCCACGTCCTGCTTCACTGGCCTGGGAGGCTCTTATAACTCTTCACCAACAAGTTGGCCTTTGGTCCTCTGGTAAGTTGACTCCTACCCTGGCAGCACCTTCTGGGTATTTGGATGTCTGATGAGATGCCAACACAAGTCCCCTTCCAAATGAGCGTGAAGAAAGGCTTATTAACCTTTTCTGGATATAATTGATTTCTGTTCCTGCTTTGTGGCCACTTTCTGGCATCCATAATAATGGGAGGTAAATTCTTTTCCTTGTCCTGTCTGTCTCCTTTATTCCTTTGTCTCTGGAGTCTATCCATTCCATTGAACATGGGCTCTGCTGAGTCTAAGCTGTTACCTTTTCAGTGAATGTTCAAGAATTTCTCTCTTTTGAATCTAGAAATATTACTCTCTTAAAAATTGCCTTATAACTTCCAGATTCCTCCATTTTGTTGCAAATGACTGGATTTCGTTGTTTCTTACTGCGGTATAGTATTCTAAAGAGTACATATCCCATAATTTCTTTATCCAGTCTATCGTTGATGGGCATTTAGGTTGGTTCCAGGTCTTAGCTATTGTGAATTGAGCTGCAATAAACATTAGGGTGCAGACCTCTTTTTTGTTTGCCAATTTAAATTCCTTTGGGTAAATTCCAAGGAGTGGGATGGCTGGGTCGAACGGTAGGGTTATCTTCAGGTTTCTGAGGAATCTCCAGACTGACTTCCATAGTGGCTTGACCAGTTTGCATTCCCACCAACAGTGGGTTAGTGTCCCTTTTTCCCCACATCCTCACCAGCATCTGTTGTTGGTAGATTTCCGCATGTGAGCCATTCTAACCGGGGTGAGGTGAAACCTCATTGTGGTTTTGATTTGCATTTCCCTGATTGCTAATGACCTTGAACATTTTTTCATGTGCCTGTTGGCCATTTGGATTTCCTCTTTTGAAAAATGTCTATTGAGGTCCTTGGCCCATCTCTTAAGTGGGTTGTTGGTTTTGTTTTTGTGGAGTTTCTTGATCTCTTTGTAGATTCTGGTTATTAACCCTTTGTCTGTTGCATAGTTTGCAAATATTTTTTCCCATTCTGTCGGTTGTCTTTTCACTCTCCTGACTGTTTCTTTTGCAGTACAGAAACTTCTCAATTTGATGCAATCCCAATAGTTGATTTTGGCTTTGACTGCCTGTGCCTCCCGGGTCTTTTCCAGAAATTCTTTGCCTGTGCCAATATCTTGAAGGGTTTCTCCAATGTTCTCTAGTAACTTGATGGTGTCAGGTCGTAGATTTAGGTCTTTAATCCATGTTGAGTGGATTTTTGTGTAAGGTGTAAGGTAGGGGTCTTGCTTCATGATTCTGCACGTGGAAATCCAATTTTCCCAGCACCATTTATTGAATAGACTGTCCTTGCTCCAGGAATTAGTTTTAGATCCTTGATCAAATATAAGTTGGCTGTAGATGTTTGGGTTGATTTCTGGTGTTTCAATTCTGTTCCATTGGTCTATCCATCTGTTTCTGTACCAGTACCATGCTGTTTTAATTACAACTGCCCTGTAGTATGTCCTGAAATCTGGTATTGTGATGCCTCCGGCTTTGTTTTTGTTGTACAAGATTGCTTTAGCTATTCGAGGTCTCTTGTGCCTCCATATAAATTTCAGCACCATTTTTTCCAGATCTGAGAAGAATGTCTTCGGTATCTTGATTGGTATTGCATTGAATCTGTAAATTGCTTTTGGGAGAATGGACATTTTGATGATATTGATTCTTCCAATCCATGAGCATGGAAGATTTTTCCATTTCTTGGTATCCTCTTCTATTTCTTTCTTTAAGGTTTTGTAATTTTCATCGTAGAGATCTTTAACGTCTTTGGTTAAGTTTATTCCAAGGTATTTGATTGTTTTTGTAGCTATTGTGAATGGGATTGATCTTAGAAGTTCTTCCTCAGCCATGGCATTGTCTGTGTATACAAAGGCTGTTGATTTTTGTGCATTGATTTTATACCCTGCTACTTTGCCAAACTCTTCTATGAGTTCCAATAGTCTCTTAGTAGAGTTCTTTGGGTCCTCTAAATAAAGAATCATGTCATCTGCAAAGAGGGATAGTTTGAGCTCTTCCTTCCCAATTTGTATCCCTTTAATTTCTTTTTCTTGCCTAATAGCTCTGGCTAGAACCTCCAGAACTATATTGAATAGCAGTGGTGAGAGTGGACATCCCTGTCTGGTTCCAGATCTCAGTGGAAATGCTTCCAACTTTTCCCCATTCAATAGGATGTTGGCTGTGGGTTTTTCATAGATTGCTTTGATTGTATTGAGGAATGTTCCTTCCAAACCCAGTTTGCTTAGAGTTTTCATCATGAACGGGTGTTGTATTTTATCAAATGCTTTCTCGGCATCTATTGAGATAATCATATGGTTTTTCTTCTGCAGTTTATTAATGTGGTGTATCACATTGATTGTCTTGCGCACATTAAACCATCCCTGCATACCAGGGATGAATCCCACTTGGTCTGGGTGGATGATCTTTCTGATGTGTTGTTGCATTCTATTGGCCAGAATTTTATTGAGGATTTTTGCATCTATGTTCATCAGGGATATTGGTCTGTAATTCTCTTTCAGTGCTGCATCTTTTTCCGGCTTAGGAATTAAGGTGATGCTGGCTTCATAGAAAGAATTTGGGAGGACTCCCTCTTCTTCGATTGTTCTGAATAGTTTGAGAAGAATTGGAGTTAGTTCTTCTTTAAACGTCTGGTAGAATTCAGCAGTGAATCCATCTGGTCCTGGGCTTTTCTTTGTTGGGAGGGCCTTTATTACTGTTTCAATTTCTGTCTCAGTTATGGGTCTGTTTAGGTTTTCGATGTCTTCCTGGTTCAATTTAGGCAGGTTGCATGTGTCCAGGAATCTATCCATTTCTGATAGGTTTCCCTGTTTGCTGGCATACAAGTCCTTGTAGTAATTTCTGATGATTCTTTTTATTTCTGTGGTGTCTGTTGTTACGTTTCCTTTTTCATCTCTGATTTTATTGATTTGGGTCTTTTCTCTTCTTTTTTTAGTTAGTTGGGCCAATGGGGTGTCAATTTTGTTTATTTTTTCAAAAAACCAGCTCTTCGTTTGGCTGATTTTTTGTAATGTTTTTCTTGATTCAATCCTGTTGATTTCTTCTCTGATTTTAATTATTTCTCTTCTACTAGATTTGGGTCTGATTTGCTGTAGGTTTTCTAGATCCTTGAGGTGAATTGAAAGCTCATCTATTTGGTGTCTTTCCAATTTCTTGATGTAGGCACCTATTGATATAAACTTTCCTCTTAACACTGCTTTTGCTGTGTCCCATAAGTTTTGGTATGTTGTGCTGTTATCCTCATTTACTTCCAGAAAGTTTTTGATTTCTCTTTTGATTTCTTCTATGACCCATTGTTCATTCAGGAGCATGTTGTTCAATCTCCATGTGTTTGCGTATGCTCTAGGGATTCCTGAGTTGGTAATTTCCAACTTCATTCCTTTATGGTCTGAGAAGCTGCATGGTATGATTCTAATTCTTTTGAATTTGCTGAGACTTGCTTTATGGCCTAGTATGTGGTCAATCCTAGAGAAGCTTCCATGTACTGCTGAGAAGAATGTAAAATCTTTAGCTGTAGGATTGAAAGTTCTGTATATATCTGTTAGATCCATTTGGGCTATAGTGTCATTTAAATCTACTGTATCCTTGTTGATCTTCTGACCGGATGATCTGTCTATTTCTGAGAGTGGAGTATTGAAGTCCCCCAGTACTACTGTATTGGGGTCTAAGTCTCCCTTTAAGTCCGTTAATAAATCTTTTAGATAAACTGGTGCCCTGTAGTTAGGTGCATATACATTGATAATTGTTATATCTTCCTGTTGAATTGATCCCTTAATCATGATATAGTGTCCCTCTTTGTCTCTCTTAACAGTTTTTGTGGTAAAGTTTATGTTGTCCGAACACATCATGCTGAGTGAAATAAGCCAGTCCCAAAGGGACAAATACCATATGTTCTCCCTGATTGGTGACGACTGACTGAACACCAAGAGGGAAACCTGTTGGTGTGAGGTGGACACTATGGGAAATGGTGGCTTGATCAGCATAGCCCTGACTGTTAATGAACAACTAAATACATTATCCCTCTTAGTAGTTTTTTTTATCTGTTCTACTTAATATGACTGGTTTAGATCTGTAATTGATGCACAGTTATTCTTAAGTGTTGAAAATTAACTGAAATGTGATCCCTGTTGAACATGGTGGTGGGAATGGGAGAGGGAAGAGATGTATAATTTGGGACATGCTCAGGCTGACTTGCCCCAAGTGGTGGAGTTGGAAGCATACCAGGGGATTCCAATTCAATCCCATCGAGGTGGCATGTACCAATGCCATCTCACTGTTCCAGGTGATCAGTTTCAGTTCACAGTTGGTCATGGTGAAGGGACTGGGAGTCAAAGGGAGCACATAGACAAGTCTAGTACCTGCTAACGCTAACTGATGGAGTAAATAAAGGGGAGAGTGATCCAACATGGGGAGTGAGAATCTCAGCAGACTCATAGAATGGCAGATGTCCTAAATAGCACTCTGGCCTCAGAATCAGCCCTAAAGGCATTCGGAGCTGGCTGAAAAGCTCATGAGAGTATTTCAGGCATGGAAAGCCAAGACACTCTGGCAAAAGATCTCTGCGAGTGAGATCCCAGTGGAAAGAACAGGCCATCAAAGAAGGAGGTACCTTTCTCTGAAGGGAGGAGAGAACCTCCACTTTGACTATGAGCTTGTCTAAACAAGATAAGAATCGGAGAACTCAGAGGGCTTCCATAGCCTTGGAAACTCATGACTGGAGCATAGGGAGATTACTGATGCCATAGACAGGAGTGTCAATTGGTAAAGTCAACAACAGGAGTCACTGCGCACTTACTCCTCATGTAGGATCTCTATCCTTAATGTGCTGTACATTGAGATTTAATGCTATAACGAGTACTCAAACAATATATTTCACTTTGTGTTTCTATGGGGGTGCAAACTGTTGAAATCCTTACTTAATGCATACTAAACTGATCCTCTGTAAAAAAAAAAAAAAAAAAAAAAAAAAAAAAAAAAAAAAAAAAAAAAAAGAAGAAATTATCAATTCCCAACTTGACTCTCACTGGGATTAAACATGACAATAGGTCTGCTCTGATTTCATCATCATTTTAAAAAATCATCTATTATTTTTCACTTTATGTTTCTGTGTGGGAGCAAACTGTTGAAATCCATACTTAATGTATACTAAGCTGATCTTCTGTATATTAAGATAATCGAAAATGAATCTTGATGTGAATGGAAGGGGAGAGGGAGTGGGAAAGGGGAGGGTTGTGGGTGGGAGGGACGGTATGGGGGGAAAGCCATTGTAATCCATAAGTCGTACTTTGGAAATTTATATGCATTAAATAAAAGTTTAAAAAAAAATTGCCTTATAACTTGCCAAACTTGTTTTGTGACTTTATAGTTCTGAATAAAAAATAGCAATGGGTAATCAGCTCTTGTTACAGGCCCTCAAGGTGGATTTTGCAATCTCTGGTTAACACCACTGACTTCCAGCTAGAGTTTTATAAAGAGTGGAATTATATGTGAATGCAATTTTGACCTTAATTCAGGTAAAGGCATGATATAATATCAGCATCTTAAGTCATTTAGATGTAATCACTGAATGTAAATTGGATAAATGTGTATAAATGTAAACTTTGATACTCTTAGAACTTTATATTCTCTGAAGAAAAATGATTTGGGTTTGTTAACAAAAATGTTTCCATAAACATTCCATATATGAAAAATAATTCAACACTGTTTAAAAGTAACTAAGGTCAAAATTTGATGTGTTGTCTTATTTAGAAAATATTGTCTTTTTTTAAAAAAAAAAAAAAGAAAGAAAGAAAGAAAAGAAAAGGGCCGGCGCCAAGGCTCAATAGGCTAATCCTCCACCTGCGGTGTTGGCACACCGGGTTCTAGTCCTGGTCGTGGTGCTGGATTCTGTTCCGGTTACCCCTCTTCCAGACCAGCTCTCTGCTATGGCCCGAGAGTGCAGTGGAGGATGGCCCAGGTCCTTGGGCCCTGCACCCCAAGGGAGACCAGGAGAAGCACCTGGCTCCTGGCTTCAGATCAGCATGGTGTGCCAGCCGCAGTGCGCCAGCTGCAGCGGCCATTGGAGGGTGAACCAACAGCAAAGGAAGACCTTTCTCTCTGTCTCTCTCTCTCTCACTGTCCACTCTGCCTATCCAAAAAAGGAAAAAGAAAAAGAAAGAAAATATTGTCTTTTTAAAAAAGATTTATTTATTTGAGAGTCAGAGTTACACAGAGAGAAGAGAGGCAGAGAGAGAGAGAGAGAGAGAAGGTCTTCCATCCAACGGTTTACTCCCCAATTGGCAGCAACAGCTGGAGCTGCGCCAATCTGAAGCCAATCCGAAGCCAGGAGCCAGAAGCTTCATCCAAGTCTTCCATGCAGCTGCAAGGGCCCAAGGATTTGGACCATCTTCTACTGCTTTCCTAGGCCATAGCAGAGAGCTGAATCAGAAGTGGAGCAGTCGGGTCTCAAACCAGTGCCCATATGGGATGCTGGCACTTTTAGGCCAGGGCATTAGCCCACTACGCCACAGCAGCGGCCCTGAAAATATGGTATTAATTTAGAGATTTTTAAATGATTATTTTGATCTAAATCAAGAAATCAGCAGAAAAAGGTTACAAGTATAAAAATGTGTTCTTCCTATGGAAGGTTAAAAAGAAAAAAGAGATTTAAAAGATAGAAAGTTTTAAGTAAGTTGCAGAAGGTGTTAGAATGTAATGGAAAGTTTTGAAAAATTTTTTGGATACAAAAGCTATTAATTAGTCTGATCCTCTATTAAAACAATGAGGTTTTTGTAATACATATATGCTCATAAATAATTTAAAATAGTCTTTAAAATCTGTTTAAAAATTGCAGGATCTCCTTTTAATAGTTTTTGTTTGATTGGTGACTCTCTGTCAGTTTCCCAGCTAGCTTCAGTAAGCTCTCTTCTCTTTCCTAGTTCTGACTCTGTTAAAATTGTTACAAGTTATGGGATGATTCCATGTGCTAACTTATATTTAAGGTTTTTGTTTTCCATTTTAGTGAGAGACCAAAGAGACTGCGATTTTGCATCCTATTGAGGTAATCTTTATGTTCTCTGTTTCTCCATAAGTTCTGATTGTTTAAAAACAGCTGAATTTTTATAAAGAGTATGGTTTGGTTAAATATATGCTCATTCTAAAACATTTGAATGATCACTTTGTAATGATGATAAAATCTGGTCTATATTATGTCCTGACGTTAAGAGATTCTATTTCCACCAGATATTTTAAGCCTTCTTGACATCTTTGACAGGAATTAAAAAATTTGAAGTTCCAAACATCAACTAATTAGGTTATTAGGATTATATAAAAAATACTGTCAAGATGTGACGTGATGCTAAATTTTAAGTCATGATCATGTAAAATGCTAGATACAAATGTCCAAAAATTAAGAAAGTCTAATGATCTTGTTGTATTATCAGTCATGATGATTATCTTAATAAAATAGGCCCAGAGGCCTAAAAGAAATAAATATTTTATAAAAATTTTACTGTACTTTCTAAAATACTATGTAGAGTAAGCAAATGCCTCTTCATGTTTGTTAATGAGTTTTATCATTTTAACTGTAGCTATTTGAAGTCTTTTGTCATTCAATTTTGTATTTTCCTTGAAACACTAAAAATCAGATTTACTGCTTATGAAAATTAAAACATTGTTGGTTCTGTGCTTAAATGCACCCTCTTTTAGCATGCCAAAGGACTTATTTTTCCTGACCTTTGTTGTATTCAGTAGTTTGGGACAGCTCTCCAAATACATAAAGCCAAAGTTTAACAGGTTCCAACTGAGAAAAAATATGGTTAATTCAGGTTACCAAGAGCAGGAAGTACTTCTAATTAATTGGTAATTTAAAAAAAAACAGTTAAGGATTTTAAGAAGCTATTACTGAAACTATTGTTCTATCTTGTTATGTATGCTATGTGTTATACATGTGTACATGTTGTTATGCCTACATGGGAAAAATTTATTAAGAGCTGTGCCTTAACTGGTTTATAGATAAAAGATTGTTCACAAATTAAAATTGCTAAGTTAACCCAAAATACATTTTTGGTTCATGTGACCTCAATAAATCTCTGTATCAAATGTTTTAAACTTGTTGGTTGAAAAAAAACCAAAAAATGTTTTTTCAGTCACTGACATGTTTGTGCTTGGGTTTGCTGGTCAAACAAGTTATACTTGTATTAGATACAAGTTTAAAAAAATTTCCAGCTACATGAACTCTTAAAATTTATAGAATTCATTAGACTTTTTTGTCGCTCCCCCTCTTCGTGGAGGAACGACACAGGACCCTGCGCTGTTCTTTCGTCTGCTCGGCCCTCCCCGGGTTTGCTGCTGGTTCTTCCCGGGTTGGCTACCGTCCCTTCCACCTCCGTGGAAGGGCGGTTCCCCCTAGCCACTTTCCCCACTTCCGCGGGGGAGCGGCACACCGCCGGCCGGCGCTCTCGGGGGCTGCACAGGTGTTCCCTTAGATAGATGTTCCTGGTGCATGTTGTCTCTCTCCTCCTTTATAGTCCTCTTCCACCAATCCCAACTCTGCTACCCACACGCTGAGTACACTGCCCTCCTCCAATCAGGAGCAGGTCCTGCTGTTTATTGGTTGAACTGGAGGCAGCTGTGTAGAAGCTGTTTCTCCCTTCTCAGCGCCATATTGTGGGAGAGCAGATGCATAGAATAAGTCTTAATTCCAGTAACTTAGTCTAGTCCGAGTTGCTCCCCACACTTTTTGGTAAATACTTTCATAATAACTTATTTATATTTATATTATATTATTTATATTATTATATATATTTATATATATTTATATTTATATTTATATTAAAATTGCTTGCTATGTTTTCATTTGATATTAAGTTACTGACAGTAAGCACTCTGAGAAGCCTGTATTCTCTTCACTATAAAAAACTGATTCTATTCTAAGCTCTCCATCAGGATGTACAGTTTGATCTTCAAATCTTATAAAAGGTATGGCTAACATTTTTCTGGAATAGTGCCTGGGTATACATAAAAGACCAAATAGCCTGGCCATATTTTAAAAAAAATAACATATCCTAAATAAAAGCATACATTATATGATTTTACAGCTAGATTTATTTTACCATGGGCATAGTAAATACCTCCCTTTTCAAACCAAACCAAGAGAGAGCTACAAAATCTTATTGATGACTTCAGAATTTATAGACAGGTTGTATAAGGTGGTCTTCATGTTTGATCTTACCTAGAAGAACATAACTCTCCTCATGGGCATCATCTTATCTCACAGGAAAAAGATTGTTAGAACATGCCTGTGACCACAGACTTCTAGCTCAGGTCACCAGAGATTAGGGACAGGATTGAGCACCCCATTGGCTGACATCCTAAAGGCTTCTTCTATGGTCTACTTCAACAGAGACCAGGAGGAAGAGGTCACTCCTGCCAGGCAATGGGAGAAACATAAGGATAGGTGACAGGCCAATAAATAACAGCTTTAGACAGTGATCTGCCACCAAGGAGACCCAACAAGGCCAGTCCACCCCTGAATGGCATTGGTTTCTGATGTGGAAAGCAGGGCTTCGGACAGACAGCAGTCATGACAGAAGCCAGTCTCTAAAGAGCCCTGTCAGCTCTGCCAGCCAGGAGCCGTGTCACTGGAAACAGAACTGCCCTGGAGTTGAAGGACTCCTAGGTCAGAGCCACAGAGCTTGTTGACTCTAAGCTAAAAAGCCCTTCCCTTTGCCTATTTTCCAAAGGAACCACTGCCATCAGGGGACAGCCTAAAGTCAGTAACAAGGCAGGCAGAACTGTAGCTTTGCTTTAAGAGATCCTGCCTATAATATAGTGACCTATTCAGGCCAGCCCTGCTCCCAGGCCAGCTAGGAAGTGGGAGTCAACAGGGTGCTTTCCCTATGGAGATTCACACCTCCTTAGGATGTTTCTTCCAGTACCCTATGTAAAGAGATGGATAGATCTGGGCCTTGTATACCTGGCCAGGCTTTAATGCCCACCTGATTAATATCAAGCCCCTCCTGTCAGTTTTTATTTGCCTCTCAATGGGAAAACTCCCTCCTGGCTTGGACAGCACCTTTCATAGTTCCTCTAATAATGAGTCTGTCCTTTGTTTTAGACCCTGTATGTTTAATCTGCTCATTAGATTCATTTTCCCGAGACTTAAAGCAATAAATTTCTAGATGCCATGCACATAAAACCTTGATCTGCAAGCTGCCACTGCAACCCCATCAAGAGGCCACTTCCTGCTGGAACCCTGTCTTTACCATGGGTCCCTAAAATAGGTACCGTGCAGAGGTCCTGCCTGCACTGGGTGCAGCCCCCTTTTGACTTAAAAAGCAAGACCCAAATCAAGCTGGATGGCTGTGACCACCACCCTCAACACTCCACACCCTAAGGGTCACTAAGACAATGACCCTCTGTCAGCAGGAAGCAGCCAGGATGAGATTGATGCCCTGGGTCCCTACAATAGTAGGGTGTGGTTTAAATAGGGGTGTTGAGGATGTCCAACTGGGCTAAGAGTCTGTGGGCCCTTCAGACTTCAGCAGAATGTCTTGTGCATGCAGGCTGTAAGCTGTGACAGGGAAGTTTGCTCTGAGACCTGCTCCTACCTCTCCTCACTGTGCTATCCTGCTCCACCACATCTTAATACTCATCACAAATCTTCCACCCAAAACTGGCAGCAAGGGGGGGCAGGGCCCACCAAAGAAAAACCCAATACTTAGCACCTCCCATTTGGGCTTGTCACCAAAAGGCCCCACCCTTTGTATTACTGTACTTGTCCTCCCTCAGGTCTATGCTTTTCATGGACCTGAGGGACATTGTTTGCTCCCCTCTGGCCTTAACTACTGCCAACACTGTGCTGCCCCCGTGTTAGCTCCAGTCCTAGTTGAACTCAGGATGGCAGGCACTGCTGTCCTCAACACAGCAGCTTTGGTTTGGGTGAGCTAGGTATTTCCTATATGCCAGTATCAGCCACCTCCAGTCTCCTATTGCTCTGTTACATAGCTAGGTAGAATCTCTTGAAGGGGTTGTCCTACTAAAATAGCCCCCTCCTCCTTCTTGGACTGATTGCAGGCCTTTCATTCTTAACTGGTTACTAAATTTCCTTAGACAAAGTATAGGTTCTGTTAAACTGTACATACACACCTATTACTATAAAAAACTTTCCTGATCAATATGATGATGTGGCTGAATCAAGGATCTGATTATTGTCAACACATAAAGGGGGGAATGAAGTGACACCTTGATAGCAGGGACTCCATTTTAGAGTACCTGAGATGCCATCTTGATAAAGCATGCCCACGGTGAGACTATGGTCTGAAACTATGCTCTAAGACTTAGGTCAGTAACAGTGCACTGCATCCCGCTTGGCAGAGCATGGAAACTCCTTAGCATGACAGCTCAAGCTTAAAACAGATAGGCTGAGCTGGCGCCGTGGCTCAACAGGTGAATCCTCTGCCTTGTGGCGCCAGCACACCGGGTTCTAGTCCCAGTCGAGGCGCCGGATTCTGTCCCGGTTGCCCCTCTTCAGGCCAGCTCTCTGCTATGGCCCGGGAGTGCAGTGGAGGATGACCCAAGTGCTTGGGCCCTGCACCCCAAGGGAGACCAGGATAAGTACCTGGCTCCTGTCTTTGGATCAGCGCGGTGCGCCGGCCACAGCGCGCTGGCTGTGGCGGCCATTGGAGGGTGAACCAACGGCAAAGGAGGACCTTTCTCTCTGTCTATCTCTCTCACTGTCCACTCTGCCTGTCCAAAAAAAAAAAAAAAAACCCAACAACAACAAAAAACAGATAGGCTGCACCTGGATTAATGTTAAAATTGTAATTTGTCTATGTCCCACATATGATTTAGGTCATTGCCTGGACTAAGGTCAAGATTATAATTGCTACTGTTGAGACTGTAATTGACATTAGTTTCGCATAGGCCTTAGGTCAGCTTGACCCTAATAACCATGTATTCCCCCAATCCTAGCAACCATGTATTTGCCCGGCTCTGTTCCTTGTGGTTTTTGCCTTTATAAACCATGTTGCTTTGAGCTTCAGGGTTGAGAGTTCCTTAGGGCAAGAGCCTGCTCTCTGCCACAGGCAATAAAGAACTGTCAAATTTCGTGAGTGCCTGGTGCTTCTCTTTGCACTTGCTCAGGAACAACAAAGCCACCAGAGCCTGTGTGGTGGAATGAGAAGGGCATGCCAAGATGGCCGCTGGCAAGCGAGGGTCAGTTACTCAGTGTGGGGAGCAACTCGGACTAGACTAAGTTACTGGAATTAAGACTTATTCTATGCATCTGCTCTCCCACAATATGGCGCTGGGAGAGAAGAAAACAGCTTCTACACAGCTGCCTCCAGTTCAGCCAATAAACTGTAGGACTTGCTCCTGATTGGAGGAGAGCAGCGTACTCGGCGTGTGGGCAGCAGAGTTGGGATTGGCAGAGGAGGACTATAAAGGAGGAGAGAGATGGCATGCACCAGGAACATCTAAGGGGAACATCTAAGGGGAACATCTAAGGGGAACACCTATGCAGCCCCCGAGAGAGCCGGCCGGTGGTGTGCTGCTCCCCTGTGGAAGTGGGGAAAGTGGCCAGGGGGAACCTCCGTGGAAGGGACAGTAGCCAACCCGGAAGAACCAGCAGCAAACCCGGGGAGGGCCGGGCAGACAGGGGAACAGCGCAGGGTCCTGTGTCGTTCCTCCACGAAGACGGGGAGCGACATAATGGTGCCGTGACTCGGATAGGAAACTTAGGAGGGAAGAAACGGGAAGAAGTGGAAAATATCAGAGAGAGAGACTAGCAAACAGCCTAGAGAAAAGCCGGACGAAAAAGGTGCCGGAAGAAGCTATTGAAAGCCTAGGCATAGACTCAGATACGGACTACAGGGGGAAGCTGGGAGAAATCTCTAAGGTCGAAAGCGAAAGTGAAAGCTAGAACAAACAGACTCGGATGCGGACTGTGGGGAGAGGCCAGGAGAAATGAGGGAGGAGTATTGTTGGAGGAAAGCTTGGGGAAACATACCGGGTAGAGAAAAATGTTAGGGAAATTGAAGCTGTGGGGGCAGGCCGAGGCGGAGACGAAAGCCACTTTGGGATTCTCAAGTTAGCCCGGGAATGGGGGGCGAAGAGTTGAAACCAGAAGCAGAAACGTGAGCTGGGTTGAATTCGCCAGGTTAGCCCGGGGAACTTAGATTGAATACTAGTGGCGGAGACGTGAGCTGGGGCTGTGTGACTCGCGGAGGCTGCCGCGCGCAGAGAGAGCGTGCGGGGCACAAGTAGATAGGGAACGCGGGGCTAGTGCGAGACCGCGGAGTGTGCGCGCGAAGCCGAGCCGCGCAGAGCCGCGAAGCCGCGCAGATAAGAGAAGCGGGCTGAAGCGGCTCAGCCGGGAAGCCGCCGAGAAGCAGCCTCGGGGCGGGCGCCGGGAAGCCACAGGGATAAGAGAAACAGAAGTTTAGAAGTAAAATGAGAGAAATAGGAATGCTGGTAGATAGACGTAAAATGGGAGAGATAGGAATGCCCGGAGATATTGAGAAAAATAAAGCCTCCCCTCAACATGGCAATGAGAGAGCTTGGATTCGGTCTGCCTGATTAGGGAGGTGGTGAGCACCTGTGGGCGGCTAGCAGCTTATGCGCCGCAGGTCACCGAAGACAGGCATGTTATTAACATCAATAGTCTCCCCACAATACCGCAATGAGAAGGCTTGGATTCGGTCTGCCTGATTAGTAAGGTGGTAAGCACCAGCAGGCAGCTCGACTAGAGTATGAGCTGCAGGTCACCGAAGATAGGCACGGATCAATACCAATAGGCCTCCCCACAATATGGCAATGAGAAGGCTTGGATTCGGTCTGCCTGATTAGTAAGGCGGTAAGCACCAGCAGGCAGCTCGACCAGAGTATGAGCTGCAGGTTACTGAAGATAGGCACGAATCAACACCAATAAGCCTCCCCACAATATGGCGCTGAGAAGGCTTGGATTCGGTTTGCCTGATAGGGCTTTAAGCACCTGCAGGCAGAGCAGAGCATGCGCTGCAGGGCACCGAACACAGGCACGCATCGGCGACTGAAAACCTCCTCACAACATGGCGGAGAGAGGACCCGGATTCGGTTTTCCTGATTGATAGGACTTGTAAGAACCTGTGGCAACTCTAGCAAGCAGAGCAGAGTGTGTGCCGCGGGACACCGAAGACAGGCACGTATCAACGCCAAAAAATAAAAAGAAAGGGGGATCTGTGGGGAGCAACTCGGACTAGACTAAGTTACTGGAATTAAGACTTATTCTATGCATCTGCTCTCCCACAATATGGTGCTGGGAGAGAAGAAAACAGCTTCTACACAGCTGCCTCCAGTTCAGCCAATAAACTGTAGGACTTGCTCCTGATTGGAGGAGAGCAGCGTACTCGGCGTGTGGGCAGCAGAGTTGGGATTGGCAGAGGAGGACTATAAAGGAGGAGAGAGACGGCATGCACCAGGAACATCTAAGGGGAACATCTAAGGGGAACATCTAAGGGGAACACCTGTGCAGCCCCCGAGAGAGCCGGCCGGTGGTGTGCTGCTCCCCTGTGGAAGTGGGGAAAGTGGCCAGGGGGAACCTCC
Source organism: Oryctolagus cuniculus (assembly GCF_964237555.1). Taxonomy (NCBI): domain Eukaryota; kingdom Metazoa; phylum Chordata; class Mammalia; order Lagomorpha; family Leporidae; genus Oryctolagus; species Oryctolagus cuniculus. The sequence goes on along the minus strand of NC_091444.1, from coordinate 9,799,344 downwards.
GTGGAAGGGACAGTAGCCAACCCGGAAGAACCAGCAGCAAACCCGGGGAGGGCTGAGCAGATGAAAGAACAGCGCAGGGTCCTGTGTCGTTCCTCCACGAAGACGGGGAGCGACACTCAGGAATGGCTTTGAAACTCACCTGGCAATGGAGCCTGCCTGGCAACAGGCTGTGATTGGATGGCTTTGGAAACTGCCTGGCAACAGGCTGTGATTGGTTGGGACATAGACCGCCCCTTGACCGGATTGGCTGGTCTTGGCTATATAAGCTGTTGTACTAACAAATAAAGGAGTCTGCGGGCTGCTCCCCTCTGGCCTGCTTTCAACCAACCCCCGGGGTCTGTGTGGTGACTCCGCGCCTCTTGTCCCCACCACGCTGCTCCTGGCAGAAAGAATCCACTGCAACATTGTTGAGAAATCAGGTGCAACAAGCCTGCATGTGAATGACAGCAGCCAACAGTGTGGGTCCTCCCAGGGCAGTGAGGCCACAGGGAGCGGCCTTGACGAGCAACGTGGGTGTTCCAGTGTAATCCTCGGGTTCAGGACTCCTGGCCAAAGGCCCGGGACCTTGCTTCGTGCTGCCTTTCTGCTCGTCTGGAAGAACACGGTTTGCCGGGCAGTTTCCAGGTGTAAGAATGGCTGGCCCCCAAGGGTTGGCATTCTAACTGCTGAATATGATCAAAAAGTCTGCGTTGTCCTACAAATCGCCCAGGGTTTCAGGCATGCTACAGGCCCCCGGTTCTCACACGGTTCGGCGTCCTTTAAATAAAGATCAAGGCTGACCCCGTGAAGGGCAGGGCCAGGGCGCAGCCACCTCTGGGCCTTTTCCCCTGGGGCCCTAATTTCACGTGCACTTTGAAAACTCAGTCGTTTTCCTGGAAACCGACGTTCGACGCTGGAACACCGTAAATTATGACTGAAATGCGAGGGTCCTGCACCCCGACGGCCCAATTCCATCCCGGCTCAGACACCCCAGAAGCAGGCGGCCACCAGGCCGCCACGGCTCCGCCCCTCAGCTTCGCGAGACCGCAGGCCTCTAGGAGCGCCCCCTGGCGGGCGGGCGGGCGGCTCGCATGCGCCCGGCGGCGGCGCGGGCAGCCCGGGGCGGGGCGGGGCGGGGCCGGTGGCCGGGGGCGGGGCTGGCCGGAGGCGGGGCTGGCAGGAGCCGGCGAGCCGCCGGGCGCCGCAGACCGGGGCCTCTGTGCTCGTCGCGGCCGCGAGCTCTGACCATGTCCTGGCGGCGCACGGCGCTGGCGGCGACGCAGCTGTTCCGGAGCGGGCGCGGCGCGACGCGGCACTTCGCCGGGGAGGCGGGAGCCGGGTACGGGGCGCGGCGGCCTAGGGTGGACGCGCGGGTCTCGGGCTGCACACGCCGGACGGTGGGGCTCGCGCGGCCCGGCCTGCTTGGAACGGGCGTTTCCTGGACTCGGCTGCGGGGCTGTGCGGTGTGTGGGGGGGCAGCGGGCGCCACCGATGGGGGAACTGGCGCCGCTTCCGTGAGACCCCCGGGACTCGGGGTGAGGCTGTGCCCTCGGCCTGGGGACTGGCGCCGCTTCCGTGAGACCCCCGGGACTCGGGGTGAGGCTGTGCCCCTCGGCCTGGGGACTGGAGCCGCTTCCGTGAGACCCCCGGGACTCGGGGTGAGGCTGTGCCCCTCGGCCTGGGGACTGGCGCCGCTAACGTGAGACCCCCGGGACTCGGGGTGGAGGCTGTGCCCCTCGGCCTGGGGACTGGCGCCGCTTCCGTGAGACCCCCGGGACTCGGGGTGAGGCTGTGCCCTCGGCCTGGGCCGCTGTGGACCCCCGGGCTTCCGTGGCCTGCGCAGCGGGGCGCCGTCGGTGGCGTCTGCGGTGCACCTGTTCCCTCCGCACCTGCGGATGCGTGTTCCTGGGCTCGACCAGGGGAAGGCAGCAATAGCCAGAACCCCTCTCGCCGACCCCCCGCCTCGCCCCGGCCTGTTAGGAGTGTGCCGGAGGTCGTGTTCCAGCAGCAAGTGCGGTAGTGGTGGCTTGGGGATGACCTGGGTGTGTTTTCTTAGTTGGCTGATTGATTCCGTCGAAGATCCTCAAGTCAGTGTCAGCCGCCCGATCTTTCCTTTTCCTGGCGTAGGTTTAACAAATCCAGCCTGCTTTATTAATATTAATATTATTATTACTATTATTATTTTATCCTTCCTGACATAGGCACCCTACCCCTCCTTGTTTATAATTCGTTTGAGAGGCAGAGAGAGTTGCAGGAGTCCCCATCTGCTGGTTCACTCCTTAAATGCCTGCAACAGTTGAGGCAGGAGGGAGGAACGCAGGGCGGGTCTCCCGTGTGGACAGGAGGTGGGAGCTGAGAGTGGAACCCAGGCACGCCAGGGTGCCACGTGGGTGTCTTAACCTCTAGGTTGCCTTTCTGATCTGTTGGGAAGCAAGGAGTAACACTGTAAGCATCGGGTGGTTACAGTGTTTAGCTGCTGTACTGTCTAAGGGAAGATATGTTTGTTACAGCTTCCTTATTCTAAGTGAGGTGGCACTGGGTGTTCATCATCCAAAGATAACCCACTGGAACAGCCATTTAAAATGCATTCACTTAACACAGGGCTAAGATTTCATGCTGAGTAACTATTTCTCAATTGGGACCTTATAAAAAAAGACCTATTGTTAACAATAGCTTTCTTTCGGGGCAGGCATTGTGGCATAGCAGGTGAAGGTGCTGCTTGGGATGGCTATTTCTTTCTTTTTTTTGTTTTAAGATTTGGTTTAAGGCCGGCGCGGCGGCTCACTAGACTAATCCTCCGCCTTGAGGCGCCGGCACACCGGGTTCTAGTCCTGGTCGGGGCGCCGGATTCTGTCCCGGTTGCCCCTCTTCCAGGCCAGCTCTCTGCTGTGGCCAGGGAGTGCAGTGGAGGATGGCCCAAGTGCTTGGGCCCTTCACCCCATGGGAGACCAGGGGAAGCACCTGGCTCCTGCCATTGGATCAGTGCGATGCGCTGGCCGCGGCGGCCATTGGAGGGTGAACCAACAGCAAAGGAAGACCTTTCTGTCTCTCTTCTCTCTCACTATCCACTCTGCCTGTCAAAAATTAAAAAAAAAAAAAAAAGATTTGGTTTATTATTTATTTCAATGGCGGATTTACAAAGAGAGAAGGAGGTACAGAGAGATAGATCCTCCATCTGCTGGTTCACTCCCCAGATGTCTGCAGTGACTGGGCGGTGCCAGGCTGGAGCCGGGAGCCAGGAGCCACCTCAGGTCTCCCTCGTGGATGCAGGGGCCCTCAGGACTTGGGCCCATCCTCAGCAGCTGGGACTCAAACCAGCGCCTTTGTGGGATGCCAGTGCTGCAGGCTGTGGCTTAACCTGCTGCGCCACAGCACCCACCCCTGGATGTCTGTATTTCTTATCAGAGCGCCTGGCTGTGAAACAGAGTAGTGGGTAAAGCCGCTGTCTGTGATGCCAGCATCCCATATGGATGCTGGTTTGAGGCCCAGCTGTTCCATCTCTGCTCCAGCTCCCTGCTAATGGCCTGGGAAAAGCAGCAGAGGATGGCCCAAATACTTGGGACCCTGCCACCCACATGGGAGACCCAGATGTGTCTCCTGGCTTGTGCCTGGCCCAGCCCTGGATATCAAGGCCATCTAGGGAGTGAACCAGTCTGTGGAAGATTCTCTCTCTCAACTCTGACTTTCAAATAAATAAGTAAATCTTAGGGGAAAAAAAGGAAAAGCAAAGTGATGGAGAGGGAGAGCCAGGAGCCAGGGTGGCCTGGGGTCAACTATTTGGGGCATCTCGGGCGCATTAGCAGGAAGCTGGATTGGAAGTGGAGCAGCCAGATGGGAACCTGCACTCTAATAGGGGCTGCTGATGTTGCTAGCAGCAGCCTCACACACTGTGCTACGACTCTGGCCCCTTCCAGCTTGGATGCACTTTTACCTAAGGTTTTCTTTGAATAACCCGTGGGCTAGGTTTAGGTTCCCACTTGCTAAGCTGGGCTGTGCTTTGTAATTCCCCTCAGGATGGAAGGCAGCATATCGCCGTCCTTGGAGAAGTCATCAGCTGCTCCTGTGAACCTGATCCAGGTGAGTGGTGTGGGAGACACAGGGGTGGAACTGTCCCCTGGAGGAAGTGCCGTCTTCGGTAACGTGCTCATTCAGTGTCCACGTGGCTTGGTTCAGGGAACGAATTACTAAGGTAATACAATCCCGGTGACAGAGAAGCCCGAGATCATTTTGGTAATCAAAACTCATGAGACGGGAGAGACGGTGTTATGCTGTAGCTGGTTAAATGACTGCTTGGGACGCCTGCATCCCGTGGAGGGGTGCCTGGGACTGAGCCCCACCTTCTGCTAATGTGCGCTGGTGGCCCTGGGTGATCTCCCAGTGCTCGGTTCCTGCCGCCCCTACGGGAGACCTGGACTGAATTCCTTGCTCCTAGCATGGTGCTGTCCTAGCCCTGGCTGTTGGAAGCACTTGGGAAGCGAACCAGCAGATGAAGTCAGTCTCCATCCCCCTCCCTCTCTTCCTCCCTCTGCCTTCTTCTCTTTCCCTCTCTTCCTGTCATTCTGCCTTTCAAATAAATTAATTTTTTAAAAATTTAGGAGATGGGGCAGATCTGAGTGCAGTGGTTAAGACATACCCCCATCCATTTAAGAGTGCCTGGGAGGAAGTCCCGCCTCCACCTCGACTCCAGCTCTCTCCTAATGTGCACCCTGGGAGGCAGCAGGCGATGGCTCAAATGCTTTGGTCTTTGCACCCACCTGGGAGTCCCAAAGTTCTGGGCTCCTGGCTTTGATCTGCCCAGTCCTGGCTCTTACAGCTGTTTTGGAAGTGAACCAGAGGATGGAAGATCCCTGTCTGTCTGCCTTTTAAATAGAATGAAAACGAATAAATAAAAATTTTAGAACATGAATGAAAGTTAAACACACACACCAGATATTGTGAAGCTCACAGCCTCAGTTTAGTTATCTGTAAAATGGATTCGTGAATACTTCCCTGGTATAGCTGGCCCTCCCTAAGCTACCTGTTTACTGAACATGATGGACTAACAGAAAAGAAAGCATAACAGATAAGCTTGCAGACAGCTAGGCTGTCATTCAGGGCCCTCTGACACACCAGGGTGGGTACAGCCTCCGAAGCGTTTTTGCCTGGTTACTGTCCTTTGTTTTGTGGCCTTGACCTTGAGGGAGCTTTCAGCCAACATATAACAGCACTAGAGACAGCTACCCGGTGCTACACTGTATCCACTGAAACTGTCCCAAGGACCTGGACCTCTGTGTATTTAGAGACAAAAATAAAAACAAACAAACAAGCAAGCTTTGGTGGCTGCCCAGCTGCATAGAGAAGTCTCATGGTTACCGTGGTGAGGGCCTGGTCGGAGGTTCTCAACCAGGCTGAAGGGGGAGGGGTCATCTCGGAGCTCTGCTCCTTCCAGGCTCTGCCTCAGACCCATCTGGAAGGGACCGCTCCGGGACCAGCAATATAAGGACTCATCCGTGTAGTGTGACAGCGTTCGCACTGTCAGGCCAGAGAGGAGGGCCTGGGAGTGGGGGGCCAGCCGAGCCTGAAAGCCTTACCTCCAGGAGAAATCTCACATCCTTCCTCACCATGGGCAGTGGCAGGGTGAGGAGCCAATGCTGAACGCCTGCTGGGTGAGCAAGCACAGAGGTTCAGCGTCCAGACTGCACAGCCACCTGTGCCCAGCGTCACTGTCTCGCGCTGCTGCGTCTCACTGGAGGACGATCGATCTCTGAAGTGCCTTGCTGTGGCCGGCGCCGTGGCTCGCTAGGCTAATCCTCTGCCTTGCGGCGCCGGCACACCGGGTTCTAGTCCCGGTCAGGGCGCCGGATTCTGTCCCGGTTGCCCCTCTTCCAGGCCAGCTCTCTGCTGTGGCCAGGGAGTGCAGTGGAGGATGGCCCAAGTCCTTGGGCCCTGCACCCCATGGGAGACCAGGAGAAGCACCTGGCTCCTGGCTTCAGATCAGTGCAGTGCACCGGCCGCAGCGCACTGGCCGCGGTGGCCATTGGAGGGTGAACCAATGGCAAAAGGAAGACCTTTCTCTCTCTCTCTCTCTCTCTCACTGTCCACTCTTCTTGTTTCCAAAAAAAAAATGAAGTGCCTCGCTGTGCTCGGCTGGGCAGTGCCGACTGTAACAGTAGGACCTCGCGGACTGGTGAGGCTTAAATGACTGGAAAAGCCAGGTGTTGAGCATGGTGCCTGGCGTGCAGAAGTGTTTGCTGTTTGTGAATTGAGTATGATTAGTATTATTTATATTATTATTATTATTTATTAATAATAACAAAAAACACAACCTGAGTAGCAGACGGGGAGAGGGAGAGAGGAGGAGAGAGATTCACACAGAGCCCCAGTCTATTGTTCACTGTTAAAATGCCCACAACTGCTAGGGCTGGGCTAAGGCGTGCAGCCGGGAGGCAGGAACCCAATCCAGGTCTCCCACACAAGTGGCAGGGGCCCCAGAACTTGTGCTCTTAGCACTGCCTCCCCAGGTCTGCGTTAGGAAGGTGGGGTCAGGAAATGGAGCTGGGTGTGGGACCCAGGCATTCTTGAAGGATTTTTATTTGAAAGAGTTAGAAGGAGAGATGTCTTCCATCTGTGAGTTCACTCAGCAGATGACTGCAACAGCTAGGGCAGAGCCAGGCTGGAGCCAGAAGCCGGGAGCTTCATCCGGGTCTCCCACATGAGGGCAGGGGCCCAAGTTCTTGGGCAATCCTCTGCTATTTTTCTCAGGCTATTAGCAAGGAGCTGGATTGAAAGTGGAGCAGTGGGGACAGAACCAGTGCCCACATGGGATGCTGGCTTCACAGGCAGCAGCTTTACGTACTGCGCCACAACACCAGCTCCAAGCGCTAGGCACCCTTAATGTGGGTGTGGACATCTCAACTGCTTAACTCTGGGCAAATGCCTGCCCCAGCCATAATTGTTGTTTATTACTACTGTTAATACATCTTGTCAAGCAATTTCCAGTTGTTATATGTTTTTGTCCAGTAACACCCCTTTGAGATGACTGTGAGCCTCAGTCCATAGATGAGGAAATAAAATCGATGGTAGAGACGTAGTTTGAGCCCTCATTCACAAGACCCTGCCACCCATACCCTTTCTGTTCTATTGTGATTTCTTCCCAAAACTGATGCTAGAATTAAAGTGATTTTTGGGGTCTGGTTTCAGGAAACAATTTCTGACAACTGCGTGGTGATTTTCTCCAAAACAACCTGTTCTTACTGTACCATGGCCAAGAAGCTTTTCCGAGACATGAATGTTAACTGTAAAGTGGTGGAGCTGGACACGCTGGAGTACGGAAGCCAGTTTCAGGATGCCCTCTACAGGATGACCGGTGAAAGGACAGTGAGTAGACCCTCTTGAGTGCTGATCCCTCCTTACAAGTGGGGTGGCCCAGAACCTCCACGTTAGGGACCTCCTCCTGAGGAAGGTTGGGGAGCTAGATTCCTAGAGTAGCGAACAGCAGAGTTCATTTTACCTGTATCTTTCCTGTGTGTCATGGTGTCATCACAAGCCCTTGTCTCTGGGTCTTTCAGCTCCCCTTGCAGCTCTCTGCAGAGTTCCCTGCCTCCCTTTCTGGACAGTCCCGCCCGGGGTTCACTTTTTAGTTCCTGTGCTCACAGGAGTCCTTCATGCTCCTTGCTCTTAGACTCCTGAAATTTGTGGATTCTCCCCACCTGTGCACAGTCAGAAGCGGCAGTGGTCAGTTCCTTGTGTGTATGGGCACGGAAATTTACACTTCTTCTCTTTGCCTTTAGTAGACACTTGTGAGAATGAACCACGTAAACACTATTAACCAACAGAGAGTGCCTCTCTGTATGCCGTGGGAAGAAGGACTTTAGAATCAGACTGTCCTGGATTTGAATCTCAACTCCGCCATTTACTGCTATGATTTTGAGCAAATTCCTCATTTTTTCCCTCTAAAATAGTCTTAAAATAGTACCCAGAATGTGAACATTTACTATTGTTATGTGAAATGGTTTTGTACTTCTAAAACTTGAGTGACGCCTGATTGGTCTTTTATTTATCCCAACAGGTTCCAAGAATCTTTGTCAATGGAACTTTTATTGGAGGTGCAACTGACACTCATAGACTTCACAAAGAAGGGAAATTGCTGCCGCTAGTCCATCAGTGTTATTTAAAAAAAAAGTAAGAGGGAAGAATTTCCGCGATACACTCTTACTTTTGCTAGTAAAATATGTTATTTAACGCGATTGTACCTAATCATGCTTTTTAAATGTCTGAGGGTGTTTTAAATATGCGGATTATCTTCATGAAGAGTAAAAATAATGAACAATAAATTGCCCTGGAAGCCTCATCTTCCTACTTGCTTATTCTTGAGCAAAAAGGATGGTGTTTAAAAAAAAAAAACCCAAGGGGTGGAGTTGAATCAGTAGATAAGGAGAGAACACATTGAATTAGGAATTTACATATGAATTGTAAAACCAAACACTGGGAAGTAAGCATTTGAAATTCTTTGTTCCTGTGGTATTCAGAAGGGGTGAACTCCTTGCATTTTTTTAAGTTTTTTTTTTTTTTTTTTTTTTTTTTTTTTTAAGATTTAGTTTATTTGAAAGGCAGAGTTAGAGGGATAGAGATCTTCCATCCTCTGGTTCATTCCTCACATGGCCACATCGACTGGGGCTAGGCAGGCTGAAGCCAGGAGCCAGGAGCTTCTTCCAGGTCTCCCACATGGATGCAGGGGCTCAAGCACCTGGGCCATCTGCTGCTGCTCTCCCAGGTGCATTCACAGGGAGCTGGTTTGGAAGTGGAGCAGCCGCCACTCAAACGAGCACCCACATGGGATGCAGTGGTTTAACCCACTGTGCCACGGCACTGGCCCCGAACTCCTTGCTTTTAGTGCTAAGGACTGGGCTGTGATTTTTCTTTAAAATACAAGGCTCTCAGCAGTACCATTGAGAACTAGATGGGAACATCTTGTACCACATTACGCCAGGCCTTCATGCTTTGTGTTTCTGAGGGTAGAGGCATAAGACTCCTGTAGGATGGATTGAACTTTATCTTCTAGAAACTGAGATACCCACTGAATGATTTAGTGGTTCCAGGGGGCAGAAGTGTACCCACGAGCAGAGACGAAAAGGTGGGAGGCGTCAGCAGCGTGTGAGGACTTGAGTTATGTCATGAGGTGGAGAGCTCTGCTTTCCACAGTGTGCCGCGTGGCCGCTGGACATGTCCCGAGGCGTGTGAGATGGAGGGTTAGACTCACTGTCCCAGCTGTGCTTTAATGTGTCTGCCAAAGCTCCCAGGCTGGAAACCGTATCCCCAGCACAACAGTGTTGAGAAGGGGCACCTGTAAAAGTGGTTGGGTCACAAGGGCTGTGCCCTCAGGGATGGTTAACACCAGTGTCGAGGGGGTGGGCTCCCGGTAAAAGGGTGAGTTTAGCCCCCATCTTACACACGTGTGCTCTCTTGTCCTCCCATTTGTGCAATGGCATGATGCTGCTACGAGGCCCACACCAGACACAGGCTCCTTGAACTTGGCGTTCAGCCTCTGAGAGTATAAGACATAAACCTCTGTGCTCTATAAACCACCCAGCCTGGAGTGTTCTTTTATGGAAACACCAAACAGACTAAGTCCCTAAATTCATTTCTGATATGGACATTATGCAGTTCTGTGACTGGGAGTGCTATTCAACCTGGTATCATTTCAGGTAAGAAGATTTTCCTATAGGAAGTCATATTTTAGAACATTTGAAAATATGAGGGTACTTCAAGAAGTTTCTGGGGGCTGGTGGTGTGTCATAGCTAGTAAAGCTGCTGCCTACAGTGCGGGCATCCCATCTGGGCGCTGGTTCAAGTCCTGGCTGCTCCACTTCCAGTCCAGCTCTCTGCTATGGCCTGGGAAAGCAGTAGAAGATGGCCCACATACTTGGGTGCCTGCACCCGTGTGGGAGACCCGGAGGAAACTCCTGGCTCATAGCTTTGGATCAGCACAGCCCCAGCCATTGCGACCATTTGGGGAGTGAAACAGTGGATGCCAGATACCCCCTCTCCCACCTCACAAATAAATAAATCTTTTTATAAAAAACGTTTCTGGAAAGTAGAGGAGGGTATTTGGCCCAACAGTTAAGATGCTGCTTGGGATGCTCACATCCCAAGTGCTTGGGATTCTGTCCCAGCTCAGCTTCCTGCTGATTTGCATCCTGGGAGGCAGCAGGTGCTGGACGGAAGTCATTGAGTCCTTGCCACCCAAATGGGGCACCTGGATTGAGTTCCTGGCTCCCAGCTCAGCCTGTCCTAACCCTGGCTGCTGTTCATCTGGGGGATGAACCAGCAGATACGAGCTCTCCATCTGTCAAAGAAAGTAAGGGAATGAAAACTAGGAATCTGTCCATAGAGTTTTTTTAGTGCACATTTCCTGTGAACTTTCTGAAGATGTTTAGTATGCATAGATTTCAAAAATTTTGTGCACTTAAAAAAAAAAACTTGACTTCTAATTCCACTTTCCACAGACGTTTTAAAAAAGATTTATCTGAAAGGCTGAGTGACGGAGACAGAGACAGGGAGAGATCTTCCTCTGCTGATCACTCATTTAACTGGCTGCAACAGCTGGTGCTGGCCCAAGCTGAGGCCAGGAGCCAGGAACTCCATCCACGTCTCCCACATGGGAGACAGGGGTCCGGGCACTTGAGCCATCTTCTGCTTTCCCAGGCTCATTAACAGGGAGCTGGATGGGAAGCCGAACAGCTGATACTCGAACTAGTGCTCTGATAGGGGATGCCAGTGTCGCAGATGTGACCTAGCCTGCTGGGCACAGTGTCTGCCCCCCTTCCACACACTTTCTCAAGTACCCTTGTGTGTTTCATATTTTATCAGTCCAGTCCTACTGGGAAGAATATGTTAAGTGCCTACTGTCCAAACACTGTCCTGGTTTATGAGACACTTGGGACAGATTGCTGGATGCTGAGAAAACTTCCTCACAGGTGTGTGTGGGGGGCACCTTTCAAGCAGAGGGAGTGCTTGTTTGTTCTGGTCGGGAGAGGCCAGGGAGTCTGGCACAGCCCTGAGCAAGTCAGCTGGCGCCTTTGTGACACTGCCATCAGCAGTGCCTCCTTCATGGCCTTAGATGGTCACTAGGAGACCTCGACAAGGCAGCAAGTTAGCCTGCTTCATACAACCCTGGAATGGGCCACAGGGAGGACCTCTAGTTTTCTTGTGCCTCATGTCTGAGAAATTTTACGTGCTTGCTGTGTTGTCAGACACTTGTTGGGAATTATGTCAAACACGAGAAACAAGATTTTAATTGTCTTAGGTAGGCATCACGGTTAGAAGCAGGTTACTTCCAGGTGCCAACACTGGCAGCACCTGTCATTCACTCTTCCTAGGCTTGCAGCAAGACACAGGTGTGTGGTGGTTGGTTCTTGGTGACAGATCCTGAAATAATTCAACATTAAGAAGAGCCCAAAGGCTCAAAAGCTCCAGTAGAAGTGATGGTGGGTAAAATTCATAAAGAAATCTGGCCTTTCTGGCTATATGGCAGATTATACATTTATCTTTGAAAAAACTCCTAGCCATTAATGTCGCTCCCCCTCTTCGTGGAGGAACGACACAGGACCCTGCCTAGGCTTCATATCCGAGTCACGGCACCATTATGTCGCTCCCCCTCTTCGTGGAGGAACGACACAGGACCCTGCGCTGTTCCCCTGTCTGCCCGGCCCTCCCCGGGTTTGCTGCTGGTCCTTCCCGGGTTGGCTACTAGCCCTTCCACCTCCGTGGAAGGGCGGTTCCCCCTGGCCACATTCCCCACTTCCGCAGAGGAGCGGCACACCGCCGGCCGGCTTCCTCGGGGGCTGCACGGGTGTTCCTTCAGCTAGATGTTCCCCTTAGATGTTCCTGGTGCATGCCGTCTCTCTCCTCCTTTATAGTCCTCCTCCGCCAATCCCAACTCGGCTGCCCACACGCCGAGTACGCTGCTCTCCTCCAATCAGTAGCAAGTCCTACAGTTTATTGGTTGAACTGGAGGCAGCTGTGCGGAAGCTGTTTACTTCTCTCCCAGCGCCATATTGTGGGAGAGCAGATGCATAGAATAAGTCTTAATTCCAGTAACTCAGTCCAGTCCGGGCTGCTCCCCACACATTAACAAGAAACTCACCTGTCAAACATACTGGATACAGAATGTAAAATAATTTTTAAATGCATGGCCATGCTGGTATTGAAACAGTACAGGGCCTTTACAAAACAAAGAGCAGAATCCTAGATGTAAGGAGGCAAAGACAGCAGGTGCCCTGCCAACTTGCTGCTGCTAGAAGACCAAGAGCTTCGGTTTCAGCCGTTGAAGAGGGGACTGGGTGCAAAGCCTGAGAGGCCTGAGTCAGGGGAGCCGACAGACCACCACTGGTTGTGCGGTGAATGCCACAACTGGTACTGAGCAGTTACTAAGCCAAACCACCACCACTGGATGTGCGGTGAACGTCACAGCTGGTACCAAGTGTAGTTACTAAGCCAAACAAGTGCTCAGATCACGGAAGGGTAGGTGACTTCACTTCTCTGAGCCTCTTGGGACTTCAAGTTCCTGCTAAAATGTGGATACCAAATGTATCTGCCTCTCCAAGAACCGAGTGGTGGGGAACCGCGGGCTTCACTGTGGTCTGGGAAGCTGATCTGCAGGGCCTCCCTCCCTTCAGCACGTACACACACCTAAAGCATTACCTGTTGTTTTCATCAGCTCTGCTTGTCTCAGGCTTTTCCCAAAAAGGTCGAGATCTTTCCCTCCAGACCTGTTTTATTTTTAACACAGCAACAGACTGTCTCTAGCCCATTCAGATTAAAGACCAGGCCACGCGTGTTTTCACTTTATCACTACTATGTTTATGCTTTAATTACTAAAATATCTAATTAGGAAGGCAAGAAGCTGTAAAAAAGATGAAAAAGTTTGGGGGGGAGTTCTTTTATATCTGTATTTGATGTTTACTAAAAACCATAAAATCTGAATTATTTAAGGATGCTTATTTGAAAGGCAGAGTTACAGTCAGAGAGGAACAAACAGATTTTCCATCTGCTTGTTCACTCCCCTAACGGCTGCCAGTCAGGGCTGAGCCAGGCTAATTCAGCCAGGATCGAGGACCTTAATCAGGGTCTCCCACATGGCAGAGGGCGAGATCCGAGTGGAGCAGGCAGGACCAGGCCAGTGCTCATATGGAATGCTGGGTTGCACGCGGTGGCTTTTAGGAAGCTGCGTTACAGCGCTGGCCCCAACCTACCATTTTAGCAATATTTTTTAAGTCAGGTTTTCTTATATTTAATAGCATTAAAATATTTTAAATCTAGTTTTATGAAAAACTATCACTTGTAATTTTCCTTTGTCCTTACAACTACTGATTCTGAAGAGAGAACTCTCAAGTCAACAATGTTTGAAGGTTTGGTGGACATATTCTGATGTCACTTCTGTCACCCTTCTGCATTACCCACAAGTCAAATCTTAACACTTCAGAAAATTCTATGGGAATTGGGAGAAACTTCCGCAAATCGGCACTGAAGCAAGATATTTTATTTGCAAAGATTTTTTGTGTTAGCTTGCTTCCCAAAGGAAATTCTGAGCTTTTTCCACTAAGTTATTTTAAATGTCTTAGAAATGTCATTAAAAATTGTTTGATCCTGTAACAGAACTCCATTGGAAAAGAATCCCCAACCACATATAGTTTTACTAAATAATACTTACATGTAATTGGGGATATTACAAGGGTATTATAAAAAATTAACTATCTTGCTCAAATATTATACAATTAAGGATTTTAAGATGCATATAACCTCAAAATTCATTCTTTAGACTTATTTGCAAGAGGGACAGAGAGGTCTTCCATCTGCTGGCTCACACCCCAGGAGCCACAATGGCCTGCCTGAAGCCAGGAGCCTTCTCTGGGAGCCCCATGTGGGTGGCAGGAGCCCAAGCACTGGGGCTGTTCTACTGCTTTTCCCAGAGCATCAGCAGGGAGTTGGATTGAAGTAGACCAGCCAGGATGCGAACTGGCACCCACAAGGGCTGCTGTTGTTCTAGGTGGAGCCTTTACCTGCTAAGCCACGATGCCAGACCCAAAATCCACATTTCTTGAAAGAAATGAGACAGTTGTTCGATGTGCATAGAGTTTATTTGGTACACCTATTAAACTCTACAATAATGAACCAACCAGAAACAGTTCATGTAGTGTCCACCTGTGTTCCAGGTCAAAAATGATGTACAAGTTGAGTGTCCCTAATCCAAAAATCTGATATGCTCCAAAGTCCAAAACTTTTTAGGTTCTGATGTGATGCCACAAGTGGAAAATTCAACTCCTATGACAGGTTACAGCGAAAACACAGCACAGTAAAAATACTGTACAAGATCACCTTTAGGCTGTGTGTATAAGGAACATGGGAAATATCCTCAAGGTACTTCACTGTGTGTACGCATTCTGAAATCTGAAACACTTTTGGTTCCAAGATTTGTTCGGATGAGGGACAGTAGCATATTGTGCAAAGCTGGGAAGGAGACAAAGTGAAGATTTCACAGTATCGGTGAAAACTTTTACCATGAAATAAACCTAACATGTTAGTATATTCATCCATTTCCCATCAGAGAACAGCCAGTTGCATTGCTAGGTGTACTATTTACAGTGAAACCTTGGAAGACTGGACAAAGCATCAATTACTAACAGACCTAGGAAACCCACATCCCATCCCACCTTGCCCTTTCAAGGTCTTTCTTGGAAATAACTTGTTGTAAATCAAGCTTACTATGTACCTTTAAGCACCAGCTTAACAATTCTTTCAGTTTTATAAAATATTTCTGCTTTGAAAGGCAAAGTGAATGTAAAAATGTCAATGTAAATAAACCACTGGCCTGGATACTTTTTATTGCAGAAGTCTCAATGTTTTACTACTATATCCACTTCCGTGAATGAATTTGCTTTTAGGCTCAGAACAAAGTATTTGCTGTCTTAAAAAAATTACCTTAAAAAATTAGTCTTTGGAATTGTACAATTCTATATTTCATTCAGTGTTAAATATGCAACTTGGTCCTTGGAGGCCATATTATATTCAAAGTCCAGCTTTTCGGTAATTGGTTATACAAAACAATACAAAACCTTGAATGACCACAAAATATTACTGATGTTAACAGTCATGGATGTGTAAAACATCAGTGTATCCAGGGTACCCTGTGTTGGGTAAGTTTAGATTACTAATGTACAATCACTTTTTGAAACTTAAATTTTAACTCACTACATAGATGAAGAGTCTAAAAGACCCTTTGCGTTCCCTACTTCACTATTAAGGCATTACTGTATTAACAGAATCCAAGCAAGGTCACTGGTATGCCTCTGTGGCAGAGCTGGTCGTACTTTAAGGCAGTCAAAAAGTTCATTTATCCCCCCACTTAAGGCTCCTGCACACTTAAATTTATTCCATGCAGACATCATTTTATATAATTTATACATTCACCAAATAGTCAATTATGGAAATCAAAGCTTTTATATAGTTTAGAACTAACAATGCTATCCCTATTTTTTTTTTAAAGATGACTTCACATATCTTTTTGGGGGAATTTCTTCATTATCAGAAGCTGCCAATAAAATACAACTCAGAAATCTTATAAAAGTTCTGTCTTGACACATGATATCAAATACATAGTCTATATTTAGCATTGTAAACATTTTATCACTATCCATTAAGTGTATTAATATTTCTAATTTAGCTGTGTATGAATTCTAAACAGTTTACATTGCAAATAAAGCCTAAAATTTTGTACTGATACAGTATTCTATAAATTGTGTATGCTTTTAATCTCATTCACTACCCTTAATCCAAGTGTTCATTAAGAGAAACCAGCAGAAATGTATGTCATTACTATCTCCTTAGTTCATACAAATTCTAACAATTTCTAGAAGTACAGAAACAAACATTTTAAAACTAAAAATCACTGTTCATAAAATTTGATACTTTGCAGGGATAAGTAAAATAGAAGCAAAGGGAAATCTCTAAGATCAAACTACCATTTTTATTTTTCTTATATTTACAAATCCATTCTCATTGAAATTAACCACCTTAATTTCAGTAATAGCATTTCCCAATACATTATCTCTAGCTTATGTTCTTAATCTTGGCATTTTCAGGGTTTAGGAATATGTGCCATTTATTATAATTTTATTCAAACAGTATGCTTTAACTATATTAGTTTTCTACATGAAAAATATTACCTTAGAATTCCCTTTTAAATTTCACAATTATTTTTCAAAAACAAATTTAGCAAATAAAAATATGGAATGTGAATACAAATTAATTATGCTATAAGCTGTGTGTGTATATATATGCTCAGTGAAATACTAAATCAAATTTTGTGTGGCTTAAATTATCAAAATATGAACACTATAAGTTACTTTCTGAAAAAGTTATCAATTTTCTCTTCAATGAGACTAGGTACATTTAAAAGCTGAACAACTGATCTTATTGTAAGGCCTCAAAATTTCTGCAAACATCTCATATAAAAAGGATGAAATGTAATGTATTCTTCAGGGAGAATTCATCCATCCCTTTATTGCTGTAAGATGCCAGCCTATCACTAATTTGAAAAATGACCTTAAATCTGTGTCAAACAAAAACTAGGAAAGTTTCATTCCAAACCTAAGTGTGGGTGACTTTGTCATTCATTTTATTATGCAGATAGATCAAGACTAGAAAAAGGACAAAAATGTCAGAAGGAATCTTAGGAGAACAAGAGGTATGATTCTTTCACAAAAGAAGAGATCAAGGAACAGATACCAGGGGACTACTAGAATCTGTACAGAGAATACTAATTTCCTAGCTTCACTTTTCATTTGCCCTAATTCTTCCTTGTACATGTTTAGGCACATGACAGTTTTTCAGAGGGTATATTAACAAGATATCTACAATCTGGAGTATAAAAGACTAAAAAATTTTTCATTTTTAACCACTTACTTACAAGGGCATCACTTATGAAGAAATGGTAACTTTACATTAAGTCCAACAAGAGATTACAATGATACAGCCTTTAATTACTGCTTAGATGTAGTTTTACTGTATTTCTAAAGTTGCTTCTCACTTATCTGTCAGACTTTTGGATTTATTCAGGAATTCTGTCTTTCCAAATTATGTTTTTGCAAAACCTTGGAAATGAGAAAAAAACCTGAGAAATGGTTTAAGATTTACTTTGTAATGAGATTTTCTAGGTCTGTCCAAGAAGTTAGACCTAGGATATATTTCTTCTCTTTATTGGAGAATAGTCACTTTTCATTCAGTACCTTAACTCTGAAAATTTTTCTCTTCTACATTCTTCCGTTCTGAACAGAAATGTCTGAAAGAATTATTAGGCCTATTAAACTATTTTTCTATTATATTTGATCTTTCAAAACATAGCCTTTAAGAATGCTTTTAATTTAAAAAGTTCTAACTTGTAAGCCTTCTTAATTTTAGTTTTTATACAAATATTAAATCGCTACTTCTATGATCCAAATGTCAGGTATGTTAGTTTTTGAAGATAGTAAACAGTCACGTAGGTTAAACTGGTCATCCACAACCACACAGTAAGAGAAAGCAAAAGCAGTTCCAAAGGAGTAATACTAAATTTCATCCACTAGCATACTGCCTCAGTAACATTCTCGTGAAACCGTTCCTGAACTAAATAATCTAACAGTCCTAGTAAATGGAATTTACAACAAATTTCAACTATTAAGAAAGGGTGGGATTACAACTATATGGTGGGCATATTTACATACTACCTAGGAAATAAAGTTTTTCTTGGGATTGTTTTTAAAAGCAATATTTCTCCAAGTATCAATTTACCAGTAATTATAAAAGTAATTTAGAAAGTAAGACATTTATCACTCAAGTACAGTCTATTCATAATGAGGTAATGTTTTTGTTTTTTTCTTCTATAAAGACTATGTTATATAGCAACACAGGTTATATTAAAACAATACTAATTGTACTTGAGGATTATAATGGATTACAAAATTATATATGTTCACAATCTGTTTTTCTATTCCCAAAGCAATTCCTAATGTCTAAATAAGATAAAAGCCTCGAATAATTCCTGTGCTTCTAAGTCAGTGTGTTCTCATTTTGTTGGAATGAATACTGGAATGGGAATGAAAAGACCAAGATTTCTGAGTCACAGGGCTCCAAAATCATACCGCTTTGGACCTCAGACCTGTAACTAAAATCAGAAAGTTAGCTTTCAAAGATTTCTTTCAACTCTAGTTCCATGATTTGTACATAAAGTTACTTTCTATGATAGTCTCTTGTAATTTTCCTTTTGTTCTTCAATCTTATCCTAATTTATTTAATCAGACCTACGTAAATACTTCTAAAAGGTAATAGCTAATCCCTGATGGATTTAATATTAGTGCCTAGATACACTGTATTTGTCTACAAGCACTATGAAAATAGTCTATAACTGAAGCAAACAGACTTATAAATTTTCTCTTCAATATTTCTATTAGTAATAAAAAGTTAGGACAAAATTTTTTAATTCAGAAAAATCTTGGTTTTCAAGAATTTGAGAGCTATTAGATAATTCTATTGGGTTTTTCATATTTAGTCTGAACACAATATTTTCACTTAGCAAAAGTAGCTAACATGAAACTCCATGACTGACACAAGGTTACAACCAGAAGAAAACCAAAAGCAATGCATGTTTGTGTGTGAGTGTCTGTGTCACTGGCTCTGCTGACCAAAAATACCTCGAGGTTACTCACAAACTCAAACTGTTGCCAGCAGTTGCCTTAAAGGAATGGCTACATATCAAGGCCATCATTAATGTGTCAAACACATTGAAAGGACAATTTTCTTTTTTCCTGAGCCCAAATTACCCATGAAACAGAAGAAAATATGTACATAAATTCTCACTCTTGTGTCCCTTTCCCAAAACATAAAACCTTAACCCTCAAGCACATAAAAGGCTGTCATTTACCAGAGTTTGACTTAAATCTTAATATTTATGTTATGAACTATTTCATATACATGATAAAATTATGAGGAAAGATATTAACATTTCAACAGACAGCTTTAATGTTGTCTCTCCCAGTGAAAGGATACTTATTCAGGAAAATAATGCATTTAGTGTAAAGAAATGCATGTTTCACACACACACACACACACAAATCCTAAAGACTAGTTGGTAATAGGCCACTCAAAAATGGCCTTTCAAACATCAAAAAAAGAATGTTTTTCCACAAAATGAATAATGGACAAAGACACAGGCAGCTGTTGACATGTTTACAATTAGAAACTATCACAACCAGGGTCGGCACTGTGGTAATAACAAGTTAAGTCGCTGCCTGCGATGTAGGCATCCCATATGGGCACAGTTTGGGCCCTGGCTGCTCTGCTTCTGATCCAGCTCCCTGCTAATGCGCCTGGGAAAGCAGCAGCAGGTGGCCCAAGGACCCCTGCACCCATGTGCAAGATCTGGATGAAGCTTCTGGCTCCCGACTTTGGCCTGACCCAGGCCTGGCTGTTGCAGACATCTGGGGAGTGATGTAGTGGAGGGAAGAGCTCTGTCTCTGACTTTCAAATAAATAAATCTTTTTTAAAAAAAATCAAAACCCATTTTCAATTGAATAAAAATATAGTTAACAGTAAAACAATTATTATTTTAAGAGGAAGGAAAAAACTAATCTGGTTTAAGATTTGAACTTATACTTTCAAGATTAATAGAGAAACTTAAAAAATGTTATTTTCATTCATATACAAAAGTTACATGTTATTATGTTGCTATAAATCAGGAAATCACTCTGAAGTCAAAATCCTCACAGAAAATAAAATACAGCAAAACAAAACAACAAACAAGCCAAATAGAATTCCTCAGCCAATACAAACTTCTAAGGGGTTTCCGTATGTTTCTGGTTAATGGTAACAGACTCTCAAGTACAAACAGAATATCAGAAATAAAATATCTTGTAAATTGAATAAGAAAGCTGATACTTGTTGTGATCTTAGAAAACGGAAAGGAATTTGCAAAACTCATTTATAATCGAATCAAATACATCCCCCCCCCCCAGTATAAAAGTTTACAGAAGAATCTCATATTCCATCACAGTTACGTGGTCTAGTGCATTTCAGAGTATCTGGACATTATCAAAGCTATCCTTTCCCAAGGGAAATATTTTAGAAAACGTTAAGTACTTCTCAAACGAGTGACATGATGTAGAACTACTTAAACTTCTGCACATATTATTCATGGAAGCAGAACTGACGGACTGTTTCACATGGCCTATTAACAAGAAGTTCTCTGTTAGAGGAAGCTACAGTATCCTGAAGCTGCTTCCCAAGAGCTAGGCTAGTGATGAACATGGGGCTCATCTCTCATTTCCTTCTTCTGGGTAAGGTATGTTTCCATTGTGCACATACTGCAGCATCATCCTTCACTGCATTGACATCAGGTGGGAAGTCACTGTGTCTGTAGTGAGATCACGGATGCCAGTGGACCTCTCAGATCATGCTGCTACTTGTGATTAAATCACATCTAACGTGAAATTTCGGATTACATCCAGAGCACCAGTATCAAAGCCACACATGTCCAACATGCCTCTGTCATCTGGGTCTGCAACGGTAAAGCCATTTGATGTCATTCCACAAACTATCAGTTTAGCTGGAATATCCATTTTCTGGAGGAAAAGGTCAAAATGCATAATTAAGAGATTATAAGGAAAAGCGAAAACCACAACAAAAACATTTTAAAATCTCTTCACTACACCCTGTTATTATGAAGTCAGTTTCTTTTTTAATCTATATTTTAGGGTCAGACTGTGAACTTCAGAAGAGTAGAAAATAAGATTATGCAAAGAACCTGCCTGAAATTGCTACTTGTTCTTTATTTTAACTTGTATGGGCTTCAGAGTAGATTTCTGAGCAGTCTAGGGACTTTGTAATTATGAAGCATGTCAGGACATTCAAGAGTGCCAGACATCTTTTAATCAGCTTATCAATTGCTGGGGAAATGTTTGAGTACAAATACATGTAAGGAAGCATTTCTGAGATTATCAATGTTTGGTTTACAACTTTGGTGTGTACCATCAACTTGTTCTCTACAGCTAAGATTCAAGTAACTGAATCTTTGAGACAAAACCACCACTGAATGTACACACTTAGTGAACTCTTTAAATAATTGGTGTTAATTGTTTTAACAACCCCAAAACTAAGTGCTGCTACCTACTGTGACTTCTATCTAAGGATCCTCTGTCACCTGAAGTTCTGAGAATTACACATGCATCACAGTCAGCAGGAGGAGCTTGTGAGGACTGGTGCCGGCCAGCATTCGGTTCAGCAGGTGTCTAACAGGGCTCAGTAAGTTACAATTCGAATAGGTCCATGTGATGCTAAGGCTGCTAGCAGGGAAACCAAACTCTGAAGACCACTGTTCTTCATTGACAAATTCTATTTCTACTTCTAGTCACTTCAGCCACATTTTGAGTGCTCAATAGCCCCATGTTACTAGTGGCTAACATAGGGGAGCGAAAAGTTACAGAACATTATGTCATTTATAAAGAGCAATTGGAAGGCCCTGACTCCAACACAGATACGTGCAGAAAACTTAAGACATACTTTTGCTTTAAATTTATGTAATCCTTTAGCAAAATTCACAAATGCTACTTAATTTTTCTGGGAGCACAATGATTTATTTTTAAAAATTTTATAGCTAAGGTAAAGTATTTTAGTTATCCCAAAAATATTGTTTGCAAAAAATGTTCTCGGTAATGTTTAATATTGGAACTTATTAAAATTAAAATATGTGTAGTCCATTTTTTTCTTATTTCAAGTACTGCTGAATCCATATCTGACATCGGATTCCTATCATCGAGGTGCTGGATGACCTTTAGTAACATATTTTGAAAAACATAGTGAAAGGAAATGGGGTATCATTTAGGGAGAAACAGTAATAGAATTTGTTCTACCTTTCGATATTCCCTCAGAGCAACAGCAGGACGGACACCCCCAGCATAGGTCTCATTCCCAGTGAGCACCAGGAAGACATCTGCAGCCGTGTTTGTCCTCTGAGCCCAGATCATTGGAGAGGAGCAGTTAGTCCCACCTGCTGGGATCTAATTCAGAACACTGATAAGAATAAAGCTGCTCTAGTGCCCACAATGACATGTCTGCACTAACTAAATATTTTAAACACTAGTTTAGAATCACTATATGGCCTTCCCAAAGCCTGTATATATTTTTGATTTTGTCTTTCTCATGGGAAAAATCCAGATACAATCTGTTCTTATAAATTATCACACATGACATCAATATAAAGCTATTACACAATGCATGCTAAGTAAACTTAACAAAAGTTTCTTACCTGATTCATAGACATTAAAACCTGTTGTAAAGTCATATCTGTAGTCAACGGACATGGTACCATTTCATCTGAAAAAGCAACTACATAGGAATCTTTTTCTGTGTGTGTGACAACCTGAAAAATTCAATGGTAGTAATGATTAGCAAATTTTGGAGAAAATATATACCTTGAAGTTTATACAACTTCATCTTTAAAAGACAAACTCTGATGCTTACTTTACTTCCAAACTTTTATTACTGTTGTAGAACTATACCATAATAGTAACATAGTTTTCAAAGTACTTTCCACTAATTATTAAAAGAAACTGGCTTTACAATAATCCTCTGAAGCGAATTATACAAGGGTTTTCAAAGTTCATAGAAAAATGCCTATCATGAAAAAGTAAATGGACTTCAAAATTTTTTGCACCAAAATAAACTCATCTTTTCCACAAAGTTTTTACAGTACCTTTGCTTATTCTTTTGTTACGTTAGACAAACTACAGGAAAGGTGCGCTCGTCTATGGTTCATGTGATCACTATTCAGTGACAGGCTAGAACTGAAGTTTTAAGACTCTTAGTATTTCCCTGATCTTTTAACATTATTTTAAAATATTCTAAACATTATCAATTTACTGAAAAAAGGATTAATCTTTTAAAAATATATATATATATATATATATATAGAGAGAGAGAGAGAGAGAGAGAGAGAGAGACAGGCAGAGTGGACAGTGAGAGAGAGAGACAGAGAGAAAAGTCTTCCTTTTGCCTTTGGTTCACCCTCCAATGGCCGCCGTGGCCGGCGCACCGCGCCGATCCGAAGGCAGGAGCCAGGTGCTTATCCTGGTCTCCCATGGGATGCAGGGCCCAAGGACCTGGGCCATCCTCCACTGCACTCCCTGGCCACAGCAGAGAGCTGGCCTGGAAGAGGTTAAAATTTTCTCTTTATGTTGACTTGAAAGAAGCAGAGATCTTCCATCCACTGATTTTCTTCCCAAAAGCCTGAACAGATGGGGCTGGCTGGGCCAGGAAAAAGCTAGGAGCCCAGAACTCAACCTGGGTTTCCCATGTGGGTGGCAGAGACCAGAGTACTGGGCCATCACCTGCTGCCTCCCAGGGTGCACATCAGCAGGAAATTGGAATTTGGAATCCAGAGTCAAGTTGGGACTGGAATCCAGCACGCTGATGTGGGATGTAGGTATCTCAAGTGGTTCTTAACCACTGCATGCACCAAATGCCTGCCTCTTAATATTTAATCTTATCTTATAAACATTAACATTTCTATTGTGACTGTTCCTTAAGTATGCAATTGCAATATACTTAAGTTTGGTTTACAAAAATTATCTTTAGATATAAAATAAAGCGACAAATAATTTGAAAAGACAAACAAATAAAAGCATAATTCTTGATCATATCTAACTTTATAGTTTCACTCCGAAGTAAAGGTATTTCAGAAGGGCAAAATGCCAGATTGTCTTAGGTGTTCTCACCATGCACATTGCCGCAGCAACTGTACTTGCATTGAGTATACCACCCAATACTCTTTGGTTCATAGACGCACTAACATCAACAGCCAGCAAGAAACGCTTTCCAGTTGGCTCAACTGTCTAAGGAAAGAAAAATCATCAAAAGCAATCAGAAATTATAAGTAAATTTCTTACAAATAAATAATTATTTATCTCAAATATACACAAACATTGCCTAAACACTAGCAACAGCCAGGCCTGGGCAAAACCAAAGCCAGGAGCGAGGAATTACATCAGGGTATCCTCTGTGGATGGCAGGGGCCCAAGAACTTGAGCCATCCTCTGCTGCTTTCTCAGGCACACCAGCAGGGAGCTGCGTCAGAAGCTGAGCAGCCAGGACTCAAACCCATATCCCAATGTGGATAACATCATTGCAAGAGGTAGTTTAATTGTCTATGCCATAAAGCCAGCCCCTAAATGGGAATTTCTATCCCAAACATTTTGAGCTAAAATGTAACTTCTGATTTCCACTTTCCCCTAGCTTCTGGCACCTTCTAGTCTACTTCTGTCTTCATTTATTTGCTTATCCTGGATATTTCGTCTATGGATTCAGAAAATTCTTGTCCTTTTCTGTACATTTCGTTTAGTGTTTTCAAGGTTTATCACACTCCGTTCATTTGTAAGGCTGAATAATGATTCCACTATATGTGTGTGTATATATCATGTAGTTTATTCATCTGTTGATGGATAATTGGTTGCTTGTACCTGTGGATTATTGTGACTGATGCTATAAACATTGGTGTACAAGTATCCGAGTACTGATTTTCAATTCCTTTGGGTATATTCACAGAACTGCTACACTGTACTTTCTGAGCACAATTTTACATTCCTTCTAGCAACTAGGTCCTAATTTTTCCACCTTCTTCCCAACATTTGCTATTTTCTTTTCTTTTTGGTAGTAGGCATCCAGTTAGTTGTAAAGTGGTATCTCCCTGTGGTTTTGATTTGCATTTCCCTGATAAGTAATACTGCTGAACATCTTTTCATGTGCTTATTGGTCATTTGTCATTGGAAAAATTTCTGTCAAAGTACTTGGCTCATTTTTAAACTGCACTGATCATATTTTTGCTACTGAATTCTAACAGCTGTTTGTATATCTTCTGGATGCTAAATGTTTATCAGACATAATCTGCAAATGTTTTCTTCCATCTTGGTTATGTTTTCACTCTTGATAGTATCCTTTGGTGTACAAGTTTTTAATTTTGATGTTCAACTTCTCTATTTTTGTTGTTACTACATGTGCTTTTGGGATTCACAGTTTTAGCTTTTAAATTTAAGTCACTGACCCATTATGAACTAGTTTTTGTATAAAGCAAAATGTAATGGTCTAACTTCGATTTTCTATGAGTGGATATGCAGTTTTCCCAGCACTACTTGTTGAAGACTATCTACTTTGTCCATTTAATTGTCTTGGTACTCCTGTTAAAATCAACGGCCCATACATTAAGAGTTTATTTTTGGATGCTTTTGTTTTATTTTATTTGTCTGTATGTCTACCCCTGAGTCAGTACCACACAGTTTTCATTAATACAGCACTGTAATAAGTTTTGAAATCCAAAAGCATTGAGTTCTCCAACTTTTTCTCCAAGATTTTGGCCATTCGAGGTCACCAGAGAAATTTCTTGTGAATTGTAGAATGGGTTTTCCTATTTCTTCTAAAATATGCCATTGAGACTTTAAAAAGCGATTATGTTGAATCTGTGTACACTGAATGAAGTGTTGTAATTTTAACATCGTTAAGTCTTCCAAACAAGGAACATGGATGTCTTTCTACTTACTTGTCTTCTTTACTATTTAATATATAATCCTTGCATCTCCTTACGACTATTTGTTATTGTTTTTGATGCTACTATAAGTTGAAGTTTTCTTAATTTCTTTCTTGGGATCTTCATTGCTGGTACACAGAAATACAACTGGTTTTCATGTGTTGATCTGATACCCTTCAACTTTGTTGAATTTGTTAACTCTAATAGTTTTCATAGTGGATTCTTTGGGGTTTTCTCCAAATAAAATCATGCTATCAGTGGATGGCAGTAAATTTGTCTTCCTTTCCAACCGGGATGTCTTTTATTCATTCTTTTTCTTGTCTAATTACTAGAACTTCCATTTCCACATGGAATCGAGTGGCAAGAATGGACAACTGGTCCCGATCCTGATGTTAGGGGAAAAGCTTTCAATTTTCCATCATTGTGGAATATGATACTGGTGACAGATCTGTTTTTAACTTTATGGCCTTTATCATATAGAGAACGTCACTTTTACTCCTAGTTTACCAAGTGCTTTTATTTAAACCAGAAGAGTCTTGACATTTTCTTATATTGGACCAACCTTGTAGGCTAGAGGTAAGTATTATTTGGTCTTGCTGTATAATCTTTTTAATTTGCTGCTGAATTTGGTTGTTAATATTTTGTTATATTTCAAAAAATTTTTAAACTAATAATTTTAACTTATAGCTCTGACTTTGAATTTTCATTTTTAAAAAAATTACTTCCTATTAGGACTTTGAGATACATTTATCAATTAAGGAGGAAATAAAAAAAAGAGGACAAAGGACCAATATCAAATACCCCATAGGAACACAAATTTTCAAACTTAAATTTTTAAAAATGACTGATCAAAATAATCTTAGGAAAACCTGTTATTATTACTCATAAACTTTCAGTGTGAATTATACAACTACCCTCACACGAACTAAGGAAAAAGAAATGACTATCTAATAAAAATAAGTTAAGCTATTAAAACTACCTTTTAGGTATGTTTTCACAAAAGATGCTAAGCCCCAAGTCATTTGGTTTAAAGCAAAAATCATACCATTACCTTAAATGTTTTATAAAAAGCAGCATCCAATGCTTTCAAAATTTCTTCATCAGGTTGCCACTTCAGTTTTCCTCTGAGGCCATGACCTGTTTTGTAAGTTTCTAAAGCAATTAAAATATGAAGTGGATGTATACGAGCCTAGAAACAAGACACAGACAGAAAGTATGTGCCAATTTCAAGAAAAAAATAGTAATTATGTGTCTTAGATTTTTATGCTACTGCAGCTAATACATTTCATAAAGAAAAGAAAAAGGAGGATATATCCTTAGATTTAAGTCAAATGCTGTGTGGTATGACAAATCTCAGGACATATTAAAACATACATTGACCGCATTTCTAAAATTTAGGAGCCACCTGTTTTAGTGAGTAGTAGCTAAAAAAGGCCAGTGACAATGCTTACCTTTTTTAAAAGTTTTTCATTACACAGTTTTTCACAAACTAAAGATACTTCTGAATTTCCTGGCTCAAGCACTGAGTTAGCAGTCATCTTTCCTAGATTTCTTAGTAATGCAGTAAGAGGCATTTCTTGTAACAAAGCCTTCCATACCTTTTATAACAGACAGAAATGACAAATTAGGGGGAGATGAATCAGTGTTTTTAACACAGCTACATCAATAATATTCAGAATATTTTGCTGAAGTCTTTCATTTGGGATTCACAGTATTTTCAAAATGAAAGTTTTTCTTAATTGAAAAAAGTTTATCAAATAAGCTAATTTACTGTCTACTAGAATAAGGAGGTGAAGTACATTTTATAATAGAACTGCATGGATTTTTTTTTAAATCAGCAAGGCAATACATTTTCTGGAGTCGACCTAATACTTATCAAATGCCAACTAAATTTCGGTGTCATGTTAGGTGTTCAAAATAAACATGAATTTTAGGGTCTATTCTAATTTCTTTTTTTCAGGAATAGTTATCCAAAGTTCGTCCTTTTAACATGTACCATAGCAGACTGTAATTTACTCACCTCTTTAGACTTCAAGTGATTGGTCAGAAGATGCTCCCTAACTAACCTGTGTTCTTCTATCAGATGAATGACTTCCAGTTCATCTTTTGTGCGCTTCACTTTCTCTACAGCCTCCAGATACTTTAATAATTTTTCAGACTCCACAGAAAGTGCTTTTTCTTTGTATAATTCATGGACCTCTTTCCAGCCTTTTGTAATGTATTTGGTCACAATGGCAAGTCCTTTAACAAGATAAAGAATTGAAAAGGCAAGTAGGATTACCAAGTAAAAAAATAGAATGTATTTTCTGAGAATACATTATATGATAGGCTTAAGTAGACAGACAGGAGTTATATACAGGAGCTAAATCCCTTAAACTGGGATTCTGTTTTCTGTGATACAATGAACACACTTAAGCAAACAGAGTGAATTAATTTTGGTCATCTTTAGGGGAAACTAAAGCTCCTAATATTTTAAGTAATATTATTTAAAAGACTTCTTGAAATGCCAACATTAGAAACTGTGGCTGACAGTGCCTATCTCTCAGGTCCACAATCTCAGAACAACTGAAAAGCGTACAGATCTGTCTCAATAAATCTTGTATTGACTTGGCCATCTTTGCTGTTGAACAAATATGCATTTATGAATAACAGAGATAAGTGGAATTGGACAAGTTGGTAGGTCTTTTAAAATTGTTTTTTAATAGCTGAAAAAGTACTACAGGCCAATTTTTTTTTAGAGATTTATTTATTCATTTATTTTAAAACTAGAATTAGAGAGGGAGGAGGAGGAGGAGGGAGGGAGAAGAGAGAATTAAAGAAATTGATCTTCCATCTGCAGATTCCCTCCTCAGGTGGCCACTCCCCAAGGGGCTGAAGCCATGAGCTCCATCTGTATCTTCCACATGAATGGCAGAGGCCACCTTTTGATGCTTTTCCCAGGCCATTTAGCAGGGAGCTGAGCAGCTGGGGCAGGAATCAGTACCCATATGGGATGCCAGCGCTCAGAGCTACAGCTTTACCCACTATGCCACAAAGCTGGTCACATGGGCAAGTGTTTTTAAAAAGGGAAAATAATTTGTTCATTCACTCTATTATTTCTTTTAACAGAACAGCTCTGGGTTGGGGATAGGAATATTTGGGTTCTACTCTAACTCTGCCAATAAATGGCAGTTTTTCCATGTCTTAGTTTTCACTTTTGAAAAAGAGAGGAATTACATTATCAAGTCCAAACATGCATCACGGCAGAGCAAGTAAAATAAAGAAATCAAACGGCCTGTGATGTCACAGCCTGAGGTCTGTGGTAAACTAAACGCAGTATTTACTGACAAGTATTTGAGTCAAGCGAAGTGGGAACAGATATTTCTATGACATCTTCTAATTTTTAAAAATATCAAAGAATCCATCCCTTATTCCATTCCCAATATTGTGTAGGTCAAAATGAAACACATTTCTGAGCCTATCTACTAATTTTGAACACTAATAGCTTGTTCTAAAGTTAATAATAATATGGAGGAACTTCTAACATATTGTGACTTTTGTTATTTTCCAGAGTTTGGTACTAAAGGTTCAGTGTTTTATATCTACTGAAGATACAAATTCCTTAAAGCAGTCTTATGCTACCCAGCTCTACAGCTGTGCTACCACACAGTAGGTGCACAACAGATACCCGATTAATTGAATCATACTTTGATGTTATAAATACATATTTAAGTTATAGCATTAAAACACTACTTCCATAGTTTAGTTTATTTCAAAATTGTTTTCTGAGAAGCGGAGGCATCCTTCTAGGTCCAACAGGATACAATTATTAACAACATTTCAAGTAAGAGTTTTGTTCTCAATAATTCAAGAATTCAAATTGTTACGCCATTAGGTTGAAAAAGGCCCTTTCTAGGAGCCAGCGCCGTGGCTACTATGTAGGTAGCCCAGAGGAGGGCCAGTGTGTATCCTGGCTGCGCTATTTCTGATCAAGCTTCCCGCTAATGCACCTGAGAAGGCAGCAGTGATGGCTCAAGTAGTGGGCCCCTGCCACACATGTGGAAGACCTGGAGAGAGTTCCAGGCTCCTGGTTTAGGCCTGGCCCAGCCCTGGCTATGGTGGCCACTGGGGGAGTGAATCGGGGGATTTAAGATCTCTCTCTCTGTCTCTTTCTCTCTCTCTGCCTTTCCAATAAATAAAATAAAATAAAAAAAGAGAAAAAGGCCATTAAATCTAACATAAAACTAAGAAGTTTATGAAGACACAGGTGAGCTCAATCACATTAAAGTCCCAAACGTTGGGGCAACCAGAGTGGTGCAGTCAGTTACAGCCTCCTGTAACAGCAGCATCTCGTGAGTGCTGCTTCAATCCTGAATGCTCCACTCTGACAGCTCCCTGCGAATGGCCCAGGAAAGCAGCTGGAGATGGCCTAAGTACTTGGGGCCCCTGCCACCCATGGGGGAGACCTGAATGAAGCCTGTGGCTCTTGGGTCGGGCCTGGCCCAGCTCTAGCCATTGTGGTCATATGGGAGTGAACTAGTCGATGGAATATCTCTGTTTCTCCCCCTCTCTCTGTTAACTCTGCCTTTCAAATAAATAAATAAATCTTAAAAAAAAAATTCTCAACTTCAACCTACTGTAAACACCTCCAGGCATTCGAAAAAAAGTACATGACCAAAAAGTGGGGGGAAATGCACATCATGTACATAAAAAATGATTAAGCTCTATATTTAATAAATGTATAAAGTATTTAATAGATGGTTACTATTATCAGTATTAAAAATAGTAACTAAACACACAAAAGGACCATGATAGAATAACATAATCCATACACACAAAAATATAAAATACTCTTAGTAAGCACATAAGGAGATGTGCTGTGGCCCAAAAATGTAAATTCAAAGAACAAGACAGGGTTTTTCATCTAGCCTACTGGCAAATATTAAAAAAACAAACAAACAGAAAGTTTAAATGTGGACAAACTGGCCACTCTGACCTTACTTTAAAAAAAAAAAAAAAGATTTATTCTTGGGGCTAGCACTGTGGCTTAGCGGGCTAAGTCTCTGCCTGTGGTGCTGCCATCCCATTTGGGCACGGTTCATGTCCCAGCTGCTCCTCTTCTAATCCAGCTCTCTGCTTATGGCCTGGGAAAGCAGTGAAAGATGGCTGAAGTCCCTGGACCCCTGCACCCTCGTCGGAGAACTGGAGGAAGCGCCTGGCTCCAGATTGCCTCAGCTCTGGTCACTGCAGCCATTTGGGGAGTCAATCAGTAGATGAACACCTTTTCTTTTGTCTCCTGTTCTCTATAACTCGATTTCTCAAATAAGTAAATAAAATCTTTAAAAGATTTATTTTTATTATTTGAAAAGCAGAGTTACAGAGAAAGGAGGAAAGACAGAGAGACCGTCCATCCTCTGGTTCACTCCCCATATGGCCACTTTGGCAGGGGCTGGGCCAGGCCAAAGCCAGCATCCTAGAGCCTCCTCGGGGTCTTCCCTGTCAGTGCAAAGGCCCAAGTCTGCTGCTTTCCCGGGCACCTTAGAAGAGAGCTGGATAGGAAGCAGGGCAGCCAGGACTCAAACCGGCACCTGTGCGGGAAGCCGGTGTTGCAGCCAGAGGGCTAACCTGCTACACCACAATGCTGGTTTAACCGGTATAAAAATACTTACCCCATGCAAGTTTGTTCACTGCAGTGTTTTTGACAGTATAAACAACTAGAAGCTTAACTCATTAATAAGAGACTAGCTAAGTAAGTTATGGTATATTCACACAATATATAACTGTTTCTACTGACCTGAAAAAATATCAGTAATACACTTAACTGAAACAAGAAGGTTTATTAAAAAAAACTTAGCAAAAAATCTGGAATAATATACGTCATACTTTCTGCACATTTTTTCTGTTATCCAACCATTTTAAAATATGTGATCTCTAACATAAAATCAAAATAAAGCTTTTGCATATATAAATATCTATAAATTTCATTTGGAAAAGGCCCAGAGTCAAAAAATAATAAATTAAGAGATTCTGTGCATAAAGATATCATGATACAATGTATGCAGAGGGAGTAAAACAAGAGTACACATCTACTGCACCCTAGGACTTGGATATGCTAAGCCAGCATTTGAATATACAATACCATATTTCAGTCACAGGAACTTTAAGGGTTTGTTCCCTTTCCCCTTTATAAAAGATGAAGGCACAATGACTCAAAAAGGTTGTTATTTGGCTTTAGGACACAAAGTAATAGTCATATCTAAAATTTGAGTGGCTGTCTTTAGTTCATTCTTCATATTATTCCAGTCCCACAGTTTTTATCTCCCTCCTAAGAAGGACCAATCAATATAGATCCAATTAAGTTCTCAAAAATAGGAATAGAAAAACTGCCCCCAGTTACCATGTCCCCTGGCTGACTGCTTGGAGACAATTAACATCCTGAATTGTTAAGTTCAGCACTATTTCAGGTAGCCTTTAGGTTCCATGGAACATATGTCCTAGGAAGACAGGGAGGGAAAAAATGGTAAGAGGATAGAGCAGTACAGCCTGGCTACCTGCCACCTTTGGGCAAAGAACTGTTCCGCTACAACTTTAATCTTGTCCATGTTGCATTCACAGCCCAGAATCACTTGAGTGAGCATTCTAGTAAGCATGGTGACATTTCCAGATTTAGAATATTAACCCACAAATCTATCATTTGATTCTTGATTATTAATGTCTAGACTGGCTGTTGTTCATGATTCAGCTTGGCTTTAATCATGTTTGAATTAATCAGTGCACAATTTAAGAATGAAAGCCATTTCTAAAACATATTACACAATTATCTGTTATTGGGTACTCGCTGCTCCCCTCTCCCCCGAACACCTTGAACTTACCTTCACTAGAAGGTTTAAGATGCGACAATCGTAAGAGATCTTTGTGAGACCAGCCATTTCTCTGTTTATATTTCGTAACTGCCAGAGCAAGGGCCATGCTGCCTTTCTCATTGTACCAGTCTGCAACTGCCTTCCGCAGAGCACGCCCCCACATGCCACACTTCATGCTTTCCTTTAGATCCTTCTTAAACTGAATAAAAGTAAAGAGATGTGTAGGAACGCGACAAACTTCGGAGACAGCTTTGAACGCCGCTTGCTTGGTGCCTATGTCGGAACACTGCGAACAGATGGCAAGTGCAAAGAGCACGGGCTCCTGCTTTGTGGTTCTGCCTTCTTGACTAAACAGCTTGATTTCCTGTATCACTTCACAGCCTCTGCCATCTTCAATCAATCTGATTAAAGCTTCGGCATTTTCAAGGCCCAACTTCTGTTCTTTGATATAGTAAGTCCCACCTTCAGAACCAAAGCAGAGGAACCGGTGTAGTCTGTTCATGTCAGTGACTTGCCATACACATCCGTCTTCAGAACTGGCTATCTGCTTCTCATTCAGAGGGTGCATTTGGTGTGCAGATGCCTCCATTTCTGCTTGTAGGAAACCTGCCCAAAAAAGCAAAATGTTATTATGACTAGACAGAATACAATTATACAAAGGAAAACAATGTTTATTAATTGTATACTTATTGAAATCTGTTATGGAATCTTTTTTTTTTTTTTTTACAGGCAGAATGGAGAGAGAGAGACAGAGAAAGGTCTTCCTTTGCTGTTGGTTCACCCTCCAATGGCCACCGCGGCCGGCGCGCTGCGGCCAGTGCACCACGCTGATCCAAAGCCAGGAACCAGGTGCTTCTCCTGGTCTCCCATGGGGTGCAGGGCCCAAGCACTTGGGCCATCTTCCACTGCACTCCCAGGCCACAACAGAGAGCTGGCCTGGAAGAGGGACAACCAGGACAGAATCCGGTGCCCCGACCGGGACTAGAACCCGGTGTGCCGGCGCCGCAAGGTGGAGGATTAGCCTAGTGAGCCGCGGCGCCGGCCTGTTATGGAATCTTAAGATTTTACTTGAAGGGCAGAGTTAAGAGAGTGAGAGCAAGAGCAGAACCAAAAGTCAGAGTTAGAGAAACAGAGAGATCTTCCGTCTCCTGGTTCACTCCCCAAATGGCCACAAGGCCAGGGACTGGGCCAGGCTAAAATCAGGAGCCCTGAACTCCATCTGGGTCTCCCACACAGGCGGCAGGATCCCAAGTATTTAGGCCATCTTCTGCTGCTTTTCCCAGGGGCATCAGAAGGAGATTCCTGGATGTCCCTATCCTAACTTAGTATTAACCATTTTTCAGTTTTGTTTTCAAACAAAAAACCTTTGAGAAGACTACCAGTTCCACAAGCGACGGCTCCTTAACTGACAATTCCAGCAAAACGCTTATCTTAGCTCAAGCTTTACACTATGTTTTAAATTTCTAGCCTCTCCCTTAGTTTCCAGAAAAACTCTCTCTGCCTATCCTTCATGAGTTTACTCCAGCGTATTGTTACGCTGTTAGAACACTGAAATCACACTTAATATTAGATTATTTGACCAGACCTGCTTACCTTGCACCAAAGCCACAGGTGGATCTCAAGGTCCCAATGCAAATCTCAAAATCCCAGTCAATTATTTCCCTTCTACTGTTTCCTGTGACCATGCTTAGTTATATCACTGCTGCCTTTGAGAGCAAGAAAACAGCTCTTACTATTAAGTAATTAGTAATATTCAAGGATAGCTAAAGAGCATTAAAGGCGATTTTCTGAACCATTTGCTTACAAATTAGGTACAACTGGTGCCCTTTCCTGAAACACATTTACTTTGAAAATAAGAATCTCAACAACGTGTGATGAAAATACACAGTCATTTAAGTCAAATTCCGTAATCAGAATAAACAAATTATATGCAAATGATGGAAACACAAGCAGGAGAAATGAAAAAGTTAGAAGAAGTAATGAGTACCATGTAAAACTGTCATGTCAAGAAACGGTATCGGTTAAGTTTAGTATTACCTATTCAGATATCTATTGAAGAGCAACTAGTTCAATCAGTTTTCTAAATCTAGGAAGGATGCTCAAGTCAGAGAACTGGTATTAGAAAAGACACCAAAGCTGCTATTGACAAATTAAAAAAATAAACTGGACTTTATCAAATTTGGGTTTCAAAGGATACCACCTAGAAAATAAAATGGTAACTCATTGACTACAGAAAATATCTGCAAATCATATACATGGTAAGAAACATATCTATGGGCCGGCGCCGTGGCTCAATAGGCTAATCCTCCACCTAGCGGCGCCGGCACACCGGGTTCTAGTCCCGGTCGGGGTGCCAGATTCTGTCCCGGTTGCTCCTCTTCCACGCCAGCTCTCTGCTGTGGCCAGGGAGTGCAGTGGAGGATGGCCCAAGTGCTTGGGCCCTGCACCCCATGGGAGACCAGGAGAAGCACCTGGTTCCTGCCTTCAGATCAGCGTGGTGCGCCGGCCGCGGAGGCCATTGGAGGGTGAACCAACGGCAAAGAAAGACCTTTCTCTCTCTCTCTCTCTCTCTCACTGTCCACTCTGCCTGTCCCCCTCCCCAAAAAATTTATGATATATGAACAACACTTATGTGTCAATAATGAAACCAAAAAATTCAATCAAGAAAATAAGCTAAAGACTGAAGCAGGCATTACTCCAAAGAAGACACTGAAACCGGCCAAGACTTTGATCAGGCACCTCTCTACAGGAGATTTCAAGTGACCAAAAATGACGTTAGAGCACTAGTCATCAGGGAAATGCAAATCAACGCCATAAACTTTACATAACTACTACACTGGCTACACTCAGAGTGCTCATGAAGATCTGGGGAAACTAACGCTCATACACCACTGGTGGAACTACAAAATGATGCAGCCACTTTGGAAAACAGTGGGGCTGCTTCCTGAAAAGGTTACAGTTACCAAAGACCCAGGAATTCCACTGCGTACCCAAGAGAAATGAAAACATGTCTGTACAAAAACTCAATGTTATTATTGATACTACTGTAAACTGTCCAAAATTGGAACCAGCCCAAATCTCCATCAACTGAAAATTGGATTTAAAAAATGTGATCTATTCATACAAGACTATTAGGAGAGATTTTCAAAAATTTTGTGGAAAAATGCTAACAAAAATTGTACACAGGATTTCAAAAATTTCTTTGCATTAAAATTGACTCATCTTTTAAACCCATTTTTCCATGAACTTTTTGACGTACCTTTGTGGGGAGCAACTCGGACTAGACTGTTACTGGAATTAAGACTTATTCTATGCATCTGCTCTCCCACAATATGGCGCTGGGAGAGGAGGAAACAGCTTCTACACAGCTGCTTCCAGTTCAACCAATAAACAGCAGGACCTGCTCCTGATTGGAGGAGAGCAGTGTACTCGGCGTGTGGGTAGCAGAGTTGGGATTGGTGGAAGAGGACTATAAAGGAGGAGAGAGACAACATGCACCAGGAACATCTATCTGAAGGAACACCTGAGCAGCCCCCGAGAGAGCCGGCCGGCGGTGTGCCGCTCCCCCGCTGAAGTGGGGAAGGTGGCAGGGGGAACCGCCCTTCCACGGAGGTGGAAGGGATGGTAGCCAACCCGGGAAGAACCAGCAGCAAACCCGGGGAGGGCCGAGCAGACAAAAGAACAGCGCAGGGTCCTGTGTCGTTCCTCCACAAAGAAGGGGAGCGACATAATGGTGCCGTGACTCGGATATGAAGCCTAGGCAGGGCTTAGTGTCGTTCCTCCACGAAGAGGGGGAGCGACATACCTTGTACTTAGCAATAGAAAGTCATGAAGTACTGAAACATGCTACGATATGAACAAATCTTTAAAATATTATGCCAAGTAAAAGAAGCCAGTCACAACAGGCCACAAATTGTATGATTCCATTTATGTGAACATTCCAGGGTAGATGGAGCTATAGAAATAAAAAAACACAGGGCCGGCGCTGTGGCTCAGTCAATGCCCTGGCCTGCAGTGCCGGCATCCCATGTGGGCGCCGGTTCTAGCTGAGGCCCCTCTTGCATTCCAGCTCTCTGCTGTGGCCTGGGATAGCAGAAGACGGCCCAAGTCCTTGGGCCCCTGCACCAGCGTGGGAGACCCAGAAGAAGCTCCTGGCTTAGGATCGGCGCAGCTCTGGCTGTTGTGGCCAAATGGGGAGTGAACCATTGGATGGAAGCCCTCTCTAACTCTTTCAAATAAATAAAATAAATTAAAAAAATAAAGTATATTAGTGGTTGCCTGAGGCTGGGGTTAGAAGTGAAATCTGGGACGTGACTAATGGAAGGGATTTTTGAGAGGTGATGAAAATATTCTGAAATTAGATAGTAGTGATGGTAGCACAACTCTGAATATACTAAAACCTGCATTGGTTACTGTAAAACTGCAAAATTTCATATGTAAATTATATCCTAAAAATGTATTTTAAAATGGAAAAAAAGCTGGCTAGGCATTTGAAAAGTTATTTAAAATAAGCATACTTATGTAACTCTGCTATCTACACCAAGGGTATAGCAGTAATACTGATGAGGCAAACAGGATATTTACTCCTACATTTTTAATATTTGACTTCAGAGATCAATTTGAGATGCACAGACATCCATAGCATTTAATTTCTTCTATCCCCAACTGCCACGGTTTCCCTCAAAGCTTAAGGTCCACTATCTTTGGTTTAGAGGGCAATTGGGCAGGGAGTGGCTCAGAGCAATCCAAACTCATACACATACACACACAATATATATACTCCACCTCTTCGTTTTTGCCTATCCTGGCTAGTGCTCGGAAAACACATCACTCCAAAGAATTTAATATAACTGAAATTGTACCAGGTCTCTATGAATTAAAAATTTGGAGAGAAATTAAAAGATCACAGTGCCATTAAAAGCATGGTCACGGGGCTGGCACTGTAGCATAGCGGGTAAAGCAACCACTTGCAGTGCTGGCATCCCATGT
Organism: Oryctolagus cuniculus; assembly: GCF_964237555.1. Taxonomy (NCBI): domain Eukaryota; kingdom Metazoa; phylum Chordata; class Mammalia; order Lagomorpha; family Leporidae; genus Oryctolagus; species Oryctolagus cuniculus. The sequence continues at coordinate 9,761,952 of NC_091444.1, read as the reverse complement.
GGACGCCAGTTCAAGTCGCGACTGCTCCACTTCCGATCCTGCTCTCCGCTATGTCCTAGGAAAGCAGGAGGGGATGGCCCAAGTCCTTGGGTCCCTGCACCTGTTTGGGAGACCCGGAAGAGGCTCCTGGCTTTGGATTCAGCGCAGCTCCGGCCGTGGCAGCAATTGGGGAATGAACCAGAGGATGGAAGACCTCTCTCTCTCTCTGCGTAACTCTGCCTTTCAAATAAATAAATCTTAAAGCATGGCCACATTTTAAATTAGTTGTGCATATTTTAGGTATCTCTCATTGCTTTCTTGATTGACTTCAGAAATCCAAGTCAACAAATTTGAGTAGAACACGTGAAGGCATTTCCTTCCGCTTCACGTTCATTAGAACACAGTTAGGATTTCTTACCAGTACTAACAATGTTATTCTAAAGCAGTCCTACATTTTTCTTGAAATCACACATCTGAGTATTTTTTGCATGTTTCTTCATAATCTGTTATATGAAAAATTAGCCAGGAAGTGGTGTTAACATTTTTGTTTCACATTTAATCCAGAGGGCTCGCATAAAAAGCCAGATTTATGGATCATTGAGAAAAATGAGAGGATCCAGCAGTGGTAGGTTCACTGCTGGACAACCAGTCGGCTGCTCCTCTCCGACAGCCGTGCCCATCCTGGTCAGCCAGTTCCTCACCAGGTTTTATCCTGTCATACTTCACTCACTCCACAGACTGCCATCACCAGTCTACTGGGCAGGCATTTACATTTTGGGCCCCAGTTTTTCTAAGATTGCTTTTATTTTATTATCTTGTACTCTTTCATAGATGTAAAAGAGCTTTGACTTTATTTTAAAAGGAATAATAAGCTGCAAACTGAATTGACTTTTTCCAGAGGAGCCTCCTCTGGTTCCCGGGGAGGGCGGGCGGCAGGGCCCACGCACCTGCGCCGTCTCGCACCTGGTCGTCCGGGAGGGTCCTCGGGCTCGCGGGGTGGGCAGGCAGCAGGGGCCCACGCACCTGCGCAGCCTCCCACCTGGTCGTCCGGGAGCGTCCTCCGGCTCCCCGGGGTGGGCGGGCGGCAGGGCCCACGCACCTGTGCCGTCTCGCACCTGGTCGTCCAGGGCATCCTCCGTCTCCCCGGGGTGGGTGGGCGGCAGGCCCCACACACCTGTGCCATCTTGCACCTGGTCGTCCGGGAGGGTCCTCGGGCTCGTGGGGTGGACAGGCAGCAGGGGCCCACGCACCTGTGCCGTCTCGCACCTGGTCGTCCGGGAGCGTTCTCCGGCTCCCCAGGTGGGTGGGCGGGAGGCCCCACGCACCTGTGCCATCTCCCACCTGGTTGTCCGGGAGCGTCCTCCGTCTCCCTGGGGTGGGCGGGCGGCAGGGCCCACGCACCTGCGCCGTCTCGCACCTGGTCGTCCGGGAGCGTCCTCGGGCTCCCCAGGTGGGCGGGGGCAGGCCCCACGCACCTGTGCCGTCTTGCACTGTCATCCGTCCTGCACTGCCTTCCGGGGCGCATTAGCAGGGAGCCGGATGGGGCTCCCACCGGCGCCCGGGCGGGATGCCGGGGTCCCAGGTGGCGGCCACCACGAAGGCCCCAGAGTAGAGTGAGCCGGCCCCTAACGGCTTCTGCTGCAGGTACTCTAACCCTCAGCCAGCTCACTCGCTGCCTGGCGCGTTCCTAGCTCCCAGCCCCCGCCAAGGGCACCTGTTCGAGACGCGAACACCGGGGAGTTTACCTCCGCAGGTCTTTTATTTTTTTTTTTCCTTAAATTTTTTTATTGGTTATCACAGGTTGTGTAACATTTGGATAGACCGGGCTAAAGAGAGATTTCCCTTTTCTAATGTGGGGCATCCAGAGTGGTATGAGGGGCTTGCGCCACATTTCTCAAGACTGCTCACATGCACATCCTGAGAGCCGCGGAGAATTTTTTGCTGGAAGGGTCTTGGAGGCAGGCTTTCTGCACAGGGCCGCGCCGCCCGGGGGCCGGCCCCGCGGGGACAGCTCTGTTAGGGGCGCACTCCCTCGGAGCCGCGCGGGACGACGGCCCTTCCCCGCGGCTTCGCCTCGCCGGGCGTCGCCCCACAGACCCTGCCTCCGAATCCCGGGCAACGCCCGTGCGCGCGGCGGCCGCGGGAGGAGCAGGAGGAGGGCGAACGCGGGCCCGGGTAGCTGCGCCGAGCGACGCGGCCCTGCGGCGACGCCGGGGCCGGACCGCGCGCGGGGTCAGCGCGCGGCGGGCGGCCTCGGGACATCGCGGGACAGACCGCGCCGTGGCCTCACCTGTGACTCTCCGCAGCCGCAGCGCCGCCGGCAGAAGCCCCGCTCAGCGCCAGGAAACAAGCAGCGGCGGCGGCCGGACTGGCGGCCACTGTCCAGGCCCACGGCCGCGGCGGCGTCCAGGTTCAGGTCCCCGGAATGCGCCCCGCCCCCGCGCGGCGAGGACCCCGGATGTTACCGCCTCCTGCGCTCCGAGTCCCCGCCCTTTCTGCCGAGGCTCCGCCCCTTCCTCCGGGTCCCGCGAGGCGCGGAGTTTCGTCGTCTCCTGGGCGGCTAGAGCGTCATCCCGCGCCCCGTCGCGCTCCGGTGACGGCGCCCGGAGGCTGTCGGGAAGTAGGCGGGGTGACGTGGGTCTGACGCGCTCCGCGGCGGGTTTGCGAGATCTGGGGCTGGCGGCAGCTGGTGCTGGCTGGCGGCTGCCGAGAGCGAGCGGCGGAGCGGGGCGGTGTGTGGCCGGGGACATGACGGGCAATGCCGGGGAGTGGTGCCTCATGGAAAGCGACCCCGGGGTCTTCACCGAGCTCATTAAAGGATTCGGTGAGAACCCAGGGGGGCCGTCCTGGGCCGGCGGGCTCGGGAGGAGGCCCGTGCTGGGCACGGCCCCCGCCGCCCCGCGTCAGCCGGGAGCCTGGAGTCGGGGACGGGGAAGTGGGGGGCTTCGGGGGCAGCCGGCTCTCCCGCCCCACGAGGGCCGGGATCGCGCCCGGCTCCGGCGTGCTGGGCGCCCAGAGCTCACCTGTCTTGCCGCCGGGCCGGTGCGGGCAGGTGCGCGGCCCGGGGCCGACCCGGCCTGGCCAGAGCGGCCCGGGGGGTCGAGGTTTCCCCTCTTGCAAGGCAGCGTCTCCCGAGCGCCGGGGGGCCCCGCGGCCCGAGCCCCGAGCCCCTGCTCCCTGGTGGTTGCTGGCTTCCGGTGCAGCGCGTTGTCTTGAGCTGAGACCCACATGGCTGTCCTGTTCTGTAGCTTTGCTGGTGGCCTGCCGCCCGATCAACACGGATGACTCGGTCCGTCCTCTGAAGGGCCTGCTCCTCTTGTTCCGAGCCTTGGCTTTGGGCGGGGGGTTTATTTTTCTCTGTTGTGACGCCTCAGGTGGCGTTAGTGCTAGCTGCGCTGTTCAAACTTGCACCTGGGGCCGGGCCTTGGCCTAGCTGTTAAAGACGCCCGGGCCCCCTCTGCGCCGCCCCGAGAGGATTCTGGGCCCCGGCTCCCTGTCCGCGCACACCCTGGAGGCAGCGGGTGGTGACTCAGGTTCCTGGGTGCCGGCCATCCACGTGGGGCACCCCGATTGAGTGCCCGGCATGTGGGCAGTCAGTGCATGGGAGCGCTGGCCGCCTGGCTGGCTGTCTCTCTGCCTCTGAAAGCTTGAGTTAGCAATTAAATGCTGTTAAGAATATTGTCTACAAAGCTGAATATTTGGAATATCACTTATCAAGTATGTATTGTTCACTTTATCTGGGACGTACTGAAAAAAAGTTGAAAATTTTTAACGCGAGTAAACCATGAATGAGTGCTGACAGATTAGTGTGTTAACACTGTTAAGCACATGTACAAAATGTTAGAAGAACACAAGTCATGGCAGAACATAGGCAGAAGGAAACGGTAGTGCTGTTTTATGTTTACGACATAAGGAACAGCTGGCAAACTGACTACGACAGACTGGAATGCCTTAGGAGAGTATTTAGATTTAAGTTGAAAGATGAACGGGCCAGGTTGTATGCCATCCTGTGTAGTTTTGATTGCTCTGTCGTCATTGTGGACTTGATTGTCAAAGATATTTGAATGATAAACTGACAATTTTTTTTTAAGATTTATTTATTTGAAAGGCAGAGGTACAGAGAGGCAGAGAGAGAAGGTCTTCGATCTACTGGTTCACTCCCCAGATGGCCACTAGGGCCAGAGCTGAGCCAGTGTGAAGCCAGGAGCTTCTTCCGGATCGCCCATGTGGGTGCTGACGCCCAAGCACTTGGGCCATCTTCTGCTTTTCCAGGGCATATTAGAGAGCTTGATCGGAAATGGAGCAGCCAAAATTCGAACTGGCACCCATATAGAATGGTGGTGTCTGTACGTGCTATGCCACAGCACCAGCCCCAATATTATTTTTTGATTACAGTTTTCTCTGCCTGTAATGTGCAGGGTGGATTGGGAAGAAGTGGTCTCCCAAAACGGTCAGAGTCTGAGGTCATTGGCTGTCTTGACATAAGGTCGTGAGTTAGTGGAGGAGACAGAATCAGTAATTGTGCTGTGTTTAAATCATCAGTTGCATGTGGAAATGCCTTCTCCTCATTCCTTTGGAGCAGGACTACATCCATAACATGCTATATTAACAAAGGAGTTCTCAGGGCTGCCAACCTTACAGTAGAGGTTGAGTGGTAGTATATTTCTCCTACACAAGAGAAAAAGGTCAGCAGGACTGCTGACTGACTGGATGTGGAGAAAGAGAAGTGACAATAACTCCATGGTTTCTAGCTTGGGTGACTGATGAAGTAAAATTATAACAGTACGGGCTTGACATGCAAGAAAATTGGTTCAGTTTTGAATATACACTGAGTTTGAGGTGTTTCCAGGCTTAGCTGTACATTTTATCTTCAAAAACCTTAACTGTTAAACAAAAAAAAAACTTATGACATGTTAAAGTTAGCTATCAAAAATACTGTACTGTGTAATTTCAATTCAGTTCATTAATAGCTATTGCTTTAATTTGCCATGTACAGAAAACATGGAATTGAAAATGGTTTAAAGAGAGTGATGCATGTTCTAAATGCACACCCTACACTTGCACATGTTTATATGAAAAATAAAGCAATAGCTTTTAATGGATTGGTTTTGTTCAAAGAAGAATTTTGCAAAGAATCAAATGATGGTAATATACCATCATCAGATGTGTCAAAGGAAAAATTTTATTTCAGTAATTTCAATTTTTTTCATTTAATTTATGGATTTAGAAAACTTTTGGAAGTTGATTCTTTCAAAGCTAAAACATTGGATTGTTTTGTGAATGCTATTGTAAATTCATATTAAAAGTTCTGACATTGGATGGGAAATTGTGATGTAGAGACTATATAAATAGAAATTTTGGTGGAATATCAAAACAGAATTTTTGTTGAGAAACTAATGGAGAAATTTTTGTTGAACTGTACTTTTAATGAATTTTTTGCATACGTAATATATAAACATAACACAACAAACAGTGATGGTCTGCTAATAGAATAAAAGTTTTGGGGGCAGTTCTTTGACCTGGCAGTTAAGAGGCTGATTTGAATGTCTGTCCCACCCCAGAGTACCTGAACTTGGTGCCTGTTTCCAGTTTCCTGATAACATAGACCCAGGGAGCCAGCAATGATGGCCCAAGTGGTTGAGTCCTGCCAGCATTTGGAGACTAGAGGCTCCGAGGTTGGGAGCACTGGCCTTTGCAGGCATTTGAGGAGGAGACCAACAGATGGAAGCCTTCTCTGTTTATGTGTGTCTCTGAAGAAAATACATAAGTATATTTTTTAAAAAAATAGATGCAGGCCGGCGCCGTGGCTCACTAGGCTAATCCTCCACCTGCGGCACCGGCACACGAGGTTCTAGTCTCGGTTGAGGCGCCAGATTCTGTCCCGGTAGCTCCTCTTCCAATCCAGCTCTCTGCTGTGGCCCAGGAAGGCAGTGGAGGATGGCCCAGGTCCTTGGGCCCTGCACCCGCCTGGGAGATCAGGAGAAGCACCTGGCTCCTGGCTTCAGATCAGTGCGGTGTGCTGGCCGCAGTGGGCATTGGAGGGTGAACCAATGGAAAAGGAAGACCTTTCTCTCTCTGTCTCTCTCACTGTCCACTCTGCCTGTCAAGAAAAAAAAATAGATGCAGTTAATTTCTGCCTCTAGGCAAGATGGAATAATGGGGGCTAGATTTACTTCTACAACAAACCAATGACCCCAGCTTTCATTTTATTTTTTATTTTACTTTTAAACATATATTTATTTATTTGAAAGAGTTACACAGAGAAGGAGAGGCAGAGAGAGAAGTCGTCCATCCGCTGGTTCACTCCCAAGTTGCCTGCAACTACTGGAGCTGCACCCATCCAAAGTCAGGAGCTTCTTCCAGGTCTCCCATGTGGGTGCAGGGGCCCAAGGACCTGGGCCATCCTCTACTGCTGGATCAGAAGTGGAGCAGCCAAGACCGAAACGGGCACCTGTATGGGATGCTGGCACTGCAGGTGGCGGCTTTACCTGCTATGCCACAGTGCTGGCCCCCAGCTTTCATTTTAAGGAACTAGAAAATGGAAAGTGCATTGTAAACTAAAATAATCAGTTGAAAACCAATAATGGAGATCAGAATTGAAATTAGTGAAGCAGAAGGTTAAAAAACATTGGCGAAACCAATGCAAAAGCTTTTTGAGATGAATAGAATTTGGTAAACCTCTGGGCCGACTGATTAGAAAAAAGAGAGGAGACAAATTACCAATATAGGAATGAGAGAGATAACATCACTGTAGATTCTACAGATACTAAAAAGATAATAAAGGAATATTATGAACAACTCTATGCCAATAAATATATGGAATGTTTAGATTCCTGAAGGACTCAAAACTGTCTCAAACATAATAACCTATGTTTGTTAAAGAAATTGAACTTGTAGTTTAAAATCTTCCCATAAAGAAACTAGCCAAGATAGTTTCACTGGTAATTCTGCCAAGTATTTAAGGAATAAATCGTAACAGTTCTATACAGATACATCCCAAAAAAATTAAAGAGGAAGAAATACTACCCAGTTCTTGAGGGCCAGCATTACCCTGATGCCAAAACCAAAGACTACGAGAAAGCTGTAGACCCAAATTTTGTTTTTTAAAGATTTAATTTAATTATTTGAAGTCTCCCTGAATGGCTGCAATGGCCAGGACTGGGCCAGGCCAAAGCCAGGAGCCAGGTGTCCAAATTAGGTGCCAGGGCCCAGGCACTTGGGGCATCTGCTGCTGCTTTCTCAGGCACATTGACAGGGAGTTGGATCAGAAGTGGAGCAACTTGTTAAATTTAACAACAGGAGTCATTGTGCACTAACTTCCCACGCAGGACCTCTGTTTTCAAAGAGTTGTGTTATGAGAGTTAACAGTAAAACTTGTCCTCAAAGATTTATTTCGTTTTAGTGTATTAATAAGTGGAGGATATTCTTATGTATCTAAGTTTTAGTTATGCTTCAGTGTTCAACTCCATTGCTGCTTTTCTTAGGTGCTTCCTTAGCTAATGATAAAACTTGTTCTCAAGGACTTCCTTTCTTTTAATGTATTAAGTGGAGGATATTATGTCTCATAGTTATGTCTAAATGCTTGCAAAAGGTCTGTCATTCTTGGGTGCTTCTTTAAAGTTAACTAAGTTTCTAATAAAAGTGAAATTAACGTTGAGATGCAATGACTTTGAACAGCCCTTGTCTCGACTATTGAGGAACAGTTGTTTTTTTTTTTTTTCCTTTTTTTGGTGCAAATTGTTGATTTCTCTTAGTTAAGAGTTGGTCTTCTGTGTATTAAGTTAATTGAAAATGGATCTTAGTGGAGAATGGGAGTGGCAGTGGGAGAGGGAGGAGTGGAGAAGGGATGGGAGTGTGGTGGGAGGGCGCGTACGGTGGGAAGAATCTCTGTATTCCTAAAGTTGTACTTAACGAAATGCATGAAGTTTGTATTCTTTTAAATAAAGTGTTTCTTTGAGGGGGGAAAAAGTGGGGCAGCTGGGTCTTGAACCTCTGCCCATATGGGATGCTGGCATTGCAGGCAGCAGCCTAACCCACTTAGCCAAAACACCAGCCCTAGACCTAACTCTAACATCAACATAAATATAAAAAATCTGAACAAAATTTTAGCATATATTATGTTAAAAGAACAATATATCATGCCTAAGTGGAGAATTCAGAGTTAGTTTAACATTTGAAAATCATTGAAAGTCATCATTATAATAAATTAAAAACCAGGTCATTCTGTTATTAGATGCAAAAAGCAGTTGAGAAAGTCTAACAGCCATTGAGAATTATGGGCTGTTAGATTTTGTCCTGCTTGCCAAGTTGCAGTTGGACTTGTCAGTGTCATAGATGCTGCCAGGCAGCTTTGATCTAGAGCTAAGGGAGTGTACGACTCCCGCTAGGCAGCAAGAGAGTCACGTTTGCAGGGATTCCCTTTTGCTACAAGTCCGCGGTGATGGAGGTGGGCCCAGAAGGATGCTGCACACACAACAAGTCTGTTCTAAGGAATTCTGAGTTTAGAGAACTTGCAGTTATAAAGGGGCTGGCTAACAAGCCTCCTCAACTTCTGCTTCTGCAGAGATATCTTTGTTATCCCAGACAGAAAAGAGGACTTCTGCTCTGGATACCCTATCTCTATCTTCCAATGCTTTGCAGTTTGAACATTCTTGAAAAGGTGGCCCAGAGGGAAGAGTGGTTTTTCTCAGAAGACATGCAGAGACAGGAGAGACCTCAGCAGTATCTACCCTTTGTGCACCACATAGGCTATTCCTGTGATTAAACAGTCTGATACGAGTGACAGGGCTGGTAATGGTTTCTGTTGCCTTCACATTAGAATGCCAGGTGGCTTTCTCTTTTCATGTTTGTTGACCTGTCCTCTTAGCTGAAGGCATTAATCCAGGTACAGTAGGGTGTATTAGGGATTTTGCATGACTTGGCATGAAGGAGCAAGTCTGGAGTAACTCCATCATCTGTGACAACTCTGACCCATGTGTTAAGGCAGAACTGCATGACTTCTGGAACCAAGGTGATTTCTTAATATGGAGGTCTATTATGATTGCTTCTAAGGTATGTTTCACCTTATTTTGAAGACGGAGTCAAGTTCATGCCTGACTTTACACGAGAAGTAGAAGTACAGCTTTGGGAATGCATATTTTGTCCCAGGAAGTAAATGTTGCTTACAACTGTTGGGACTCCTAAATGCAATTATCTCAGTTGAGGGATTCAGTTAACAGAGTCTTCAGTTTAGGGCTCCCAATTCAGTTCAACTGATTGTCTAGTCCTGGTTTTTACAGAGGCTGAGTCGTGTCAGTCCAGTTTTTCATATTCACATCCCCAGGCAAATGGCATTTGTACCAGGGGTAACTGGGAATAGGATTGCTGAAGAAATCTGTAAGTGTTTTTTGTGGGAGCGTGAAAGCTAAGGGCCTCTCTACAGCTTTGGTAGACCAATTGGTGAGGTTAGGAGAATGTTAATCCAGTTGTCAAAACTCGTGGGAGATAGCATACTTAGTGATTTATTTATTTATTTTTGATAGGCAGAGTGGATAGTGAGAGAGAGAGACAGAGACAGAGAGAAAGGTCTTCCTTTGCCGTTGGTTCACCCTCCAATGGCCGCCATGGCTGGTGCACTTCAGCCGGCGCACGGCACTGATCCGATGGCAGGAGCCAGGTGCTTCTCCTGGTCGCCCATGGGGTGCAGGGCCCAAGCACTTGGGCCATCCTCCACTGCCTTCCCGGGCCACAGCAGAGAGCTGGCCTGGAAGAGGGGCAACTGGGACAGAATCCGGTGCCCCGACCAGGACTAGAACCCCATGTGCCGGCGCCGCTAGGTGGCGATTTAGCCTATTGAGCCGTGGCGCCAGCCTGTACTTAGTGATTAATTAAGGCACTGTCAACAGTTTGAGAGAGCTTCATCAGAGCCTCATCTTGGGGAAGAATGTTCCAAATACACTTTAAGAAAGTTACTTTTGGAGTTAGAATAGAACTGTTTTATAGGCTCACCAGTATAATTACGCAAATGTGTTAGTCAATGCGCAAATATTTAAAACAAACACCTATCTTGTTAATTTTAGTACCCCTTTTCTCTTAGGAATAGTGTTCTGGTTTGGATGACAGATAATATGATCATCTTGTTTAGGACCCGATTCAATTATCTGTGGAAGTTTTTGTGATTAGCACAGATAGTAATAAATTTCTCCCCCTCCAAACTTCTTAGAATAGGTCCTTTGTACTCTTCATATTTAATTTATGCATGCGGTAGTATTTTTGAGTTGCATGTGTTGTCTGCTACTAGGTTGTGAGGTTTTCAAGTATTTTGACAATTGTTTGTTATGCTAGGGCCCACACTAAGCACACAAAAGGTATTTGATAAATACCAGTGCTTCATTAACTTTTTAAAAAGCTTCCCCTCTTCTCATTTATTATTAAGTGATTCTGCATTTACTGTTTGATAACCTTATATACTTCACAAAAATGTCTTATTGCCCCTTGATGTACTTTTCTTTTAGTTTAGTTTTATTTAATGGTAAAGGAAAATATGAATCATTTTCTGAAGAAAATAATTCCGTATTTCAGGTTGCCGAGGAGCCCAAGTAGAAGAAATATGGAGTTTAGAGCCTGAGAATTTTGAAAAATTAAAGTAAGTATAATTTTAGTTATGTTAAACATTTTTTTTCTGGGGGCCAGTGTTGCAGGCATAGCAGGTAAAGCTGCTGCCTGGAATACTGGCATCCCATAGAGGGGCTGCCCACTTCCAAACCAGCTCCTTGCTAATTACCTGGGAAAAGTAGCAGAAGGTGGCTCAAGTATTTGGGCCCCTGCCACTCACGTGAAGACCTGATGAAGCTCCTGGCTTTGCCCTGGCTTAGGGCCAGCTGTTGGGACCATCTGGGGAGTGAACCAGCGGATGGAAAATCTTTCTGTCTCTCGCTCTCTGTAACTCTGACTTTCAAAATAAATAAATAAATCATTAAAAAAAAGTCTGTGACAAACTTTTAAAGGATGTTTAGACTAATCTGTTTATTTTAGCTGGATTGTCCTAGGCTGAATACATTATATCCTTTAAATTTTTTTTTTCAATCCTTTGAGATAGTTATTATTATTCCCATTTTATAACTAAGACCTGAGGCTCATAAATAAGTAATTTGCAAGGGATTCAAACCTGAGTCTGCTTCCTTATTTACAGAGTACTGATTGGTTCATTTTTCACAAAATTCACTTACACATTAGTAGTTTTAGAACATGGAACAGGAGCCAATGATGTGGCACCAGCAGCCCATATGAGAATTGGTTTGCATCCTGGCTGCTCCACTTCTGATCCAGCTCCCTGCTAGTGTACCTGGGAAGCCAGCAGAAAGCCTAAGTTCTTGGGTCCCTGCCACTCATGTGGGAGACCTGGATTGAGTTCCTGTCTCCTGGCTTATTTAGACCAGCCCTGGGCATTGTGGCCATTGGGGTAGTAAACTATCAGATGGGAGATCTCTTTCTCAGTCTCTTCCCTCTCCCCTGGCCCCAGCACCTCCTAGCCCCATCACTCTGTAGCTCTCTGCTTTTCAAATATATATATTTTTAAAAGGAACATTTTGACATTGGAAAATCTACAAAAACATGTTTCATAGCTATATATTGATAGTAATTCAGAGCTTGTCTGCACATCATTATATTTCTACCTGGGAAGGCTACAGTTCTAGTCCCGAAGAAGAACCTTCTCTCTGCTGTCATTTTGACGAGAATCTCTCTCTCTGTTTTAAAGATTAACTTGTTTGACAAGCAGAATTAGAGCAAGAAATCTTGCATCTACTAGTTCACTCCCCAAATGGCCAGAATAGCCAGGGCTGGTCCACGCTGAAGCCAGCCATCAGGAACTCCATCCTTGTCTCCCGCATGGGTGGTAAGGCCCAAACACTTGTACCATCCTTTGCTCTTTTCCCAGGCACATTAGCAGGCAGCTGGATCAAAGTGGAGCTGCTGGGACTTGAACCGCACTTTTACGAGCTGCCAGTGGTGCAGTGGCACCTTAACCTGCCGTGCCACAGCACCAGCCATGTCCCCTCTCTGAGCCTCTTCTCCATGCTCTCAACAACTGACATTAAATCTGCAGATGAGGCTTAGAGGAATGTTCATTGATGGGAGCGATTTATTTTTTTGAAGATTTATTTTTTATTTATTTGAAAGCCAAAGTCACAGAGAGTTTCCATCCCCTGGTTCACTCCCCAAATGGTAGCAGTGATGGACTGAGCCAGGCTGAAGCCAGGAGCTTCTTCCAGGTCTCACCTGGGTCCAGGGGCCCAAGCACTTGGGCCACCTGCTGCTGCTTTCCCAGGGGCATTACTAGGGAGCTGGATTGGGGGTGGAGCAGCTGGGATGTTGATGTTGCAAGTGGCGTTACGCCAGAATGCAGGCCTCAAGGAATGGCTTCTAAAGGGAAAATGGAGAGCTGGGGAGATGGCTGCTGTCTTTAATGGTCTGAAGGAAATGGTTTGCTTCCACCTGCCTTCCTCTTCCCCTCAAAAAGAACAATTTTTTAGAAGATTTTATTTATTTGAGAGGTAGAGTTACAGATAAAGGGAGAGACAGAAAAGTCTTCCATCCACTGGTTCACTCCCCCAGATGGCTGCAGTGACAAGAGCTGGGCCAATCTGAAGCCAGGAGCCAGGAGCTTCTTCCGGGTCTTCCATGTGGGTGCAGGGGCCCAAGGGCTTGGCCATCTGCTGCTGCTTTCCCAGGCGCATTAGCAGGGAGCTGGATTGGAAGTGGAGCAGCCGGGACTTGAACTGGCACCCTTATGGGATGCTGGTGCTGCATGCTGAGGCTTTAACCCACTGCACCAGAGCACCGGCCTCCACTCATAAATATTTTTCACACACCATATTCATATATCTTGGAACTCAACCTAGCATTAACAGCTTGCTTAGCATCTAGTTTTGCTATGTTTGTATTTTATTTGAGGTGACAGAGGTAGAAATAAATAGTTCACAGATTTGAGAATAAGCCTTTCATTATAATTGTTTTAACCAGGTGATTTTTTAGTTTTATTAACATCCTCTAGAACAATATTTTAGTGAAATTTATATTAATATTTCATTTGCATTTTACTCGTTGAATAGCCAACTATAATGTACTAACAATATGTTATAAAAAAAAAAGCAGGGAGCCGGCGCCGTGGCTCAATAGGCTAATCCTCCACCTTGCGGCGCCGGCACACCGGGTTCTAGTCCCGGTTGGGGCGCCGGATTCTGTCCCGGTTGCCCCTCTTCCAGGCCAGCTCTCTGCTATGGCCAGGGAGTGCAGTGGAGGATGGCCCAGGTGCTTGGGCCCTGCACCCCATGGGAGACCAGGAAAAGCACCTGGCTCCTGGCTCCTGCCAGGATCAGCGCGGTGCGCCGGCTGCAGCGGCGGCCATTGGAGGGTGAACCAGCGGCAAAGGAAGACCTTTCTCTCTCTGTCTCTCTCTCACTGTCCACTCTGCCTGTCAAAAAAAAAAAAAAAAAAAAAGCAGGATTTAGTGTCACTTGTTTGTGTTTTATTTTGCAGGCCAGTTCATGGATTGATTTTTCTTTTCAAGTGGCAGCCAGGAGAAGAACCGGCAGGCTCTGTGGTTCAGGACTCCAGACTTGATACAATATTTTTTGCCAAGCAGGTATGGTGCTCATATACACGGAAAAGGCTCGAGAGCAACATGGCTCTAGTCAGTCTGTGCCTCTAGTGCAGCGTTCCTGAACATTTTTGTCTTGGAACCCATTTACACTCTTAAAAATTATGATCTTCAAAGAACTTTTGTTCATGGAATTACCTGTCAGTATTATACCATGTTAGACCTTAAAACTGAAAATTTTTCAAATCTTTGTCAGTTGACTTAAAATAACAATAAACTCATTACATATTAATATAAATACTATTTTAAATAAAAATTAGTGTATTTACTAAAAAATATTGAGAAAGTACATTATTTAACATTTTTGCCAATCTCCTTCATGCCTGCTTAATAACTCCTAGCTTGCTTTTCCTATGTGTTTTTTCATTCGGTTTGTTGCATTATGTTTTGCTTTGCTTTGCTTTTGATTGAAACATATAGAGAAAATCAAGTCTCCTAACCTATGTGTAGTTGCAGACAGATGAGTATTATCCTTTTCAGATAATTGTGGTGTTCTCTGATACTATTTCATAACTCTCAAAGTGTTACTTTAGTAAAGCTTCATTGCAATATGAAATTTAAAATTCTTTATCTTACTCTTCAAATGCATTTTGTATTTTTGTCCATTTTGTAACATTGTGCATTGCTCATTTAAAAATTCACTGGTTTATGCATTTTTTTCCATTTGTTGACACATTTGCTATGATTTGACAATAACAAGTCATATCTGCTAATATTAAGATATTTATAACATCAGAAAAGTAATTATCTGTCAGAAATGTTTAGCTCACAATGGTAGATTTAAATTTTATGAAATTCTGATTCTTGCTCAAAGTTCAGTGTTCATTGACAGTAGCATCAGGTGTCTTCCTTAAAGCCATAGACTCATTTCACTCATTTTCAAGAAAATATCTGTGAAATATCCTTCTCTGAAAACCCTGTGTCAGTTTTTATTTCAAGTAAAAATATTGTTAAAAGGCTCAGCCCACAATTCAAACAACCTCACAAGTGCCTTCCTCAAGATAATCGTGGTATGCAATAGCAGTTCTTTATCTGTACTTCCTGTTTCATTTTGCAGAATATTAAAGACTTAACCTAAGGTCAGAATTTAATAAAAAACAGCTGTTAGGGCATATCAAAGACATTTGTCAGTAAAATGTTTTGTTTTGTGTGTGTATGTGTGGGTTTTTTTTTTTTTAAAGATTTATTTTATTTATTTGAAAGAGTTCTAGTGAGAGGGAGAGGCAGAGAGGGAGAGAGAGAGGTCTTCCATACCTTGGTTCACTCCCCAAGTGTCCCCAAGTACTGGAGCTGAGTCAGTCCAAAGCCAGGAGCTTCTTCCAGGTTTCCCAGCTGAGTGCAGAGGTCCAAAGATTTGGCCATCCTCTACTGCTTTTGCAAGCACATTAGCAGGGAGCTGGATCGGAAGAGGAGCAGCTGGGACTAGAATGGGTACCCACATGGAATGCCGGCACTGTAGGCCAGGGCTTTAATCCACTGGGCCATAGCACTGGCCCCTGTTTCTTTTTTTCTTTTTTTTAACTATATGTGTCAGTGAAGCAGTTTAATGCCACTGCTTAGATTCTTGCTAAAATATCAGCTGTTCCTTTTTTTTTCCTAGCACAAATGGGAACGCAGAGAAAAAGACAGAAACTGCCTTAAAATTGTGATGGACATAATTGAGCTTGTAAACCCCTAGAATAGAGTATTAGGGATTCCTAGAGATCTGTGGACCACCCTTGGAGAACTATTCTAATCTATACTATGATCAGGAAAATACAGTTTTAACTCAAATTAGTAGATACCTCTCTATATCTGGCTAATTGGAAAAGCTGAAAAATTGAGTGTTTGATAAGTTCTTTGGATTAATGTTTCATTTATTTATTTCAAAGGCATATCTACAGAGAGGGGGAGAGAGACAGAGGCAAGGGGAAGGAGGGAGATCTTCATCTATTGGTTCACTTTCCCCAAATGGCCTCAAGAGCTAGGGCTGGGCCAGGCTGAAGCCAGGAGCCTGGAACTCCATCTGAGTCTCCCGTATAGATGGCAGGGGGTCCAAGAACGTGGGCCATCTTCCTCTGCTTTCTGAGGTGTATTAGCATGCAGCTGGATCAGAAGTGGAGCATAGGGCCATTGCTGTGGCATAGCAGGTAAAGCTGCCACCTGCAGGGCCAACATCTCATGTTGGTCCTGGTTTGATTCCTGGCTGCTCCCTTCCAATCCAGCTCCCTGCTAGTATGCCTGGGAAGGCAGCAGAGGATGGCCCAAGTCCCTGGGTCCATGTATTCACGAAGGAGTTGCAGAGAATACTCCTGGCTTCAGGTGGGCTCTGCTCTAGCCATTGCAGCCCCTGGGGAGTGAACCAGCTGATTGAATGTAACTCTGTCTCTCTCTCTCTCTAACTCTGACTTCCAAATAAAATCAATCTTTTTTTTTTCTTTTTTTATATTTGACAGGCAGAGTAGACAGTGAGAGAGAGAGAGACAGAAAGAAAGGTCTTCCTTTTGCCGTTGGTTCACCCTCCAATGGCCGCCGCGGCCAGCGCACTGCGGCTGGCGCATCGCGCTGATCCGATGGCAGGAACCAGGTGCTTTTCCTGGTCTCCCATGGGGTGCAGGGCCCAAGCACTTGGACCATCCTCCACTGCACTCCTGGGCCACAGCAGAGAGCTGGCCTGGAAGAGGGGCAACCGGGACAGAATCCGGCGCCCCAACCGGGACTAGAACCCGGTGTGCCAGCGCCGCAAGGCGGAGGATTAGCCTATTGAGCCACGGCGCCGGCCTAAATAAATCAATCTTTAAAGAAAAAGAAAAAAGTGAAGACTCAAACCAGCACCTGTATGGGATACTAGCATTGAAGGCAGCAGCTCAACCCACTGCACTACAGTGCTGACCCCTTGATTAGTGTTGGTAATCTGAACTGTATGATTGCATTTGTTTAAAAATTGCAATTGTTTCTGAGACCCAAAATATTGCTTAGAATAATCCAATTAACCTTTAGAATGGTAGAAAAATAAAATTGTTTACTTTTTTGGTCAAGCCTTTTCTACTTAGTAACTTGTTTTCCCTTTTCTCTAATTTTATTGCTGCTTTCCATTTTCTTCTCAGTGTTTTTAAAGAAATTAGAGCTTTCTCTTCTCTTTTTTAGTTTATTTGACAAAGGGAGAGAGCAGCCATCACTGGTACACTCTTCAGATGCCCGCAATGGGCTGGACTGGGACCAAAGCCAGGAGCTTGGGAACCCAATCCAGGTCTCCCTCATGAGTGTCAGCAACCCAATCACTTGGATCATCATTGCTGCTTTCCAGTATCTGAAGCTGAATATAGGAACCCAGGCACTCTGATGTGAGACACCAGAGAAAGCTATGCCTGGGATTTGGAACTGGAAGCCAATCCCAGGCACTGTCATGTGGGACACAGGCATCTAAACCAACATCTTTACCTCTAAGTCACATGCCACCCCAGAGCTTTTTCTTACTTTAAGGAAATAGGGTTTCATCATTATATATTTAAAAATTATCGTTTTCTGGGGGCGGCACTGTGGTGTAGCAGGTAAAACCACCACCTGCAGTGCTGGCATCCCATATGGGCACAGATTCGAGTCCCAGCTGCTCCACTTCCAGTCCAGCTCTCTGCTGTGGCCTGGGAAAGCAGTGGAGGGTGACTAAGTCCTTGGGCCCATTTACCCTTGTGGGAGACCCGGAAGAAGCTCTAGGCTCCTGGTTTTGGATTGGCACAGCTCCAGCCACTACAGACATTTGGGGAGTGAACCAGCAGATGGAAGACCTCTCTCTCTACCTCTCTGTAACTCTGCCTTTCAAATGAATAAATCTTTTAAATTATCATTTTCTTTCTGATAGCAGAATTTATATTACACAGTTATAGAAATAAATATCCTTGTAATCCCACACCCAGCTTTATTAACTACTTTTAACAGTTAGACATTTATTTAATTAACAAATAGTTATTGAGCACTTACTTTGTAAGCCATTGTTTTAGGTTCTAAGTGTGTATGATGAACAAGATGTTATATTGCTTATTAGTAATAACGTTTTTTGAAAGATTTATTTTACTTATTTGAAAGAGTTACACAGAGGGAGGAGAGGCAGAGAGAGAGAGAGAGACATCCAATATCCCATCACTGATTCACTCCCTAGTGCTCACAATAGGGCAGTCCAGTGCCAAACTTGGGAGCCAGGAACTGTGTTCTTACCTCCTACGTGGTTGGAAGGAGCCTGCTGCTTTGAATTGTTGCTATTTCTGAGTTTTAGCAGGAGGCTGGAGTGAAGAGCAGAGCTGAAAGTTGAACAGGCACTCTGATATGGGGTGTAGGCATATTTCCCAGTGTCTTAACTGCTATTATTGTTTAACCCTTGAACCCTGTTGTTTTTTTTTTAAGCATTTATTTATTTATCTATTTGAAAATCAGTTACACAGAGAGAGAAGGGGAGGCAGAGAGGCAGAGAGAGGTCTTCCATCTGCTGGTTCACTCCCCAATTGGCCGCAATGGCCAGAGCTGCACCGATCTGAATCCAGGAGTCAGGAGCTTCTTCTGGGTCTCCCACATGGATACAGGGGCACAAGGACTTATACTGCTTTCCCAGGCCATAGCAGACAGCTGGATCAGAAGTGGAACAGCTGGGACTCGAACCAGTGCCCATATGGGATGTTGGCACTGCAGCTGGCAGCTTTACCTGCTACACCACAGTGCCTTAGACCCTATTGTTTAATCGTTCAGCAACTCCATGAGATTGTTATTTTCATTTCACAGATAAAGAAATTAAGGCCTAGAAAAATTGAATTATTTGCCCAAGGTAAATAATATACCTGTGTGATTGATTCAGAGCTTAAACTCAAAACTAAAACTCAGGTTTGTGGTTCCACATGTCAGATTACCTCCTATATGTTCTGTCCATATCTAATACATTCTTGTAATTTTGTTACTAAGATTATGTAAAATGCTTTGTGTCTTTTACACTCAGTGAAAAAATTTTACTTAGTTCCATTTCGTAAATTTAATAATTAAAGTTAGCATTATAAATTGAAGGCTTATTAAATGCTTTTACCTGCATTTTTTTTTTTTTTTTTGACAGGCAGAGTGGATAGTGAGAGATAGAGAGAAAGGTCTTCCTTTGCTGTTGGTTCACCCTCCAATGGCCGCCACGACCGGCGTACCGTGATGATCCGAAGGCAGGAGCCAGGTGCTTCTCCTGGTCTCCCATGGGGTGCAGGGCCCACGCACATGGGCCATCCTCCACTGCACTCCCTGGCCACAGCAGAGAGCTGGCCTGGAAGAGGGGCAACCGGGACAGAATCCGGTGCCCCGACCGGGACTAGAACCCAGTGTGCCAGCACCTCTAGGCGGAGGATTAGCCTATTGAGCCGCGGTGCCATACCTACATTTTTAAATCATTAATTCATTTATAGTGTTTTCCATAAACAGGTACGTGGTTTTACAGACGAGGTGGAGACAGTCTTGGAGGTTAAGCAGCTGGTCAGTGGCAGTCTAGGGTGCAAACCCAGGCTCCATGGCATTGAAGTCTGCCCTCTTAACTTTATCATGCACTGCTGCCTTTAAAAGTATTTTTGGTATAAATGTCTATAATTTGTTAAAGTAATCTCTTAAAAGTTCAACATTTTGAGCTTATTTCTCTAATACAAATAACCTACTTAATATGATTATAAATTCAAATATCTATGTGAATATCATTGTATTTCCAATAATTAAAATTTTAAAACCAATAATTATAATTTTTAAATTTGGATGGGGTAGCATTTGGCACAGTGATTAAGACCATCTTGGGGCCGGCACCGCGGCTCACTAGGCTAATCCTCCACCTTGCGGCGCCGGCACACCGGGTTCTAGTCCCGGTTGGGGCGCCGGATTCTGTCCCGGTTGCCCCTCTTCCAGGCCAGCTCTCTGCTGTGGCCAGGGAGTGCAGTGGAGGATGGCCCAAGTCCTTGGGCCCTGCACCCCATGGGAGACCAGGAGAAGCACCTGGCTCCTGGCTTCGGATCAGCGCGATGCGCCAGCCGCAGTGCGTCGGCCGTGGTGACCATTGGAGGGTGAACCAACGGCAAAGGAAGACCTTTCTCTCTCTCTCTCTCTCTCTCTCTCTCACTGTCCACTCTGCCTGTCAAAAAATAAAAATGAAAATAAAAATAAAAAGACCATCTTGGAGTGCCTGGATTTGAGTTTCCTCTCTGCTTCTGGTGTAGCTTCTGATGATGCATACTCTGGGTTGCAGCAAACAGTGGCTCAAGTGTTTGGGTCCTTGCTACCTATATGGAAGACCCAGATTGAGTCACAGACTTCTGGTTTCAGCCTGGCCCAGTCCTGCCTGTTGTGGGCATTTGGGAAGTGAAGAGCTGATGGAAGGTCTGTCACTCTTCCTTTGGGGGAAAAGAGGGGAAGACATAAATAATAGAGAATAGGGGGATAGATTGTTTTAAAAGGTCTTCAGATGATTTATCCCCTTTCTAAAGAAGGCTTTGCTGTTTCTTTAATGAATATAGGGATTATTGTTCATTATACAAAATTTAAACATTGTGGGATGTATGAAATAGAAAATAACAATGCTGATAATCCTTGTTCTAGAGATAAAAAACGAAAACTGCTTATATTTGTACATACTGTTTTGTGGATGTCTCTGTATTTGTTTCTTACACATTAAACTCCAAACCTGACAATCAACACTTTTGTTTTATGTCTGTGGCTGGTGCATAGTAGGTATCCAGTAGGTGCAGGCTGACCTATTCCTAAGACAGTTACTACAGTTAGCATTGGAAGTCACCAAGATCAAGATACTGATATTGATGCTTCTCTCAGGCAAGACTTTTAAACGTCTTGGAGATCACCTCCTAGGAGCCAAGGGCAAAGGCCAGACTTTCAGCAAGACTAAGTTCTTAACTACACATGGAAAAGTAAAACTCGACCTTGTCAGGCAAATCTTAGAAGGCATCTAAGTAAGTGACAGATTAGCTGAAATCTGAAGGTTAAGTAGGTATTAACTAGGGGAGAGAGACTGAGGAGCACTCTAGATTAATAACAGCTTTATAGCAAAAGCAAGATACTAGAATGCCATTGTAACCAGGGCTTGTTAGGGCTAGGTACGGTTCGGTTTAGAGAAAAATGGTGTATGAGGCATTTTTTTTTTGTCTTCCACATCCATGAGCTCTCAAGGTTGTAGATCGTACTTTTATCTAAGTCCACTGTTCCAAAATTTACTTCATGGTCCAAGGTGATTGCTGGAGCTTTAACCATTCTATCTCAATTCCACATTCCAGGTAACAGGAAGAAGGCAACACACTCCCTTACCTTTACACTTTCTTGAATTTGCTCGTGTCACATGCTTACTTCCCTTTGGTCAAAACTCAGCAGCTAAGAGAGTTTTCATCATTCCAGATGGTTACAGACCCAGATAAAATTTGGGTACTTGAATCGTGTGTGAGAAGATGTGTTTTAGATGAGGAAGACTGGTCTTGTTACTCTTAACTAGTTGCATTTTCACTAGCATAATGAGTTCATTTAACCTATTTAGTTTCCTGGGTATTCAATTCCAGAATTTCAGCAAATTCCTGAAAATAGACTAAAGTAGAAATTAAACATGTTTATTATAGTTATGCCAAGATTATATGAAATAAAATTTTAAAACTCTTAATTAATATTTTGGAGGTCATTACCATTAAAAACTTTTTAAAATAAAAATTGGTACTATCTTTGCTCTTGTATTTTATAGGTAATTAATAATGCTTGTGCCACTCAAGCCATAGTAAGTGTGTTGTTGAACTGTACCCATCAAGATGTCCATTTAGGAGAGACGTTATCAGAGTTTAAAGAATTTTCACAAAGTTTTGATGCAGCTGTGAGTACAATCCTTTCCCTAATCCTAAAATGTCCTGTTTTTGATGGTTCTTACTTTAAGACTATTTTTAAAAATTGTTTTAGATGAAAGGCTTGGCACTGAGCAATTCAGATGTGATTCGACAAGTACACAACAGTTTTGCCAGGTAAGCACACTTCATGTTAAAGGTGCACTGTTTGTCTCCTTGCTGCCTTGTCTCTCACTACTTGTTTTCTCTGCTGTAGGCAGCAAATGTTTGAATTTGATGCGAAGACATCGGCCAAAGAAGAAGATGCTTTTCACTTTGTCAGTTATGTTCCTGTTAATGGACGACTATATGAATTAGATGGATTAAGAGAAGGACCGATTGATTTAGGTAATCTGGATCCTGTTTCTGGTATTTCACTTTTGACAAGGGAAAAAAGATGAATATTCACCTTGATTTAAGCCACAGTGCTGCTTAAATTTTGAAGGTATAATATGAAGGTCTTAAGGTCTTCAGTACTTTATGAAATTAACATATAGGAAGAATATATTGATTCCTATATTTTAGTAGAGGCCTTTCTTTACTAAGAGAAAATACTTTAAAACCACAGATTACAAATTTATATTTTTTTCAGTTAACTTCTAAAAACTATTCCTTGTGACCTTTAAGAAGTTATTCTTGGGTAAATGTTTGATATAGTAGGTAAGATGCCAGAATGGGATGAGCGTGTCCTGTTTTGGACTGCCTGGATTCAGTTCCTGGCTCTACTCCTGATTATAGCTTCCTGCTAATGTGTATGCTGGGAGACAGCAGGTGATGGCTCAGCTAGTTTCATCCTGCCACCCACATGCAAGATCTGGATTGAGGTCCCGGCTCCTGGCTTTAGCGTGGCCCAGCTTCAGCTATTGCAGGCATGTGGGAAGTGGATCAGCACCTGCGGATCAGTTTCTGTCTGCCTTTCAAATAAAAATAAATAAAAATGAAAAATAAATTATTCTTGTCATTGTAACCTATTGATAAGGGATAACAAGCATTTTTTTATCTTGTATTAAAATATTTTCATTTGGAATTAAATTAATTAATTGTTTAACAACCTATAGATAGTGCACTAATATGCTATTCTATGTGTCAAAGGATAGATTTGTCCTGAACCCACTCTGTAACTTTGAGCAAAATTGATGCATGATTATTAAAGTTAGAGTGTAATCTGTAATTGTGAAACAATAGGTCAGCAGAAGAATTCTCCTTTTTCTTATTAAAACTTGTTTTAGTTGAATCTAATGTTACATGCTGCTTGTAAAACTATATACTTTTAGAATTTAAAAAAGCATACATTGATTTTGTTTTTACTTTTTGATCATATCTCATGTATGGACCATTTTAATAGTTTCAGGCCAAATTTACATGCTATCATTATATTGTAAAGTATTTGTTTTCCAATTCAGTAGAAGCTCATTTTCTCTAATTTGATAAATTATCTGATTGCTGCATTTTCTCTGTTGGCTTCTGTCTGCTCATTCTTTGTTTATTAGAGCCATCAAATATAAAAGAAGTTAAATGATTGAACAGAACCACCAGTTTTATCATACAACTGGTGGCTATGCTGTACTTTCAGGTGAAAAAACAAGCATTAAAATAACTGGGCAAAATTGGTTTTGTGTTATAGTGGATTTTGGTTTTTGTTTTATTGTTATAGACAGATAAATCACAGAATCCTTTGGCCCACTACCATGTGGGTTGGTTTTTCCTTAGCCTTCACTTTCATCATCTCTAAAATGAAGAGTGAGTTATGTGAAATAGCTCTTTAACTCATTACTCCCTCACATTTGTTTAACCACTACTAAGTGATACAATAACATGACAGTGCACATTATGATGATACTTTTTCCTCACAATTACCAAGAAAATAAGAATTAAAGTTTAACACAGTTATGTCAGAAAAATTTTTACTGTCCTAAACTTGCTAAAATATTTGGAAAAAAATTTGGGGTCAAACTTTTGAAATAGTAATGAACATTGATTTTTCTAATTTGTATTTAACCATTTTTAAATTTCTTTCTAGGTGCATGCAATCAAGATGACTGGATCAGTGCAGTGAGACCAGTCATAGAAAAAAGGATACAAAAGTAAATGTCTCAGTTAATCTCATCAGCATAACATTCTGATTTTAAAGCATTTTTTAAGCTTTTGTTTTCTTATATCTTAGCAATGTATATTGAACATCTACTTCTGATTGGATTAATGCATTCAGAAAATCTATTTCAGAAAATCTCTGCATTCTACAGAATAATATGATAACATATCTTTAGAGAAGTTGATCTATCAATTAGATAGTTTGTATTATTTGATATTTGTACAAATATTTGATAGAGTTTTGCTTTTCAGGTTTGTCAATTATAAGTTAAACTTTCATTTTGGCTAATTGTACAGTCACGTTCATTTGTAAGAAATACTGAGAGGTCATGTACATTGTACCTTGCAGTGATAAAATCTTGAAAACTGTAGTACAGACAGTATCACTGCCAGGATACGGACAATTCCATAGTCAAGATACAACAGAAGGATCTTTATCACAAGGATCCTTTAGGTTGCCTTCCCTCCCCCCTTAATCCCTAGGTTTATAATTTTGGCATTTAAAAATTGTTAATTTGTAAGGAATATGAATGTGTTACACAATGTGTAACCCTTTTATGCATTAGCTTTTTTTCCACTCAGCATGTCTCTCTGGAAATTGGCCTTACTTGTTGAGTGTATCAGTAGTTTTTTAATTGTTCAAAAGTGTTCTATGGCGTGGATTTTTTGCCTTTTTACCCATTCACAGACATCTGCATTGTTTTCCTTTTTTTCTAAATAGGATAAACCAATAAACATTTTTATATATTTTTTTTGTATACTTAAGTTTTCATTTTTCTGGGATAACTGCCCAGGAGTATCATTGCTGGGTCATATGGTAAATGCATGCTTTGTTTTATAAAAAGAAACTATCAAATGCTTTCCCAGAGGGACTGTAACATTTTACATTTTGACCAGCAATATCTGAGAGATCTCATTTCTTTGCAGCTTTGTTAGCATTTAGTTGGTCACATATAAAAAAAATTTATTCACTCTCATGTTTCACTGTGGTTTTAGACTGCATTTCCCTTAATGACTAATGTTGAAATTCTTTTTGTGCCTCATTATTTAATTGGATTGTTTGATTTTTAACTGTTGAGCTCTAAAGTTCTTCACCTATTCTAGACTCTAGTTCTTCATCTGATGTGTTGCCTGCAAATATTCTCTCTCATTCTGTAGCCCATCTCCTCCTCATCCTAACATGGTTTCATAGAGCAGCAGGTCTTAAGCTTGTTGAAGTCTAAGTTGTTGGCATTTCTCACTATGAATTGTATGTTTGCTGTCAAGTCTAAGAATCCTTTGTTGAATCTAGATCCCAAAGATTTCCCCTATTTTTCCTCCCTAAATGGTTTATAGTTTAATGTTTTACATTTAAGTATATGATCTAGCTTGAGTTAATTTTTTATATGGTGTGATGTTTAGGTCAAGGTTCATTTTTAAAGGCTGTCCTTCCACTGAATTGCATCTACAACTTTGTAAGAAACCAATTAGACACACTGTGTCTGGATTCACTGTTCTAGCCATTCAGCGATTTGTTCCTCTGCCAGCCCTATACAGTCTCAATTACTGAAGCAGTAGGTGGACTGCTGCCTCCCACTTTATTCCTTTCTTTAAAATTTTTGAGCTTTTAGGCGTCTTTCCCATATAAACTTTGATACAATATTTCTTATATCTATGAAACTTCACTGGGATTTTGATAGGAATTTGTGTCAAACAATTATACCAATTTGAGAATTGGTATCTTTACTATTTGAGTCTTCTAGCCTTCATTAGACTATGGGATATCTTTCCATTTACTTAGCTCTCCTCTATTTTATTTGTCAGTATTATGTAATTTTAGCATATAAATCGTATGCATGTTTTGTCTGATTTATATCCAAGCACTTCATATTCTTTTGATTGATTCTATAAATGATACTGTATTTTTTTTAAAATTTACTTGTGATTATGGCTAATGCACAGAAATAAAGTTTGGGACTAGCGTCTCAGTACAACGAGTTAAGCTGTGACCTGTGATGCCGGCATCCTATGTGTTCACCAGTTTGAGTTCTGGCTGCTCCACTTTTTTCTTTTCTTTTCTTTTCTTTTCTTTTCTTTTCTTTTCTTTTTTTTTTTTTAAGACTTATTTATTTGGAAGTCAGAGTTACACAGAGAAGGAGAGGCAGAGAGAGAGAGAGAGAAGCCTTCTATCCACTGGTTCACTCCCCAGTTGGCTGCAATGACCAGATCTGTGCCAGTTCGAAGCTAGGAGCCAGGAGCTCCCTCCAAGTCTCCCACGTGGGTACAGGGGCCCAAGGACTTGGGCCATCTTCTACTGCTTTCCCAGGCCATAGCAGAGAGCTGGATCAGAAGTGGAGCAGCCAGGACTCTAACCAGCACCTGTATGGGATGCCGGCACTGCAGGAGGTGGCTTTCCCTGCTACTCCACACTGCTGGCCACTGCACCATTTCTGATCCAGCTAATGTGCTGGATTGCCAGCTGGGAAGATTGCCCAGCTGTGGCCATTGTGTCCCTCTGAGGCGTGAACCAGTGGATGGAAGATTGATTGATCCCTCTAACTCTGCCTTTCAAATAAATCAATTTTTTAAGAAATGCAACTAATTTCTCCCCCTTGTCTTGCATCCTTTCACCTTGTTGAGGTAAAAAATTCTACAGCATTTTCTATATACACAATTTTGTCATTTGCAAAAAGAGGTGGTGGTTTTGAGTTTTTTCTACTTTCAGTTTTACCAGTTTTTGCTTTATATTTGTTCTATCTCTGTAGTTTGGTGCATGTGTTTTTATGATTGCTAGTTCTTTGGGTTTATCTTTTTTCATTATATAGTGCCCCTTTTTGTCTCTAGTCATTTTCTGATATGTTTGTTTAATAATAGTATAAACACTTTCATTTTTTCCCCCTTTTATGTATGCATGATATGTTTTTCCATCCTTTTATATTCAACTAACCTATATCATTGTATTTGAAGCAAGTTTCTTGTAGTCAGTGTAGTCTGGGTCATGTTTATTTTTAACCTGATCTTTTTCTTTTATTTGGTGTGTTTAGATCATTTATTTATTTTTATTTTATTTTATTTTATTTTGACAGGCAGAGTGGACAGTGAGAGAGACAGAAAGGTCTTCCTTTGCCGTTGGTTCACCCTCCAATGGCCACAGCGGCCGGCGTGCTGCATCCGGCGCACTGCGCTGATCCGATGGCAGGAGCCAGGTACTTAGTCTGGTCTCCCATGGGGTGCAGGGCCCAAACACTTGGGCCATCCTCCACTGCACTCCCTGGCCACAGCAGAGAGCTGGCCTGGAAGAGGGGCAACCAGGACAGAATCCGGCGCCCGACCGGGACCAGAACCCGGTGTGCCGGCGCCCCAAGGTGGAGGATTAGCCTAGTGAGCCAGACTTTTTTTAAGATTTTATTTATTTGAGAGGTAAAGTCATAGAGGAAGAGACAGAAAGGTCTTCCATCTGCTGGTTTGCTCCCCAGATGGCTGCAATGGCGGAGCTGGGCCGATCCAAAGCCATGAGCCAGGAGCTTCCTCTGAGCCTCCTAGGTGGGTATAGGGGGCCCAGAACCTGAGCCATTCCACACTGCTTTCCCAGGTCATAGCAGAGAGCTTGATCGGGATGTGAGTCAGTGCCCATATAGGATGCCAGCACCACAGGCGGAGGCTTAGCTCATTATGCCGTAGTGCTGGCCCCTTCAAACATTGTTCAGAATCTCACCTTGGTTTACCTGTGATATTTTTTGAGTATTTTTTGTATGGCTGTCTTAGTGGTTCTCTAATTTATCAGGGCACTGATGTCAAGAATCTACTAGTTCAAGTGAGATGTAGAAACCTTCCCTTCCCTTTACATACTTTTACTGTCCTGTGTTAACGTGATTGTTCTAATACCTCTTAATACATGTTAGGATGATGCCACATAGTATAATTATTTTTGCTTTAACCATGAAATGTAGTTTAGAAAGTCTAAAGGCAGAAAACATGTTGTATTTACCCACATTTTTACTCTTTCCATTGTTCCTTTTTTGTGATGTCTCCAGAACTCCTTTTATCAAGTTCTTTCTGTTTAGAAAATTTATGGTAGCCATTCCTTTGGGGCAGGTCTTCTGTCAACAGATTCCTTTTCTGTATTTGAGAATATCTTGATTTCCCTTTCATTTCTGAAGGATGTATCACTTGATACAGAATTCTGGCTTGACAGTCTTTTAGCACTTGAAAAACGTGCAACTCCTTGACTTTTGATAATAAATCCAGGGTATTTTCCCACAGGTGTGGTATTGATCTCTAGCTTTATATTTCTCTCCTGTTTAGTTTTCAGAAGTTTGATTGTGATTTGTCTTGGCGTGAATTTCTTTAGGTTTCTTCTGTTCAAAGTTTGCTCAGCTTCCTAAATTTATGGGTTTTTATTCTCAAACTTGGGAAGTTTTCAGTCATTATATCCTGTAATACTATTTTCTTTATTTAAGATTTACGATTTATTTAATTGAAAGGCAGAGAGAGACAGAAGTTTTCCATCGATGATTCACTCCCAAAATGGCTGCAACATCTGAGACTGGGCCAGGTTGAAGCCAGGAGCCTGGAACTCCATCCTGCTCTGCGATGTGGGTGACAGGGACTGAAGCACTTGGGCCATCTCCCGCTTCCTTCTGAGGCACATTAGCAGGAGGCTGGATCTCAAGTGGAGCAGCTAGGATTCCAATAAGCACTCCAGTATGAGAGGCTGGCATTTGTAAGCAGAAGTGTCTCATGGTGCCAACTCCATACTTTGTCAGCCTCGTCATTTCTCCTACCCTTCCTGGACTCCAAGGACTTGAATATTGGCTCTTTTGTTTAATTTTACAGGCCTTTGAGTCTCTATTAATTTTTTTATAATAAAGGCAGGGATTTTTGTATGTCCTGTTCGCTTTCTCTTCCCAGGGTTGGTTGGTTGGTTGGTTGGTTTATTAAAGATTTATTTATTTATTTCGAAAGAGTTACACAGAGAGAGAGTGTAAGGCTGCCACAAAACACACTAAACACTGGAGTAAGGGAAAGAGCTTATTGGGGGAAACCCGACAGACCAGAGGGAAGGGGCGAAGAAGGAAAAGAGGGAGAAGGAGAGTGTAAGAGAGGTCAGGAGAGAGAGAGAGAGAGAGGGCCACGTGTTCTGGAACAGGTCCTTTTAAAACTTAGCTGGGGGTGGGCGGAGAAATAGGATTGGTGAATCCCATTAGGATGGGGGTGAGGCTGACACCAGTGGTTGGGCCATGTGGCCACTTGGCTTCCAGCAATGGCAGGGGGGGCTAGAGCCTAGGATGGTGTCAGGGTGTAGATCATGCCATAGATAAGACTGCACCATTTCACTAACAGAGAAGGGGAGGCGGAGACAGAGGTCTTCCATCCCTGGTTCACTCCCCAATTGGCCACAATAGCTGGAGTTGCACTGATCAGGAGCCAGGAGCTTCTTCTGGGTCTGCCATGCAGTTGCAGGCGCCCAAGGATTTGGGCCATCTTCTGCTTTCCCAGGCCATAGTAGAGAGCTGGATCAGAAGTGGATTAGCTGGGACGCCAGCTGGTGCCCACATGGGATGCTTTACCCACTATGCCACAGCACCGGCCCTGAGGCTCTATTAATTTTATTTTGGTCTGATGTCTTGTTCCCTCTGTTCAGATTGAATAATTTGTATTATTCTCTATTCTAGTTTACTGATTCTTTGTCCCCTCTGCTCTTGAACCATCAAATGAGTTTATTTAAGTTGTATTTATCAGTTGTGAAAATTTCATTTTGTTCTTTATATCTTTGTTTACCTGCTGATACTTTAAGTTTTTCATGTTTCCAGTTGCTTGCCAAATGATTTTTACAGTGGCTCTTTTAAAATTGTTGTCATAATTATAATATTTGTCATGTGACTATCAAGTTGAGGTTTTCGGGTTTTTAGTATGACTAATGATTATTGGTTAAAACCTGAGTACCTTGAGGATTTTATACTAAGACTTTGGATCTTATTTGAAACTTGTTTTAGCTGGTTTTTATGTGCACTGCTCTGGTAGAGTACATTGGGGCAACTGTCTCATTACTGGCAGGTGGGAGTGGAAGTCAAAATTCTATAGGTGGCCTCCATTGCTACCTGAGGTTAAATTCCTTGTTATTGCTGGACTGACGTGGGGATTCCAGCTCCCCACAGGGCTTCCACTGATACAGCTGTGGCTGGCTGGGTAGGAGTGCCTTGGGGCTGCTCTAAAACTGAAGCTGCAGTCTTTGTTACTGGATGATGGTGACAGTTTAGGCTTGCTGTCCTTTGATATGCAAATAGATGTTGTTAGTCCCACCTGGCCTTTCTTGGCATCAGCCTAGGTGCCTCATTACTACCTGGGTAGGGAGGGAGCAAGTCACAGATTTTTCATTCAGAACACTCATGTAAAAGTTTTCTGTTTATGAACTCTTAGTTTAATTGTGATATATTAAATGTATGAATGCCATAATTCTTATAAAGGTAGGTAAATTGTTTAGAATATTTGTTATTTCAAACGTTTCAGGTGGCACTAACATAATTTTAAAAGAGTTGTAAAAATTTGTGATTGGTGAAATCTAGCTCTTTTTTGCTGCGATTGTACTCTTAGTCAATTGATAAATTTTCTTTGCCCATAGAATAAAGAGATAATGAATTAGTTTAATAACAATGCTTTTACAATTTTTGTTTCATTATAAACCTTAAAATAACTTTTTTTTACTAGGTACAGTGAAGGTGAAATTCGATTTAACTTAATGGCCATTGTGTCTGACAGAAAAATGATATATGAACAGAAGATAGCAGAGTTACAAAGACAACTTGCAGAGGTTTGTGGCCATATTTTTAAGTATAAAATTATTGCTTTATTATCTTCTGAGGGAAAATATGTACGTACAGATTTAATCTATATCCTGAGTGGAGATTAGAATAAATTCTGGAATCAGGAGGCCTGGATTCAATTTCTGACTTCGTCATTTAATGGGTATATGAATTTCTCAATTACTTTATATAGCATGAGGAGAATAGTGTTTCCCTTATAAGGTTGTCATGAGGATTAAATGAAATAATATATAAAAACCACTGAAAATGACTAACATGAAAAATGCTATAAATGTTAGCAATTGACCACATTAAGTATTCAGAATTATTATTATTATTTTTGACAGGCAGAGTTAGAGAGAGAGACAGAAAGGTCTTCCTTTTTCCGTTGGTTCACCCCCCAGGTGGCTGCTACGGCTGGTGCGCTGCACCGATCTGAAGCCAGGAGCCAGGTGCTTCCTCCTGGTCTCCCATGCAGGTGCAGGGCCCAAGGACTTGGGCCATCCTCCATTGCACTCCCTGGCCACAGCAGAGAGCTGGCCTGGAAGAGGAGCAACCAGGGCAGAATCCGGCGCCCCGACCGGGACTAGAACCCGGTGTGCCTGCGCTGCAAGACAGAGGATTAGCCTATTGAGCTGCAGCGCCGGCCAATATTATTTCATTATATGTATAATTAAGCAAGTTAGATTATAGTTCTCAGAGTTAATTAGGTACATTTAGAGTCACATGTAGTCTTCATTGGTCTTTATGCTCGACTATAATAAATACGATTGGAGAAGAGAATTAGTAATAGACAGTCATTTTTATAATGTTTGATCACATTTTTGAGTGTATTTAAGCAAATTTATAGCCATTAGTATGAGAGTATGGCAATATAGTATGTATTATATGTCATATAGAACTTGGAAATATGGAAGGTACTGTTACAGGCTTTTATCCTTTAATATTACTGTTTTTAGGCTGATGTTCTGTTACTAGTATTAAGAGTAGAAATTCAAAATAATCATATTCTGTTTATCATTTCAAGATATTCTGTACTCTAGCCTCGATCGTTAGGGTATGCCATTTCTTTTTCTTTCCCCTAAGGAGGAACCCATGGATACAGATCAGGGTAGTAATATGTTAAGTGCTATTCAATCAGAAGTTGCCAAAAACCAGATGCTTATTGAAGAAGAAGTACAGAAATTAAAAAGATACAAGGTATGTTTTTAAAACTACTTTGTTTTAACATTGCAGTCACAGAGCAGGGTACTTTGAGGTGAAGGTATGTTCAGTGTTTGCTTTCTCTCCCCTCATTAACCAGTGTTGAATCATGCATTGAGTCACTGGTACTCTGTAAAGTTAAATAATGAGATTTCTACCTTTTTTACTTTTTAAAAAAAATTATGAACAGATTTTTAACCTACTTGCTGCTTCAGTTCACTGGAGTTATTTTCTTATTTATGCTCAAATTATCCTCATTAGCCATCGGGAGCTACTTTAGCCTATCACCTAAGTCCTTGTGACCTAACAACCCTAGTCTTTGACAGCTTCCTTGTTTTCTAACAAAATGTTTCAGGCTCCCCTTATGCATTTTCTGCTTCAGACTTGAGATCAATAATGTTTTCAAAAATCCCTAGGGTCTTGTGGTGGAAAAGGGAGAGTGGAATTCATAGTCTGGTTCTAAAAGCTCAGTGCTTTTTTGTGGTCATTGGTACTAAGTCTTTTCAGAGCTGAAAATAATTTTTGTTTGTTTCTTGTTTTAATTTTAAAGAGAAAATACCATGTGAATTCCTATTAATAGTTATTTACTACATAATGACATTTCAGTCAGCAGTGGACTGCATGTAGCATGGGTGTGCAGTAGGCTACACCATCTGGGTTTATAGAAGTGCACTGTGGTATGTGAACATTGACGTAATGCCCAAAGACAAATTTCTCAGAATGTGTACTTAATGTTAAGCCATGCACAACCACTTATTTGGGAGTCAAAGGACTTTATGCTTGAAAAGTTAAGAATTTGCTTCTTTTCTCATAAGCTAACATTAATTACTTATTCATTTTATGTGTGTATGATATACATCATATAAATATATGGTGGCTATGTGTGTGAAGGCTTCAAAATGTTTGTGGCAAAATGGCATTAGAAGGTAATGCACGTTTTCCAAGAGTTGTTCAATGCCCCATAATGTGTATGTATATGTACATATATAAAACATTCAGAATAATACTGTTAATAACAATAGAAAAGTTTTTTCCTTAGTCTTTTTTATTCCTTAGGATATATCCCATTTTGGACATTAAGTTAACTTACTATCCTTTAGTTCACTTGAAATTTTATTTCTTTTTGTTTTGATTTCAAGTTTTTTAGGGTGACTTTTTGGTAAATTCTTATTTAATTTTGTATAATTATGTCAAACGTTTATATAACTTGGATCCAAATACAGAAAGCAGAGTTAATTTTAACAGTGTCATTCTCCTACACCTGCAATCTGACCTGTATTATTTTTACAGACGGGAGTGGAGGGGAGGGACTTTGATTTTGGTGTGGCCTAACAGGGTTCTAGGTCTTTGGTGAAGCTCAGCTGAAGGCAGGCCTGCCATTTTTGGTGGTTCCCCAGTGTCAGCATAGTGCTCTGCATCATGCTGAACAGCCAGCGAATTTTTGTTAAATAAGGAGATGGCCTTGAACTAGGAGGATTTTTTTCAGGTGGAATTGGCAGGGGTGGCAGGTTTCAGAGTATTCCAGGCAGGAAAAGGAAAGGGCCAGTTTCAAGGTGAACAGGAAAGTAAGAGATGACAGCTTTAACAGTTTCCACTGCACATACTAAGAAAAGAACCACATTATGTCATTTATATTAGGGTACTTCAAAAAATTCATAGAAAATGAAATTAAAAGATTATTGTGTAAAGAAATTTTGAAGTCCATATGCAGTTTTTCTTTTCTTTCTTTCTTTCTTTTTTTTTTTTTTTTTTTTTTTTTTTTGACAGGCAGAGTGGACAGTGAGAGAGAGAGAGAGAGAGAAAGGTCTTCCTTTGCCATTGGTTCACCCCACAATGGCCGCTGTGGCCGGCATACCGCACTGATCCGATGGCAGGAGCCAGGTGCTTCTCCTGGTCTCCCATGTGGGTGCAGGGCCCAAGCACTTGGCCATCCTCCACTGTATTCCCGGACCACAGCAGAGAGCAGGACTGGAAGAGGAGCGACCGAGACTAGAACCCGGGGTGCCAGCGCCGCAGGTGGAGGATTAGGCTGTTGAGCCGCGGCGCCGGCCATGCAGTTTTTCATAATATGCACTTTCCCTGAGTTTTTAAAAGACCCCTTATATACCTGCTCAATGGCAATGAAGGGCTAGAAAGCACATTAACTTGGAGGGGTGTTCTCTCGATAGCACATAGTTTTCCACTGAAGCACAGACTTTTCCATTCAGTCTGTCCCTTCTTGATAACAAGTAATCCTGAAGAAAGATAGCTCTTGATCACAACATAAAGCTCGTCTCATTAGACTTGGTCTGATTATTTGTGTAGGTATAATAGCAAGAGCATTAATCACATAGACCTTCCTATGTTCATCACCTAGTCCTTCTTAAGTTTGCTTTTACGGTGTTTTTGTAAGTAATCTGTGGTTGGACTTTGCAAAGCCTCTATTACTTGTTAAGCCAAGGCTAAGAAGCCGTACTCAAGAAGCTTTACACATGTTCATGGTATTGATTTTTATTCTCATTGAGAACAAAATTTCATTACTTATAATATTTTTTCTATGAGAGTGGAGGATTTTAAGTTGGACGCAAAACGTTAAGTACCAAAAAATAGTCGATATTTAATATTGCTCTATTTTCAGATTGAAAATATCAGAAGAAAGCATAATTATCTGCCTTTTATTATGGAATTGTTAAAGACCTTAGCAGAACACCAACAATTAATACCACTAGTAGAAAAGGTAAGTATATCTTAATACGATTTAAATTTTCCAAAAATATAAAATACATTTTTTGGCATGAGTAGAGATAACATACTTTTTTTTTAAAATTTTTGCCCTTTTATATTATATGAGAATTAATTACATAATTACTGTAAAATAAAAATGATTGCCTGACTTTTTGGAAATTTTTTTTACTTTTCAGAATTCTTAGAGGCAAGAATTTAGATTGTGCTGTATTAAATTTTAAAACACTACCCTTTCTTTAGGCAAAACTAATTTTTATGTTAGTATTTGAAATGTTTTTATCCACTTAGCAAAATTTGAATTGGTACCATGAAAGTTAGAACTGGAATGGACATTGATGAAAGAGAAGAAAAGTAGGCTGGACTAAGATAACTTTTCTTATTCCTAAGTATCATTTCTGCTGAGGGTAAACTAGCTTAAGTTAGTGAAAATTTTTTATTTTTTTTTTCAGTGTCAGACAGTAAAATATCTGTTGAATAAATGAAATGACTTAAAAGTATTTCTAAGTTTATTCTGTAAATCAGTGTTTCTGAAAGTAACCAATGCTGAATACTCTTTAAAATACATGTTACCTGGCCCTTCCCTAGATATTCTGATATAGGGGAAGGAATCTTTAATAAGTCCCCCAAGTGATTCTAATGCAACTGGTCTGTGTACCACATTTTGAGAAACACTTTGAGAAGACACTACTAGGCAAATAAAATTTTGGACCATTAATTTAAAGACCAGACTACATGGTAGGTATATTTTTCTTCCTAATTTTAAAATTTACAAAGCAAAGATACATTTCAACCCAGCTGTTTCATATTATAAATTTAAAATAATATGAGATATGAGCTAATAAAATTTTTGTGTCTATCTTATTACCTGAAAAATGTGACCCAACTTCTAGTGTTAAATGCAAAAATTATCACAGAAGACTGCTAAATCTCTTTTCCACAGAGGTTTTCTATTTATGCATCTTAGGGAATTTCAAAATGGGAAACTGATTTTCTTAAAATTTTAGTTACAGTTAGAGACACTGTTTCCCAAAATGTCTTGGTTAGTAGAGTGCTCAGATATGGTGTTCTCTGTATGAAACCTTATGAAATTCTTCTATTTTAAAAATGTTAAACAAAATAGCAATATGAGGGGAGTTCTGAAAGATTATGAAAAAAATAGAACTAACAGATAAGTTTATTTTGGTGCAAAAATATTTTTTGAATCCAGGCATAATTTTTTTCATAGTATGCATTTGCCATGAACTTTTTGAAGACCCCTGTACACATGGATTTAAATAAAATTTTCACCAAAATAAACTTTCCATTTTCCTTGAAGTTTTAGATGTACCCTTGTATGTAATGTGCTAAGTCATATGACATACTAAATTTTATTTATTGATGAATGTTGTTATGGATCCACAGATTTTTTAAAAAAGATTTATTTACTTGAAAGGCAGAGCTATAAAGAGGGAGAGACAGAAGAGACAGAGAGAAATCTTCCATATGCTGATTTTCTCACCAAATGGCCACAATGGCCAGGGTAGGGCCAGACCAAAGCCAGGAGCCAGGAGCTTCTTCAAGGTCTCCCACATGGGTGCAGGGGACAAAAGACTGGGCTGTCTGCTGCTTTCCCAGACACATTAGTAGGGAGCGGGATCAGAAGTGGAGCAGCCAGGACTTGAACTGGCGACCACATGGGAAGTCAGTGTTGAGACAGTGACAGCCTCTGTCCCACAGTGCCAGCTTGGCAGATTTAAAATGTATAAATTTTCCTTTATAATTGTTCTTATGCCTTCCTAGTTTTTTTTGTTTGTTTGTTTAATATTTATTTATTTGAAAGAGAGAGGGATTTATTTATTTGAAAGAGAGAGGGAGAAAGAGAGGTATTTTCCATCTGCTGGCCCACCACCAGATGACTGCAATGGCCATGGCTGGGCCAGGTCAACGCAAGGAGCCAGGAAACTCCTCCTAGTTCTCCCATGTGGGTGGCAGGGGCCCAAACATTTGGGCCATCCGCTCCTGCTTCTCCCAGGCCTTTAGCAGGGAGCTGGACGGGAAGTTTAGCAGCTGAGACATGAACTGGCACCCACATGGAATGCCAGCACTGCAGGCAGCAGCCTTACCTGCTATACCACAATGCCTGCATTGGTTTGATTTTTGGTTACAGTGCATCTCTATAGCTTTTCTGAGAACATTGGAGAGCAGCAGCTTTTCAGCTGTGTGTCAAGACGCTGATTCATTGGTTCATATTATTTTGGACACAAGGTGGCAGTATGTGAATACATAATGGTGGAACGCTGCCTTAGTCTGTCCTTGAATTTGCACTTGGGTTTGAGGAGGGTACTTATGACCTTATACGTTTACCTCTTTCTCTAAGTTGTTCTTTTATTAATAATATTAAATAGGTAAAATTGAGATGCACTTGTTCCTTGTCTGTATGAGTATCTGTTACTCTCCTGGGTTCTGAGGGGAGTTCAGACTCTTCACTTGATTGCAGTTCTTGAAATGTCTTAGCTGCAAGTACATTCCAGCTGTTAAGGCTTGGGGATACATACACGGCTAATACACATTCTTCTAAGCAACTTATGGTGAAATTTGGCAAAGGAATAGATATGCAGTTTGGTTACTGTGCTGAGTATTGTCATTCTGGTAAGTGCCAGAGTGAAGTCTGAGAGTACAGGACAGCTCTTAAGCAGCTTGATGGACACTTAAAATTTCATATCCACAGCATTTTACATCTGTGATTGGAATTAAATGCTAATTTGTACTAATACCAGCTGCCTTAGTACAAATATGTTTTTAGTTTCCTTCCTTTGGAAAAAAAAATCATTATGACATATTGAAGTATCATTTTTACTGATAAATACAAATGTTAAAAAATAAAGCAGCTAAAAAACTGACAGAACAGATTAAGATTAAATTTTATAATTCCATATAGTATAAAGGCTTGAATAATGATAATTTTTCTCATATCACTATTAAATAATTACCTGTAGAATTCAGAAATGGATCATTAAATTGGAATGCTTTTGCAAAGGACTGGGAGAGGGAGGGGGATCAAGGTTAGATAAGAGAACAGCGTGTGAAAGCAGTAGAAGGAAGCAAACGAGGAAGATGTGGCTGCTCCGAGCAGAGATGTTAACCAAACCTGTGTCCGGGATTTGGGTTTGGAGTAACAGAATCGCCACAAACTGTAATTACACAACAGTACTTGAGCTAACATCTTTCCATTTCAGAGGCTAATAAAAAAAGTGGAACCTCGATGCAGTGTTTGAAGTTGCTTTGGATGCTGCATAAGCAACTTAGTCTGTCATTTTTTTATGACAAGGAGAGACAATGATTTCAAAAAAGATTAAAAATCTTAAAATAATTATGTCAAAGTATGTAGAAGTTTCATAAATGGAATATTAACCCGGCTAGCTTTGTTTTGTAATTTAAGAAACACATTTGGTGTATGGTACAAGAACTTTTGTAACTGTATTTTTAGGTTACTTCCTAAGCAGTTCTTAAGTGATACATATATATAACCCTTATGTAACAAAAACACCTGTAATAGGAGCCTGCCTGGGTTCCACTCCAGGCTCTGGCTCCTGACTTCAGCTTCCTGCTAAATGCAGACCCTGGGAGGTAGTGATGATGGCTCAAGTAACTGAGGTCATGCAGTCCACGTGAGATCACCTGGATTGAGTTCTGGTTTAAGCAGCCCAGCTCCAGCTGGGGCTCATCATTGCAGGCATTTGGGGAATGAACCAGTGAGTTCGAGTTCTGTCTTTGTCTCTTTCTGCATCTCTCTCTCTTTTCTGCCTCTTGAATACCTTAAAAAAAAAAAAAAAAAAAAAAAAAAAGCTGAACCTGAGACCTAAATGATTCTTTGTTTTAGCAGATTGCCCAGGTCATTGGTATGCATACTGAGAAGCAGTGCTGTAGCGCATGTAATTTAACCTTTGTGGAGATTTCTCTGTATGTTAGCCTTGAGCTTTGGCTTCTTCACTGACAGAAGAATAAACTAGAATTACTGTGCTCAAGCTGAATAATTGTCATGAGGACCAAATGAAATGTGGGAAAACATTTTTAGGTCATTTAAGTAAGGTTTATTGATCCCACAGTTACATAGTCCTTTAGTGACATGCTAAACTCACACATTGTTATGTTAAACTCTGGTATTGATACATGTAGAAACTTACACTCAATTGGAATAAGAAATGGGCAAATGTGTATGTGTTTTGTTTTGGAATACCCATAAATGAATTTGACCTTATGGAATGAGCTTTAAAATTATTGCTATTATAATACTGTATTTCAACTTCAAATAAGAACTACAAATCAGCTTTAATGATTTCTGATTAGGGGCACAGTAACTGTGTAACTGTCCAGGAATAGTTTGTGGTGAGTCTCAAGTGAAAATATAATGCTCTAGAAATCTTGTAAACATTGGGTTTTAGGCTGTCGCTCCCCCTCTTCCTGGAGGAACGACACAGGACCCTGCGCTGTTCTTTCGTCTGCTCGGCTGTCCCCGGGTTTGCTGCTGGTTCTTCCCGGGTTGGCTACCATCCCTTCCACCTCCGTGGAAGGGCGGTTCCCCCTGCCACATTCCCCACTTCCGCAGGGGAGCGGCACACCGCCGGCCGGCTCTCTCGGGGGCTGCACAGGTGTTCCTTCAGATGTTCCCGTTAGATGTTCCTGGTGCATGTTGTCTCTCTCCTCCTTTATAGTCCTCTTCCACCAATCCCAACTCTGCTACCCACACGCCGAGTACGCTGCTCTCCTCCAATCAGGAGCAGGTCCTGCTGCTTATTGGTTGAACTGGAAGCAGCTGTGTAGAAGCTGTTTCTTCTCTCCCAGCGCCATATTGTGGGAAAGCAGATGCATAGAATAAGTCTTAATTCGAGTAACTTAGTCTAGTCCGAGTTGCTCCCCACATAGGCCTTTTAACTTAAGAATGCCCTCTTAGGCACTCTTTATTTTAATATAGTCTAAAACAGACTTTTAAGATTTTGTAACACACTATCTTTCATTTTTAGGCAAAAGAAAAACAGAATGCAAAGAAAGCTCAGGAAACCAAATGAAGAAGATTGTTTGACTGTGTTCACGTTTCTGCTTCTTCCACTGATGTTCATGGAAACCATTAAGTATACCGAACTTTGAGCAACATCCTCATTGATTCAGTGCACGTTTGGCAGTAGTGCCAGTCTGTCTTGTCTTTAGTGCATGGACTCATAAACTTCTTCCCTAGCTGCATCATGTGCATGTAATGCATATTAAATAAAGTGGTAATCAGAGTGCTTGCCCAAATTCCATTATTTGACATTGGAACTGAGAACTGCTAGATATGTATCATACCATAAGTAACTTACAAAGTGCACAAATGGTATTCTTTATCTGCAACTGTTGTACTTACAATTTTCTGATCTTTGTATTCAGTTGCATAGTTACAATTTATAAATTGCAGATCCCAACTAAACTGGATGTCCTGTTATCATTAGTGGGAAAAAAAAATCAGCATTTTTATCTTTGATATATGAGTGTTTTGAGGATGTTAAAACAAATTGTATCTCCTATATCAATTATTTGAAAAAGTATGATTTTTAAGGCTGATAATTTGAAGTGAGCAAAAGTACAATTTTCATCACAATTTTTGCAGACACTTCAGGTGTTTGGGGTTAATCATTTATGTATTGTAGAGTTGTCCTGGGAATGTCTGAGTACTATGCTTCAGGTTAAGAATAAATTGTAAATCTTAAAATGTTTTGGTGTTACTTGCAGTTTGTCAACCTTTTTTTTTAAGTTGTTAAGCTATGTCTATTGAAAATGGTTGACAATTCAGGCTACCTGCTTTGAAGAAGTGACGGCAGTGGGGGAATCCTTCTGTGCCAATTTGAACAAAATTAGTATACCCGACACTTTTCTAGAGCCATGTACAATTTGCTTCACAGTGGATTTTTTTAATTGCTTTTAAGAGTTGCTTTTTTTTCTTACAAAGTAATGCTGTACTATATTCTTGTTCCTGATCTTTTCCAAGGTAAACTTTAAAGGAAATTTTATAAAAGTTTTTATAAGGAAATCTACCTTTTTCTTTACCAAGCACGTGTTTGAAGCTGATTCATGACTTTTAAAACATTTTATTATTTATTGTAAAATAAATTTGACATAATTTATTTTATTAGGGAAAACTGTGTGCCCATCTTTTAGCTTCAACACATGAGTTTTTGAAGATTATTTTTAAGCTTACTAATTGTGTATTAAATGACTTAAACTAATGAAGGAAAATTGGTGGTAAACTGAATAGAAAAATAAGCAAAATATTTTTTCACACAGAATTTAAATTGATACTAAAGAGTAATGTGTAGGTTTTCAGTTATTTGTGGGTAAATATATTTTGGTCTTGATACAGTAGTAATTATGGAGTGTTTCAAAGCTGTGATACAATTTTTAAAAACAATTTCCTAAGGCCTATTTTAGGCTCATGTTGATCCCATTAATTTATTTCAGTTTAATTTGTATAATCTCTTTTATTGAGGCTTAAATTTTGTAAAACAATGTAAGGGTTATTATAGTAAGTAGTACCCAGTAATCAATATGGCATGATGCTGACGTAAGGATCAACAAATGAGCGAAGTACAAAAGAGAGCCTAAAACACAGATTCACATTTATGTGATCACTTGAATTTCAACAAAGGTAGCACAGGAATCCAACAGGGAAGGAAACTCTTTTGAAAAATGTAGCCAGAATAGAAGAGCTGAATATCCACATGGAAAACAATGAACTATGACCCCCTACCTCACAAAAGTTAATTTTAGGTGCTTCATAGACCTAAGGATACCGCTAAAAAGTATATTGCTTTTCAGCAGAATGCATAGGTGGGTATATTTGTGACTGGAGATAGCCCAAGGTTTCTTAGGTCACAGAAAGCAATACTCATAAAAGATCCAAGATTAGGGTTTGTCACTGAAAGACACTGTTAATAAGAGTAACTAGTATCAAATAGCGTTTAAAAAATAACTTTATAAAACTACTGTATTTATAGATACAGACATTTTTGGTTATTAATCTAATTCTACTAAAATTTCCTGATAGGAATTTCCATAGCTTTAGAATGGTTTATTTGCTGCTGCTTTGATGATTGCAAATGCATTGTTACACTTAATGATTATTTCTGCCTGTGAATAAAGAAATATGACTTGATCTTGTCTGGGTCCTATATATTGCTGGTTTGAGACTAAGATGGAAGCTGAGGGATAGAGAAAATATAGGAATAAAGAACAGTCCAGAAATACATAGGCAGACCATTTTAAAGGGATATTTTAAAGAAAGTTTCTTTTGCTCATTTACTTTGGCCCTTTATTTTCTGAAATCTCCGTGATTGGGTGGGTGGAGGCCCTGCCGTTCTGCTTTATGCCTTTTACAATGGCTGGTTCTAAGGGATGTCCTTGTGCTGTTACAAACAGGACAGCTGCGGCACTGGCTAGTCTCACCTCATATGTTTAGTTCCCAAGATAGCTGCCCTTTTCCTAGCAGAGAGCAGTCAGCTGGACTGTGCCACTAGAAAAGACAAATATTTGTTCTGGGATCATGACCATGGGGATTTGCTCCCCTATTTAGGACCAAGATACATACTTCTATGTGTGTTTTGGTGTTCCATGCAGATTGATACCTTTAGTTAATCCTCCTACTTGCCTATAGCATTTTAAGATACACTAGATATTCTTTTTTTCCTGTGGGAAGATTTTGTTCTGTTTGGAAAAAAGAAAAAGGATATTTACCACCACCACCACCCCCCCCCCCCAAAGAAAAGTTTAGATAAAACAGATAAGCAAAAGTAAAATTTCCATTCTACATACTTCTCCCAAAGGGCTGGCCATGGCCATGTTCAGTGTATTTAGTTTCCTTTTTCCCTTTGTGTGTGCACATTTCTATGTGTTAGTCTTGTATGCCTCTTGCACACTATGAATTAGATTAATGTGGTATAGCATTATTTTTATTTTAAACTTGATAATACTCAGTTTTTACTTTTCCCAGTGATAACTCACAGCAAACTGTGCTAGCTATGTGAAGAAGAATGGAGATTAATATCAGGAATTTTGAAACTGCCTACTAGTTCCTTGCAGTCAGCCAGTTGGGAGGAGTGATCGCAAGTTTGGAACTCCAGAAATGACTTCCAGCAAGGCCTGTCATACTGGCTGGCCAGGAGGACAGTCCATAAGTCCAGCAATGGAACAACTGAGTTAGGCCAGTTGCCAGAGCTGTGTTCGAGGAGTGAGGAACCAGGCACAACTGTC
This sequence comes from Oryctolagus cuniculus, assembly GCF_964237555.1. Lineage (NCBI taxonomy): Eukaryota > Metazoa > Chordata > Mammalia > Lagomorpha > Leporidae > Oryctolagus > Oryctolagus cuniculus. The sequence continues at coordinate 9,719,428 of NC_091444.1, read as the reverse complement.
TCTTGACAGTGCCTGAACACTATTGTGTAGAAAGCCACCTTCAGTCTGGCTAAGGAAGCCGCCGTCAGATGGCTTTGCCTTGCCTTTTTTTTTTTTTTTTTTTTTTTTGACAGGCAGGGTGGACAGTGAGAGAGACAGAGAGAAAGGTCTTTCTTTTTTTTTTTTTTTTAACTTTTATTTAATGAATATAAATTTCCAAAGTACAGCTTATGGATTACAATGGCTTCCCCCCATAACGTCCCTCCCACCCGCAACCCTCCCCTCTCCCACTCCCTCTCCCCTTCCATTCACATCAAGATTCATTTTCGATTCTCTTTATCTACAGAAGATCAGTTTAGCATACATTAAGTAAAGATTTCAACAGTTTGCTCCCACACAGAAACATAAAGTGAAAAATAATAGATGATTTTTTAAATGATGAAATCAGATCAGACCTATTGTGATGTTTAATCCCAGTGAGAGTCAAGTTGGGAATTGATAATTTCTTTTTTTTTTTTTTTTTTTTTTTTTTTACAGAAGATCAGTTTAGTATACATTAAGTAAAGCTTTTAACAGTTTGCACCCCCATAGAAACACAAAGTGAAATATACTGTTTGAGTACTCGTTATAGCATTAAGTCTCAATGTACAGCACGCTAAGGACAGAGATCCTACATGAGGAGTAAGTGCACAGTGACTCCTGTTGTTGACTTTACAAATTGACACTCTTGTTTATGGCAACAGTCATCTCCCCATACTCCAGTCATGAGTTTCCAAGGCTATGGAAGCCCCTTGAGTTCTCCGACTCTTATCTTGTTTAGACAAGGTCATAGTCAAAGTGGAGGTTCTCTCCTCCCTTCAGAGAAAGGTACCTCCTCCTTTGAAGACCTATTCTTTCCACTGGGATCTCACAGAGATCTTTCATTTAGGTTTTTTTTTTTTTTTTTTTTTTTTTCCCAGAGTGTCTTGGCTTTCCATGCCTGAAATACTCTCATGGGCTTTTCAGCCAGATCGGAATGCCTTTAGGGCAGATTCTGAGGCCAGAGTGCTGTTTAGGACATCCACTATTCTATGAGTCTGCTGAGTATCTCGCTTCCCATGTTGGATCACTCTCCCCTTTATTTATTCTATTGGTTAGTATTAGCAGGTACTAGACTTGTTTATGTGCTCCCTTTGACTCTTAGTCCGAGAAAGGTCTTTCTTTTTGCCGTTGGTTCACCCTCCAATGGCCGCCGCGGCCGGCGCACCGCGCTGATCCAATGGCAGGAGCCAGGTACTTATCCTGGTCTCCCATGGGGTGCAGGGCCCAAGCACTTGGGCCATCCTCCACTGCCTTCCCGGGCCACAGCAGAGAGCTGGCCTGGAAGAGGAGCAACCGGGACAGAATCTGGTGCCCCGACCGGGACTAGAACCTGGTGTGCCGGCGCCGCAAGGCGGAGGATTAGCCTAGTGAGCTGCAGCGCCGGCCTTTGCCTTGCTTTTTTTTTTTTTTTTTATCTTTTATTTAATGAATATAAATTTCCAAAGTACGACTCATGGGTTACAATGGCTTTCCCCCCCATACCGTCCCTCCCACCCACAACCCTCCCCTTTCCCACTCCCTCTCCCCTTCCATTCACATCAAGATTCATTTTCGATTCTCTTTATCTACAGAAGATCAGCTTAGTATACCTTAAGTAAGGATTTCAACAGTTTGTTCCCACACAGAAACATAAAGTGAAAAATAATAGATGATTTTTTTTTAAATGATGATGAAATCAGATCAGACCTATTGTCATGTTTAATCCCAGTGAGAGTCAAGTTGGGAATTGATAATTTCTTTCTTTTTTTCTTTTTTTTTTTTTTTACAGAAGATCAGTTTAGTGTACATTAAGTAAAGATTTCAATTGTTTGCACCCCCATAGAAACACAAAGTGAAATATACTGTTTGAGTACTCGTTATAGCATTAAGCCTCAGTGTACAGCACATTAAGGACAGAGATCCTACATGAGGAGTAAGTGCACAGTGACTCCTGTTGTTGACTTTACAAATTGACACTCTTGTTTATGGCATCAGTAATCTCCCTATGCACCAGTCATGAGTTTCCAAGGCTATGGAAGCCCCTTGAGTTCTCCGACTCTTATCTTGTTTAGACACGGTCATAGTCAAAGTGGAGGTTCTCTCCTCCCTTCAGAGAAAGGCACCTCCCTCTTTGAAGACCTGTTCTTTCCACTGGGATCTCACTCACAGAGATCTTTTTGCCAGAGTGTCTTGGCTTTCCATGCCTGAAATACTCTCATGGGCTTTTCAGCCAGATCCGAGTGCCTTTAGGGCTGATTCTGAGGCCAGAGTGCTATTTAGGACATCCGCCATTCTATGAGTCTGCTGAGTATCTCACTTCCCATGTTGGATCACTCTCCCCTTTATTTATTCTATCGGTTAGTGTTAGCAGATACTAGACTTGTTTATGTGCTCCCTTTGACTCTTAGTCCTTTCATTATGATCAATTGTGAACTGAAATTGATCACTTGGAATAGTGAGATGGCATTGGCACATGCCACCTTGATGGGATTGAATTGGAATCCCCTGGTATGTTTCCAACTCTACCAATTGGGGCAAGTCAGCCCGAGCATGCCCCAAATTATACATCTCTTCCCTCTTTTATTCCCACTCTTATGTTTAACAGGGATCACATTTCAGTTAATTTTCAACACTTAAGAATAACTGTGTGATAATTACAGAATTAAACCAGTCATATTAAGTAGAACAGACAAAAAAAAAAAAATACTATGAGGGATAATGTATTAAGTTGTCCATTAGCTGTCAGGGCTATGCTGATCAAGTCACCATTTCTCATAGTGTCCATTTCACTTCAGGAGGTTTCCTTTTTGGTGTTCAGTCAGTTGTCACCGATCAGGGAGAACATATGGTATTTGTCCCTTTGGGACTGGCTTACTTCACTCAGCATGATGTGTTCCAGATTCCTCCATTTTGTTGCAAATGACTGGATTTCGTTGTTTCTTACTGCGGTATAGTATTCTAAAGAATACATATCCCATAATTTCTTTATCCAGTCTACCATTGATGGGCATTTAGGTTGGTTCCAGGTCTTGGCTATTGTGAATTGTGCTGCAATAAACATTAGGGTGCAGACCGCTTTTTGTTTATCAATTTAAACTCCTTTGGGTAAATTCCAAGGAGTGGGATGGCTGGGTCGAATGGTAGGGTTATCTTCAGGTTTCTGAGGAATCTCCAGACTGATTTCCATAGTGGCTTGACCAGTTTGCATTCCCACCAACAGTGGGTTAGTGTCCCTTTTTCCCCACATCAAGATATTGGCACAGGCAAAGAATTTCTGGAAAAGACCCGGGAGGCACAGACAGTCAAAGCCAAAATCAACTATTGGGATTGCATCAAATTGAGAAGTTTCTGTACTGCAAAAGAAACAGTCAGGAGAGTGAAGAGACAACCGACAGAATGGGAAAAAATATTTGCAAACTATGCAACAGATAAAGGGTTAATAACCAGAATCTACAAAGAGATCAAGAAACTCCACAAAAACAAAACCAACAACCCACTTAGGAGATGGGCCAAGGACTTCAATAGACATTTTTCAAAAGAGGAAATCCAAATGGCCAACAGGCACATGAAAAAATGTTCAAGGTCACTAGCAATCAGGGAAATGCAAATCAAAAGCACAATGAGGTTTCACCTCACCCCGGTTAGAATGGCTCACATACAGAAATCTACCAACAACAGATGCCTTGCTTTTAAAACCTTTCAACTTCAGTGTGAGCTTTTGTGCTAGGGCTTCTAGAAAATGGGTTTTTAGTCTTCCAGTGTCTGGAGCGAAGGTCTGGTGTTGGGGAATGTTATTCAGTCACTAAAAAGAATGAAATATTCTCTATGGACGATGACCATGAATATTTTTAAGGAAATGAAAGCTGCATTATAGTGATATAGTATGACCCATTAGCTGAAGAAAAACATCGTGTGTGTGTGTGTATAAAGAAAAATATTAGAAAGTTTCACACTAAATTCTTAAGTTATTAGCCTAGGCTTATGAGTAGAAAATTGAAGGAGGAACTTTTCTTTTAAATTTATAGGTTTCTGAGATGACAACTTATTCCTTGTGTCCTAACAGTAAGTGAATGATGGTAATAAATTAGTCAATTGTTGTAACTGCTCCCTAAATGCAGTTAAAATATGAAACAAATATAAGCAGGTGCCGTTTATGCATCTCTTGAGTAATATGTTTCTTGTGTATAGCAGTAATATTACTGATTATGAGTGCTCCCTATTGGTAGCAATTCTAACATTTTAAATTTTACCTTACAGCAATCCTATGATGTTTTATCTTCCTTTTACAAAGAATACTGTGTTTTCTTCCTTGCTGTGGTTTGGACAGGATTTGGCTTGCAGGTGTTTACATACCTAAGTCATGGGTTGGGGGTACGAGGAAGGTGGAGGCTTGATCCAGTCACGACGGGAGGGAGGTCTTCAGGTCATGGGAGGCAGGCCTGCAGGTCGTCTCATGAGACAGCTGCTTGTTAGATAAGCCTGAGTCAGGGTGACCGTTCTCCCCCTGCTCTCTGCTCATCTTGTGGCACTTCCTTCCATGCTATCCTCCAGCCTCACCAGTTGGCCACACCAGTGGGACCTGCCCAATCTGGATCTGCAAACCTGCAAAACCGTGAGCCAACATAAACATCCTTCCTTTATAAGTAGCTTATCCCAGGTCTTCAGTTAAAGTTACAAGAACTGACTAATACATTTATTCCAGTTCTTTTTTTTTTTTTTAAGATTTATTTATTTGAAAGAGTTACACAGAGGAGAGGCAGAGAGAGAGAGAGAGAAAGAGAGAGAGGTCTTCCATCTGATAGTTCATTCCCCAATTGGCCACAACGGCTGGAGCTACGCCGATCTGAAGCCAGGAGCCAGGAGTTTCTTCGTGTCTCCCACGTGGGTGCAGGGCCCAAGGACTTGGGCCATCTTCCACTGCTTTCCTAGGCCAGAACAGAGAGCTGGATCGGAAGAGGAGCAGCCGGGTCTTGAACTGGCACCCATATGGGATGCTGGCGTTTTAGGCCAGGGTGTCAATCTGCTGCACCACAGCGCCAGCCCTTCCGGTTATTTTTCTACCTCTGAATCAAACAGTTTGTGGCCTGGAGACTCCAAGAGTGGTCTGCAGACCAGTAGCAACAGGTGTCTCTTAGGCCCTTGTTGGACATGCAGATGCCAGATCCTGTCCCAGACCAAGGGAATCAAAATCTATATTTTCTTTTTCCTTTTTTCTTTCTTTTCTCTTCTCCCCTCCCTCCCTTCCTTCCTTCCTTCCCAGGCAGAGTTAGACAGTGAGAGAGACAGAGAGAAAGGTCTTCCTTACGTTGGTTCACCCCCAAAATGGCCACTACGGCCGGCCTGCTGCGCCGGCCAGGAGCCAGGTGCTTCTGGTCTCCCATGCGGGTGCAGGGCCCAAGCACTTGGGCCATCCTCCACTGCCTTCCCGGGCCACAGCAGAGAGCTGGACTGGAAGAGGAGCAACCAGGACAGAACTGGCGCCCTGACCGGGACTAGAACCCAGGGTGCTGGTGCCGCAGGTGGAGGATTAGCCTAGGGAGCTGCGGCACCGGCCAAAATCCATATTTTCATAAGACTTCCAGTTGATTGCTCAGCATGTTAGTTTAACAAGCCCAATTTCATTGTTATTTTTATATTTGTGGGCATATTGTCATCATTAGTAGATGTTTTCTGCATTTAAAAATTGATTTTAGGATTTTTGTAGTTTGAACAGCAAAATGCAAAAATATAATTAAATAGGAGTTTTATTAGGAATAAAATGAAAAACCATTCACAACATGCCAGACCCTATCTTAAGTACTTTTGCATGTTAACTCTAATATCACAAGATATGAAATAGATCCTGTTATCTCAGTTTTCAAAGGGATACTAAAACACTGAGAGAGTAAATAACTTGCCCAAGTTCATATAACTAGTAAGTAGTAGACCTAGGAATCAAACCTGAATTCATACTTTTCCTTCCTCTCATCTCCCTCATGCTCTCTCTATTCCCTATTTCTTTACTCCCTGTCTTCATTCCAGTCCTCTTTTGAAAAATCTCTTAAAAAAAATTATTATTTGAGAGGCAGAGTTACAGAGAAGGGGAGGGACAGAGATCTTCCATCCTCTGGTTCACTCCCCAAATGGCCACAATGGCCAGAGCTTGGCTGATCAAAAGCCGGGAGCCAGGAGCTTCTTCCAGGTCTCCATGTGGGTGCAGGGGCCCAAGCACCTGGGCCATCTTCCACTGCCTTCCCAGGCTATAAGCAGAGAGCTGGATCAGAAGAGGAGCAGCCTGGACATGAACTCGTGCCCATAGGGGATGCTGGCACTGCAAGTGGAGGTTTAATCTACTACACTCCTTTACACACATCTATCATTCTTCCCATAACAATGATTCTTAGAGGTGAAAGTTGCGTTATGGACAGAATTGCTTCGTGGAAGCATTGCATGTGAAAACTATCTCTAGATTTACGAGAAACGTGGAGGAGACATTGCTGACCTTTGCATAGAATAGGTGGCAGCTGTGTACCTTGGGGTCCAGTGGCTCCTGAGCACTGGTTACGATTTTGATTAGAAGCTAACAATCTGTCCAGGTTGGGCCTCCCAGGTTGTGTCTCCTAGGGAGGTTACCAAGGTCTGAGATCCTGTGATTTGAGTATACTCATTGGAACTGATGAGGATTTGGGATAAATAAGTCAACCTAATAAAACTTGCAGAAGATTAATCTAAACCTGAAAGACAATTTATTAATTTACTTTGTGGTTATAAGTTAGAGCGGACTAGTCATTGCTGTCAGCCTATCAGTATGCTCTCTTCCTGATAGATGAACTAACCATGGAAACAGAGTGAAGACCAGAAGGTTAGTTCACCATCGAGCTGATCCGAAGGAAATTATGCCTTGTGGAGATACTGCCTGTGATAGCCTGCACCTGCTCTGCAGCACTAGACACCTCCCAGGCGGCTGGGTATACTGCAGCCTCCTTGGTTAAAATGTTGCTGCGACTTTCCACACCATGCTAAAGATACAATGGCAAACATTTTCAACTCCTCAATGATCATTTTCCCAGTTGACATTTTCCTGCTTTCTCATGTCAACAAATGTTTGCAAGTGTGTTGTAATGTAATTTTATTTGACTTAAATTTTATTTGAATCTGGCATTTTTAGTGACATCTGGAAATAACTCCTTAATGTTTTAAACTGACTCCAGCTCAGGGGACGATTTCTTATAGCCTGTATAACCCCTATGAATAAGCGGTTAATGTTTCTGCTCTAACATTGCCAATATGGTATTTCTTTTTCTTTTTTATTTTTTGACAGGCAGAGTGGACAGTGAGAGAGAGAGACAGAGAGAAAGGTCTTCCTTTGCCGTTGGTTCACCCTCCAATGGCCGCCGCAGCTGGCGCGCTGCGGCCAGCACACCACGCTGATCCAATGGCAGGAGCCAGGTACTTCTCTTGGTCTCCCATGGGGTGCAGGGCCCAAGCACTTGGGCCATCCTCCACTGCCTTCCTGGGCCACAGCAGAGAGCTGGCCTGGAAGAGGGGCGACCGGGACAGAATCTGGTGCCTCGATTGGGACTAGAACCCGGTGTGCTGGCGCCGCAAGGTGGAGGATTAGCCTAGTGAGCCGCGGCGCCGGCTGCCAATATGGCATTTCTTAATATATGTTTCCTTAAATTGTATATCTGATTTGCCAGTCGCAGTGCTCTGCATGGTTATTACAGCGTGAAAAGTTTCTCTTAGTGCACTTAAGATTGCTATTGGAGTAGCCCTGGTGATTACAGCGTATGCTTCTGGAGGTTGGGTTGCTCTTTGACATATCAGGCAGAAGTTTGCTTGAATTATGTTTGCAATAAAACAGTGGTGTGAGAGCCTAAGTATCCTCATTATATCTTCATGGGTAACTAGGTCACTCTAGTCTTCACCATGCTATAAACTCTGCTTTCTGGCCAGAATTCTTGAACTCCATGGTTAAGAAGCTGCCCTTTGTGCATATTGTTTTTTTGCATACCATGTGCATTTCATCCTGTCCTCAAATTGTACCTCCATATTGCAGTTTGTTGGAGAGGCAGATGATTGGACTTGGATTTAGGAGACCTGGACGTGTAATCCTGCTATGTCGTTAGCCACTGTATGATCTTGGCCTCATTTTAGTATCTGATTAAATGTACTTTGTCCTTTGTTATAAATTTCAAGTAGCATTTAGACAGCAAACAGATGGCTTCTCTTTTGAGAAACCTTAAAATAAGTTTCACTGTATTGAAGCTTTATTGTATGACATCCACACACTGTGCTGTCTTGTTCTCTCATGGTCGGATCTAAACATAAGAAATCAGGCTTATAAAACTTAAACACACACATTTGAAATTTAGAAAAGGTTTGGTCTCATTTCTAAAGTTGTTATTCCAAAGCTGTATTTTGGGAATCTGTTTTGCCCCATTAACCAGCAAGGTTATAAATATGATTTATGTTGTTGTAAAGTGGTCCTTTTTGCTATTTTTAACTTCTAAGATGGTGTGAAGGGGCAAGCTAGTGTAAACAATATACATTCTGTCAGAGTCCCTCCCATTTGTATCCAGTCGTTTGCACACACGATCTTTATAGCTTCCTTACAGATGTATCCACAAAAACTCCCTTCTGCGTATCTCCAAATAATTATAGACAGTTTTGAGACCTAGTGATAAAATTATTTAAAAACTTTGAATTACATTATTTTAGTGGCAGTAAATGTCAGAACAGATGCCCTATTCTTTTTTTTTTTTTTTTTTTTTTAGTGATTTTATTTGTTTAATTTGAAAGTCAGAGTTACACGGAGAGAGAAGGAGAGGCAGAAAAAGAGAGGTCTTCCATCTCCTGGGCCACTCCCCAGTTGGCCACAATGGTTGGAGCTGCACCAAACCAAAGCCAAGAGCCTAGAGCTTCTTCCGGGTCTCCCACGTGGGTGCAGGAGCCCAAGCACTTGGGCCATCTTCTACTGCTTTCCCAGGCCATAGCAGAGAGCTGGATTGGAAGTGGAGCAGCCAGGACTCGAACTGACACCCGTGTGGGATGTTGGCAGGTGAAGGCTTTACCCGCTAAGCCACAGCGGCGGCCCCAGATGCCCTATTCTATATACCCCAGGAATCCCTTTATTATAGCATAACACACAAGACTGAAGATATGCTCAAACATAAACTTGTTCATTCATTTGTTCATTGATTCACTGAAAAGGTATTTATGACTTGGAGTCAGGGTCGAGGCTGTGTGTTTGCCTCTAATCTAATATCACAAGATATGAAATAGATACATGGATGAGAAGATCTGTGTTGCTGTGCATTTCCTGAACTGTTGTGCAGGTATGGGCTGGGCTTTTCATCTTGTGGGATTGTAATGTTCGCTGGTAGATAATGCTGTCCCCGTCCCCCCCAGACAGCAGGGACGACATCATGATAATAACTGTTAGAAGTTAGACAAAACGGTCCAAAATGGAATCAGTTTGCCTCTACCTGCAATATAATGTTTATGTGCTTGAGCAAATGTTTATGAGAATCAACTTCCACTTGAGACACAAATTTACCACTATATTTTGTGGTCACAGTATAAAAATTTCTGTCAACTTTTTTCTTCAGATGTAGGGATAGTTTGTTTTGGGGACAGGAGGCCAGTTGGTTTTTGTTTAGGTTCAGTATAGACATTACGTAGCAAGTTCAACATTTAAGTGTTAACAGCATTTGGTGGCTACTGAAGTGATTCCCAGGAACTTAAGAATTAAAAACGTAAGATTGCATTCTGACAGTTAAATTGCAAGATCCACACATAGTAGAGCATAGGACAGAACGTCACCAGACAGAGGCAGATGGCTCTCAGACAATTTGGATGTGACTGAAACCCAGAGGTGCCAAATACAATGCCAGCAGGGCCAGGCTGGGAGCATCGAGGGTTGCAGCTGATGAGCTGGTAGCTTACTGGATATGAAGAGACGCTCCTCTGCCCACAGATACATGCACTTCTGCTTGTTTTTTGAGAAGTGGGCACATCTTTGGCCAAAGTTCTGTTATCTCTCAGCTGAGAGAACAAGATGTATTCATTTTTTCCCTTTACGCTTACTAAGGAAGGGAAGAGGGGTGCGCACACAAGGAACTCATTTAGGTTAGCAGCAGTGACACTTGGCCCAAGTAGTAGAGACAAGGGCAAACAAGCTAGCACACCCCTGTCTGAAGGGGGCAGCCATTCCTCAGCTGTAACTGATAGTCACCAAGTGAAAATGCAGGTTTGGTGTTTTCAGATAGAGGTTTTTTTTTGTTGTTTTTTAAAGAAGCAAAAAGTCTACACTTTTTGAAGTTTCCCAAATTGTAAATTTTGGCTCCAGTTTATTCTAAGACACTGAAGGCTGAACAGTCTATGGGCTGAGTTTAACCCAAAGTCTGTACTTGGCAACCTGTGCTCTAACGTAATTGAATAGTATTTTATGAGCATATTGAAAGCAAGCGAGAGTTATTCAAGAGGGAATGGTCAATATAGAAGTGCAGTAGTCTTAGTATCTATTGAAATATGTCTAGAGGAAAAATCCTGATCATTAAATGCTTGGACATTTCTGATTTCAACACTAAAGACAACTCCAGTGTTAAACACACCTTGCATTCTTTGGATAAACCTGATTTGTTCCTACTGTAGAATACGATTTTCTGTACTGCTAGATTCTGTTTGCACTCATTTTGTTTAGGATTTTTGTTTCTATGTCTGTGAGTGATATTGGCCTTCTTTTTGCCCTTTTTATATTGCTTTGGGGGGTGATACTAAAGTTATGCTGCCACATTAGGAGTCTGATGGCTCCAATATGTAGAGTCCTGATGAATCTCTTTTTTTTGTTCTGTGGGTTCTGTTAGCTCAAGCTGCCTTTGTGTGTCTGCACATATGCCTTTTATATATTCTTGAACAGTTATTTGTAGGAATGTTTTGAGGCCTTGCGTGAAGTTTATTCCTCCAGAGGAGATTTACATTGCTTGTGCCACGTACTCAAAGTCTCAGCAAGGTTGGGGGCCCTTATCCTATGCTGAAGACCTGAGCTTCCTGGCTGCCCAGTGGTCATGCAAACCTGGACTCCAGGACTTTGCAAAAGCCGATCTAAGCGTTGTTCTCCCTGTGCTAAGTGTGTGGTCCTTGGGGCCTCAGTGTTTCTTGTGGGGAGTGTCTCCAACTAGACTTTTATTTAGGGGGACAGGGCTTCAATTTCTATTCCTATTGACCTGAGAGACCATACAATTTAAAATTCAAAATTTCAGAGTTTGGCATGTGTTCATAGGACAAAAACATGTTTCATATTCTCTTGACTCTCTGGGTATTTTTTCCTCTTGTCCTTTTTCCTGGTGCTTTGTTGTTCATTTGTTTGATTTTTTTTTTTAAATCATTATAAGGAGGAAATTTATCTACTACCAGGTCAGCATTGCTAGGCACTGTAATCCCTTCTCTGTTCATTTTTACAGTGTAAAAACTTGTAAGATTTACTAGTTCTTAATTTTTTAAAAATTGACAGTTATTTGCCAATAACTCCCAAATTTGTCTTTCTGGCTCAGATCCCTTTCCCCAACTGTTAACTTGCGTGTCCAGCTGTCAACAAATCACCTCTAACACATCCTAAAGAAACTCCGCATCTCTCCCCTCTACCCCTGCACGTGAGTGTGGATACACACACAAGAGCTGATCCACCAGCAGCCTTTCCCATTTCAGTTGAGAGCAATTAAAGGTGATCAGCTCATCTCAGTTGCTCTGAGGGAAAAATATAGCCATTTCATGGTCCTTGTTATTCACACTCCACTCTCAACCATCAGGATGTCCTCGGACCCGAATATATCCAGGGTCTGAACTCTTCTCATTGTCAACTGTCCTGACATGCTCCACCATTCTCTCTGTCCTGCTTAGTTCAGTTTTATACTAATAGGTCTTCCTGCTTCTATTGTGATACTCATGCAAAATTATTTTTACAAAAGTAGCCAAAGTGGTCTTTCTATAAAGCAAGTCTGATGGTGATAGATCCTACGGGTTAGAACGCTGTAGTGACTACTATTTGCGTTCAAATACAGCCAGAGTTCTGATGGCCTGTAAGACCCCACCTAATGTGCTTTCTCCATCGTTATCTCTTGCTCTTCTTTACCCTCGCACTTACACAGGTCTGTTGCGCCTCAAACTCACTAGGCATAGCCTAGTCTTTAGGCATGTGTGCTTTATGTGTCTGATTCCTGGACAATCCTTTCCCAACTACTTACTTCACTAATATTCTTACCTTCTTCAAGTCTTTGGTAATAAGGCCTATTTTTAAATTATTAAAATTTATATTCATTTCATCCTATTTTTAAATCCTGTTTTCACCCTACATTAGTTTTTATTTATTTACTTTTATTATTTTCATTTATTTGAAAGGCAAAGAGACAGGCAGGAATCTTCTACCTGCTGGTTCACTCCCCAAAGGCCCACAACAGCCAGAACTGGGCCAGGCCAAAGCCAGGAGACCAGAATTCACTCTGGGTTTCCCACAAGAGTAGCAGGGGTTCAAGCACTTGAGCTATCACCTGCTGCTTCCCAGGATTCACATTAGCCGGATACTGGGTTGGAAGTGGAGGTGGACTTGAACCCAGGTACTCTGAAATCTCTAGATGTCCCAAGCAGGATCTTCATCACCGTATTAAATGCCTGCCTTTACCATCCTATTTTATTATTTCAAAAAAATTTCTGCATCTGAAAGGCAGAGAGAGAGAGGAGGAGATACTGGTTCATCCCCCAAAGATCCTCAACAGCCAGGGCTGCACGAGGCCAGAACCAGGAACCAGGAACTCCACATCTCCCATGTGGAGGACAGGGACACAACTACCTGGGCCATCATCTACTGACTCCCAGATACATTAGCAGGAATGCTTGGATCAGAAGCACAGAGTGGCTGGGACTTGAACTAGGCACTCTAATACAGTGTGCAGGCATCTAGAGTAGCATCTTAAACTGCTGCACCACAATGACTACCCCAACCATGCTATTGTTTTAATAAAAGATTTATTTTATTTGAAAGGCACAGTTACAGAGGGAGATACACACACACACAGAGAGAGAGAGAGAGAGAATAAGAGAGAGAGAGAAAAAGAGAGAGAGAGAGAGAAAATGAGAGAGAGAGAAAGAGATCCTCTGTTCAGTGATTTCCCACATAAGTACAGGGCCCCAAGGACTTGTGCTATCTTCCACTGCTTTCCCAGGCACATTAACAGGGAGGTGGATCAGAAATGGAGCTGTCAGGACTTGAACTGGCACCCATATGGGATTGTGGTGTTGCAGGTGGCGGCTTACCCACTACACTACACTGCCAGCCCAACCATTCTATTTTTTAAAATTTATTAAATTAAAAAAATGGGGCCGGCACCATGGCTCACTTGGTTAATCCTCTGCCCGCGGCACTGGTATCCCATATGGGCACCAGGTTCTAGTCCCGGTTGCTCCTCTTCCAGGTCAGCTCTCTGCTGTGGCCCGGGGGGGCAGTGGAGGATGGCCCAAGTTGGGCCCCTGCACCCCATGGGAGACCAGGAGAAGCACCTGGCTCCTGAATTCGGATCAGTGCGGTGCGCCGGCCATTGGAGGGTGAACCAACAGAAGGAAAACCTCTCTCTCTCTCACTGTCTATACCTCTACCTGTCAAATAAAAAAAAAAAAAAAGAAAGAAAAAGAAAAGAATAAAAAAAATCTCTATTTATTTGAGAAGCAGAGTTACAGAAAGAGAGGGAAAGAGAAAGATCTTACATCTGCTGGTTCACTCCCCAGATGGCCTCAATGGCCAGAGCTGGGATAATCTGAAGCCAGGAGCCAGGAGTCTCTTCTGGGTCTCCTACGTGGGTGCAGGGGCCCAAGCACTTGAGCCATCTTCTGCTGCTTTCCAGGCCATAGCAGAGAGTTGGATCAGAAGAGGAACAGCCAGGCCTTGAACTAGCGCCCATATGTGATTCCGGCGCCTCAGGTGGAGGCTTAGCCCACTATGCCACAATGCCAGCCTGCCAATCATTCTATTTTAAATTACAAATCTCCTTTCCCCCATCACTTTTAGTTTTCCTTTGCTGTCATTATCTTTTCCTTTCTAAATGATACGTAACCACTTTCTAAGTTATAAAGTAATGAATTTATTATGTTGTTCTCTGTCTTTCTTGCTAGAGTTTAACCTTGAATGAGGACAGGGATTTTGAAACAGTTTGGCACATACTAGTAAGTCATTAAATGTTTGTTGAAGGGAGTAAAAACAGTTAAGAACCTGGGACCTGACCAGGTAATAAAGGAAGTATCTCGGTCACTAGGGAATGGGACTGTTTAATAAATAGTGCCTGATTATCCTTTGGGAGGGGGAAATTAGAGTTATATTTCCACTTATTCTTTACTTATAAGCTAACCATTTCATGAGGTCTGAAATTAAAGGAGAGATTTGAATAAATGTGATGAGGAGTGGGAAGGGTAGAAGTGAATGAACGCAACTGTTTCAAGAGAAGAGTTGTGATGGAGGTTGTGGGATTTGCTGGAGGAGGCAATGAAACCTTACTGGATCTCTCCGCTTCTCTTCATTCTCTCTCTCTCTTCCCACTTCTGCTCATCCTCCTCCTCTCCTTCTCTTTCTGTTCTCTCTTTTCCCACTTCCGCTCATCTTCTGTCTCCTCTCCCTCTCTCGTGTTTAAGTGAGCAGGGAGCAAGATCATGGCATGTTTAAATGCTGATACTAAGGATTCAGCACACAGGATGATATTGAAGATGTGGGAAACACAAGGATAATCTGTAATGTAAGTGTCTTAAAAAGTCAGCAGAGAGATAACTCCCTGCCAATTTAATTCCTGGATTAACTTTCTGAATTGTCTGGTTGTAGAAAGATGGGGCGATGAGGAAATACAGTTGTTGGTTAGTGGGCTGAGGTAGTAGAAGGAGCTGAATGGAGCAATTAGTGTTTGGCCTGGTGGGGTCCAGATCTATCGCTTTAGCCTCTTCTGTTGAGATTAACCCTGGGTGTCAGGATCATGGACAACACATTGAAGAATATAAATATTTCTTTTTTTGAGTTATCTCCATTTCCCGAAAGTGACCAGGGTGTGTTCAGAGCTATGACTGGAATAGTTGTCATTCAACCCAGCTTCATCAGACTTATGATTGGAATCAAATCTTCCAAGAGGCCAGCATTAGTTTACTCTTAATTCTTATAGAACAGGTTTCACTTATGCTGCACCTTCTGAATATCGTAAGAGAAACTGGAAGAGACTGCGTTTGATCATGAGACTAACAGCTCCAAATGCAGCCTCTCCAAACTTGTTTTTGAAAGGTTCTCATGTAATGCCACACAGTGGGGTTGTGAAACAGGTAGCGTGACTATTTACATACTCCCATACCATTTTCTGCATTCTTTTCTTCCCTTCTGAGTTCTTCCCTCAACTGGAAGCAACTCTGGTCCACGTATGTCTCCATCAGTGACTTTTTGGTGACAGCTTCCTATTGTAGTTGAGTGGTGACTCAGTTGGCTCCTGACTCATGACTCTCAGCCTACCTGTTCTTCCCACAGTGTCCTTCTGACCACCAAGTTATCCCCCACACAAGGATGAGACATCTTCAGAAACAGGTTAGCCTATTTCCCATGGAGTCTGGAAGCCAGCTGCCCTGTCAGTGACAGGCTGCCCATAATCACATGCAGGAAGCGTTCAGGTTCTCATAGAAGCCATTGAGCAAATGAAGATTGAAATGTTTGGCCCACTTGCACACTGTCTTCCCAAGCTTCTATTCACACAGCCCTACTGAATTATCATCTGCATTCAGTTCTCTCCCACACACATAATAAGCAGGTAGCATGGCTTTAATTCTGTTAGGGTGAGATATGGAAAAAATTTTCACCTTTTAGAAACATTGCTTCTCATCTAATGTTCTGTTTTCTTTGTTAGACTCTTCCATGCTGTTGGGTTTAGCTCACATGTGTTTAGATGACTCCCAAGGTCTGATTTCTCTCCTAGCTTCCTGTCCAACAACATACTGAACTTCTGTATCTAGATGTTCTTCTGTAATCTCAAATCTGTCATAGACCAAAACACACTCACGTTTTCCTCCCGACTTAACCTGTTCCCTTACTGGTGACTCGTCACCAAAAGTTGAGTGTGGTAGTCATCTCCGAGCCGTCCTGTGCCTGCTCCTCCCACGTGCTGTGGCTGTCATTAGGAGTTTCTTCACCTTTGTGATGACTCATCCTCACCTTCCCCTTCCCATGACCACCACCCTGACCACTGACAGGGCCTTGCTGCACCTGCACATTATTAAAAGTTAGAACGATACTGTACACAGCCTCCAAAGAGGACTTTTTCCCATTTTCTTTGTGCTTCACCTTTCCTGTGACCCTAAATCCATTGTTTGTAAAAATAGGTCAGCAACTTTGGCCTTAGCCAAAAAAAAAAACCAAAATATTTTGATTTTCCATTCCATTACTGTGTCTCTTTGCTTTGATCTGCTTTGTTGTCTTCTGTAAATTAATCTTTCCCAGTCATAACTCTGTCCTTCCTGGCTGTTTGAAGTTCTCTGACCTACCAAGTACACTGCACACACTGTTCCTGAGGCCACACCTCGCAGCAGTCTGCATGCGTACTACCTTCTCAGCCGTTTCTCCCTCTACTTCTTGTGCCTCCCATTCCAGTAAGTTGAATTATTTGGGTTCCCCACTGCACCCCTTTTTTATTCTTCCTCTAGGATTGTTTATGCCTACTTGTCTCTGATTAAAATCTCTTCTCTAGTTTTTCTCAGTTTTTCTTAACAAAGTTCTATTTACTTTCCAGGGTCCACTTAGCACATTTTCTTCTTTATCAATATTTCCTTCCACCTCAAAGACAAGTGAACAAAGAGAATTAGAAGAGCTAATGCCCTCCTCAGGTCCCATAGTGTACTTTCAGTGTCTCCTGTAACACTTGATTTATTTTGCATCATATTAGTATTCGTATATGACTAAAAAAAAGGCATGGGCCAGATTCTCAACTCATTTTATGTTGTGATAACAATGGATACATACAGTATTTTCCCACTTGCAATGCTGTTTATGTAAAGACAGTCTCTAGCCTTCCTCTGCTAGACAGTCTTCCTAAAGCTTATTTCCTTCCCTGCTGGAGAGGGAAAAGACATTTTTTGGAGAGTGGAGGTGTTTCTGCAGCAGACCAGCCATTAAGTACTTCCCGAGTCTCCTGGTGGTCATCAGGTGGCCTGTAGCATCAGTGTTTGCAGGCATAGTGTATCTATCAGTGAGGAATAAATCAGTTCTCCATAATTATCTCATTTTTGTTATTTAAAATATTTAAGTCTCTATTTCACTTGTGAGATAGGAGAATAATAGTTTTTTTAAAGTTTATTCTTTTTTGTTTTTTTGAGAGGCAGAATAATAGTTTTTAAACATACATTATGAATGGGGAAAACAGAAAAGCAAACTGGCTCCTGAGGTTTGCAGAGAAGATTTTGGCAGAGTGCATTCTATTACTTCTCAAATAATTTTTGTTCTTAGATGATTTCAGTGGAGTCAGTAACTCCTACTTGCTACTGCAGAAAACAAAGCACTGAACCCTTAACTCTCCCAACTCATCCAAATCAAGTATTTTGACACTTTGTGTATAGCAAAAATGTTCAGAAAGCTTGAAGAATTGTACGAGTTTATCGGTTTTCATCTGTCTTTGACACTATCTAGGTGTAGCCCAACCAGCTCTTCTCGCTGTTTTCTAACAGGAAGGTGAAAGATTTCATGGTAAGAACCGTGCGGGAGGAACTCCCATTTATGTAGTAAAGGCTTACGTCCCAGACACAGTGTAGATGTTTTATGTAATTTATCTTGTTTTATTCCTTACAGCAGCATATAAGGTCACTACTGCAATTCTCATTTTAAAGCAGGAGGAAATGAAGCTAAGCTTGTTTAGCAGATTACCTAAGTCATGCAGTTAGAAAGGGACAGAACCAGAATTTTACCCAGGCCAATCTAACTCCAAAACGTCTACCATTTTTGGTACTCATGGAAGACCAAGTTGTCTGGATGTAGTATGTGAGTTTCAGAAATTCCACAGCTGGGGCCAGTGCTGTGGTGTAGTGGATAAAGCTGCTGCCTGCAGTGCCAGCATCCCATATGGGTGCTGGTTCGAACCCTGGCTGCTCCACTTCTGATCCAGTTCTCTGCATGGCCTGGAAAAGCAGTAGAAAATGACCCAAGTCCTTGGGCCCCTGCACCCATGTGGGAGACCCGGATGAAGCTCCTGGCTCCTGGCTCCTGGCTCCTGGCTTCGGATTGGCGCAGCTCTGGGCATTGCAGCCATTTGGGGAGTGAACCAGCGGATGGAAGACCTCCCTCCCTCTCTGCCTCTCCTTCTCTCTCTGTGTAATTATGACTTTAAAATAAATAAATCTTAAAAAAAAAAGAAACTCCACAGACATGTGCATAAGGATGAGAATAGTGGGATAGTGGGTGTGACAGGTGGTCCACACTGACCATGACTTTGTTCCAAGGGAGAGGCTTTGAAATCTGACAAAGGATGCTATTGACCAAATAAACCTCAATGAAATGAACTAAGAAATGAAAGGTCCAGACAAGCACCAAAGATTTAGTTATTTTACAGCTTTTTAAGAAGTATAAGTAATTTGGAGTGTTTAGGAAAATAATTGGTGATATCAAGTTTCATCTTTGGGGAGAAATTTTTCTGACCATGGAATTTCTACCATGGATTCAGATAAAAATAAATCTCTCCCTCTTCCAAAAAATAATATTTACCCTTTAGAAAAAGTTTAAGAATCTAGAAGACACAAAAAATGTTTCCTATTGTCCCAGCGCTTTTAAAAAAAATTATTTATTTTAGAAGCAGAGAAAGAAGAAGAGAGGGAGAAAGAGAGATATCAGTTGGTCTTCCATCTACTGGGTCACTCTCCAAATGGCCATAATGACCAGGGCTGGACCAGGCCAAAACCAGGGGCCAGCAGCTTCTTGTAGGTCTCCCATGTTGGTGTAGGGGTCCAAGGACTTGAGTCATCTGCTACTCCTTTCCCAAGCACATTAGCAGGGAGTTGGATCAGAAGTGGAGCAGCTGAGACTTGAACCAGCACCTATATGGGAGGCCAGCATGGCAGGTGGCAACAACCCAGTACTATACAACACCAACCCCTGTGCCAGCTCTTATAGACCATTGTTAATATTTTGGTTACTTCATACATTTAAAAATTAAAGAATTTTAAAGAGATTAGCTATACTAATTTCTAAGGTCAGAGAACTAAGGGTTGAGAAATTTTATGTGTCTTACCAAGGGGTACTAATGACTGAAAACTGGTATTCACTTTAGTCAAGATGAGGCACTTTTGTTTCAATTACTCCCATCTAAACATCTCAAGTTGTTTGTTTCATCTGTAGTGTTCACATGTAAATTGTTAGTTATCCTTGTGAATAACACTTGGAATAGCTTATTTTATGGTACATGAATTCATATTTTAAAATTTATTAGGTAATTGCCGGCGCCGCGGCTCAATAGGCTAATCCTCTGCCTAGCGGCGTCGGCACACCGGGTTCTAGTCCCAGTCGGGGCGCCGGATTCTGTCCCGGTTGCCCCTCTTCCAGGCCAGCTCTCTGCTGTGGCCCGGGAGTGCAGTGGAGGATGGCCCAAGTGCTTGGGCCCTGCACCCCATGGGAGACCAGGAGAAGCACCTGGCTCCTGGCTTCAGATCAGTGCGGTGCGCCAGCCATTGGAGGGTGAACCAACGGCAAAGGAAGACCTTTCTCTCTCTCTCTCTCTCTCTCTCACTGTTCACTCTGCCTGTAAAAAAAAAAAAAAAAAAAAAAAAAAAAAAAAAAAAAAAAATTATTAGGTAAGGCTTGACTGGTGACATAACTTACAAAAATAGAACCACCTTAAGCAAAACCTAATGTGCTTCTTCTCTGCTTGTGTGACCAAAAGGGTCCCTTTTCTCTAGTGATCAGAGTAAGTGGGTTTGCTGATAAGTCCAGTTTGGGGTGGGGGAGCTTATGAAGGAGTGGAGAGTGGGTGCCTTGGTGCCGCTGGTAACATGGTGCTACAGTAGATCACCCACGCGGATCTTCTGGGCCATACAGCGGAATCTGAGAAATGGTGCCTGAGAGTCACTCATCTCTTGCTTCCCTTTCCTGACCCACTGCTCTGTCTTCCTTCCTTTTTCACTCCAGGCTCCCAGTGGTGTCTTCCGTGGGGATGAGAACAGCCACCGCCGTGCTGTAGGGTTGGTGCCTGTTCCCCGTTGATGGGTAGCCTCCCCTGCTGGATACAGTTGTGTAGCTTCTTTTCGCCCTGGGACTCAATATCCGCTGCGTCTTTCTAGTTTCACTTTTGAGTTTATTTTGGAAACAGTGATTGGAAGGATATATTGCTATTTGCTTAGCTCTATGCACAATTCTGTATCATTGTAAGGATTGTACTTCTAATAATTTGAAAAGCATAGATTAACAACTAAAAGCAGGCATATATTATAAACTGTGCAACCATGAGTAAATGACTTAACCTTGAGTCCAGAGGAGTCAATGTCCTTATCTGAAACAACAGAGTAATGACAGACCTGACTCACCATGTTATTGAGGCGTATTATATAAAGTAATTAGTACAATGCTGGATATATTAAGTGTCCAAGAGAAGGGAGGTATTAGTACAATTGCTTGACATTAGATTCTGATTCAGGAGATTGAGGGGAGAGACTGAGAGCTATTGCCTAGGGTGATTCGGAAGCAACCAGGGCCTGCTCTAGACAGTGTTCTGTCTTGTTTGTATATTAATAAAGTAAACAAAAAGTTCCTGGCCTCAGATAATATCTACTGATTAAGT
The DNA here is from genome assembly GCF_964237555.1 of Oryctolagus cuniculus. Lineage (NCBI taxonomy): Eukaryota > Metazoa > Chordata > Mammalia > Lagomorpha > Leporidae > Oryctolagus > Oryctolagus cuniculus. The sequence continues at coordinate 9,698,588 of NC_091444.1, read as the reverse complement.
AAATGCTTAATGACAACATTTCCCTGAAATTATTAATGCTTTGAAATACACATTTTAGTTCAACGTAATGTTCAAATGGGACTTCAGAAAGTTCAAGGAAATTAAAGAGTACCTAGGTTTAGGTCCCAGCTGTTTTTCTGATTCCAGCTTCCAATTAGTGTGCACCCTGGGAGATAGCATGTAATGGCTCAAGTGCTTGGGCCCTTGTCATCCATGTGAGAGACCTGAATTGTATTCTGGGCTCCCAGCTTCAGCCTGGTCAAGGCCTGGCTGCTGCAGGTATTTGAGGGGTGAACCAGGGGACGGGAGATTTCGCTGGGTCTGTCTCTGTCTGACTTTCTTTTCTTTCCTTTCCTTTTTCTTTCTTCTTTTTTTTTTTTTAAGATTCACCTCTATTTGAAAGGCAGAGTTACAGAGAGGCAGAGGCAGAGGCAGAGAGAGCGAGAGAGAGAGAGAGAAAAGAGAGAGAAAAGAGAGAGAGAGAGGTCTTCCATCCGCTGGTTCACTCCCCAGACAGCAGCAACAGCCAGAGCTGCGCCAATCTGGAGCCAGGAGCCTCCTCCGGGTCCCCCACACAGATGCAAGGACTTGGGCCCTCCTCCACTGCTTTCCCAGGCCATTAGCAGAGAGCTGGATCAGA